>NW_027040816.1:3362500-3795000 GCF_037179485.1 Ochlerotatus camptorhynchus | reverse complement strand
ATGCGCACCGCCTTTACATTTAGTGCACCCAACCGGTTGGTGTAACATTCTCTTACAGTTTTGTATGAAAAATGAACCAAATTTGTTGGGAATCACGACAGACAGATGCTGTAATGTTGTCTTCGATAGGATTTTCAAATGATTCATGATAGAGCCAGAACTAGGGTCTAACAGCTTTTGTAAACAATGACTTTGCTAGATGATTTCTTCGAATGGATTAAAAGCATGGTTGATTTTTGCAACAGATAACCGGAAGATGATTTTAATGAAATAAAATAATTTAAAAATTCCTGAAATACCTAGCTATTTATGCAACATGTTGCAAATAACGACGAGTGCTGACCAAATTGAATTTTGAAACGTTCTGTATACAAAAATAAAGATTTATGTCGGATTTTTTTTTGCTTTTAAGTTACTTTGATTTCAATGAATATATTTAAAAAACTTTATTGATCGATACTCCCAACCTCAGGGTCGGCACAGGCTCGTGACAATTCCGCAAACCAAGAAAGCACTTAATGTTCACTCAAGACAAAAATCTCACTATATGTATTTCTCAGTCGAGTACACTTTTTTTAAAAATCATCCGGCTTTGCAATTTCAGATTGAAATATTTATCCGTTAAATTAAACCTCAATTCGCAAGAGTTTTTTTTTAAAGTAAAGGGTGTCCACAGTTAAATCAACAGTTAAATTGCATCACTTTCAAAAAGCTGTAATAGCAATAATCAATACGAAACTAACGATTTTAAATTGGCTCACTACTTGACTAGCCTATTGGTCCCAAGCAAATCGATTAACATATCCCATTCTAGTAGAAATTCTAGTACTACGCAATGTTTGTTTTGATTGGCTATGAAAGTTTAACAGATAAAATGAGGGGTTATTGGTTTTTCCTATGTTTCAAGGGGTGAATCGATTAGCTTGGGACCGAAGAGAGTACCAGAGCTGAGCCAAAAAGTTGAGCTCGTTTCTTCGGGACCTTCTAGTCTTAGAGTTACCTCTATGGTAATAGCCTCGGTAATAGCTGGGTTAATTTTAATGAAATTTTGAGTGAGATGGCTTTAGCTTATATTGTTAACTTTGCGTGAGTTTCATTGTGAAATTTCTACACGGTAACTGCAAAATACCCAATAATGACTACAAAGTAAGCATTTTCGAGGGAGACTAAGACTACCCATTAAATGAGTAAACATATTACCCATATATGAATATTTGATACTCAAAAATGAATACTTACTACTTATTTTTATAGTTGTAATTACTCATAAATGGGTAAAATTTTACTCATTTAATGGGTAGTCCCAGTTTCCCTCGAAAATGCTTACTTTGTAGTTATTATTGGGTATTTTTCGGTTACCGTGTACTGTCTCGCCTGACTTATAACGAATATATCAAGAGCAAATTTTCATTACGTCGAATGTAACAAAAGTAAACAAAGTCGAGCTATACTGTCCGAATATAGGATCAAATCCCATTTTTAAATTTATTTACCAGTCAAATTGCTTTTTGACGTAATCACCTTCCGATCAAAATAGTTTTCGATGTTACTTAAGTCACCCAATTTCTATGGAGATGCCGTTTGACTTAAGTTACAGCGCTGAGAAACCCGTGAAAAGTGTACGTTCGTCGTTTCGCTTTTTCATTATTAAAGTGAATAAATCGAACTGTTTGTTGCTAAGATGATTTCGGTGGTCCTAAAATGATGAATGGGCTGCACGTAAGGAGACGTAATTGATAATTCTCCCGAATATCCTGATAAATACACTTTGACTTAAGTAACAATAGGGGCCCCAGAACACCAAACGACGTTGTCGCCGCCTTTAGCTACTTTCTTCTCCGGTTAGGGAGAGTCTTTCGCTTTCAGGTCAGACACTGTTTCTCGATTCTAGGAGCTACTTTTTTCCCCGGTTAAGGAGAGAAGTTTTCACTTCTAGGCCGAAAGTTCTTTCGGATTCAAAAAAGAGAAGAATCTGGAGTAACCTACGAAACTTAATTTTATTCAACAAAATTGTACAAAGTGATCTTACAGCTACGTGTTGCATTAGCAACTTATAATTATGTAAAACTTTTACTTGGTTCGTCCAGGGTTTTACATATCCCTTTCAATACCGGACTTTTGACCTAATTTTGCCTATTCTATTAGCTAGGATTTCGATCGCCCTTGAAAGGGTAAATTTGTGTTATTTGGATCTTATATACTATGCCCTCTCAGATCTGGGATTTCTCGGGTTATCTTGTAAGTTTATTTCTTTTTGTAACTCAGATCTGATATGGCTCTACAAATAAGAATGAGACATTTGTAACGTTTAAACATTATAATTATATCATTCGTTAAGGATAAACAGAGAGAGAAAGCTAAACGTAACCTAGATGCGCAAGCATGCCATGCGTGGGCGTGTTTATCCTACTTGAACGCAGAAACGTTCCTAAGTAAATACTGCAGTTAGATTATGTAAAACGAGCTCTCGCTCCTTTTGCCCTACTTTTCATTTCATATTCTTGGCCTTGGTATCAACGTCAGCTAGGGCTATGCAAACGGGATGCAACTATGTGGTTATCTTATGGTTTTGGTTTTAAATTAATTGCCTCGCGGTAACATTCCGGAGCCCGTAAATCCTTCTAGGTTTACTTATATATGATCGTTATTCCGCGAGTGTAAGATTGGGTATATTGTTGGTGCACTAGGCTCACCCATGTCTACATGTGCGGTTGCTTCATCCTGATTAATGAATTCTATATTGTTTTCTCGTTGGGACGTTCTCTTCATTGCATTTCGATGAGAAAGGAAGCTTGTTAGGGAGTCCCAAAATGAAGCTAGCAATTGCCAACCTAAACCGTAAATATCGTACAATATGCGCCCATGCATTATTGTATCAATGACGAATTTAATTATCCGACTGATCATGTATATTCCTATAAACGTGGATGTTATGTTACCAAGCATATTAGACCATGACATCAACTTCTCCCAAAATTTTCCAATTATATTTTCGACAAACTTGTCTGAGACGAGCGCCTCAAAACGAAATCCTTGATACTCTGGGTGCTCACCGATCAAGATTTTGTGTAATACGTTAGACGCAACTCGTCTATCTCCTTGTTCATATATCAAGTTTCTCATCTTTATTACGCTTTCTGCGTCGTATACTCCGCTTTGCATTAAATTTGGGAGTTGTGTGTACGACCAAGTATTTAGTATATCCGTAGTAAGTTTTAAAGGAGCAGTGGTTTCCCTGATGCGACTGTCGGTCGTATACCATCTTCCACCTATTTGAAACTTAGCTGGTAACAGGGGTGTACAATCTATTTGAGTGCCTCTGTTTTGTAATGTTCGTGTTACTGGGGCGATGAACATCGTTTGATTATTATAAGCTACGGGTATTTCTTGATAACAATTGTCATCAGATCTGGGTGTTACATATACGGGTTTGCATTCAAGAATATGTAAAACTTCACCAGCTACAACTGCAGTATAGCCAGATCTTTTGATGATACTGTTTACAAACTCTGTTGGGTTAAGGCGTGCTAGAGTTAATTTAGTCTCCATTAGTGTTTTATCAATTTTGCATATTTCAGTCATAACTGTGTTATATAGTTCAACCATGCTTTGTCCAATATAATTTTCAACCAATGTTATCTTGGAATTGAAATAAGTAAACAAATCAAAATTCTTTCCTGTTCCTGATTTTTTGCTGAAAGGAGACTTAAAACCTAAAACCTCAACGATGATAATTCGTGGGTGATCGGTCATAAAACCCAAGTGGCCACAGACCTTTGTGTGTTCTCTAGCTCGTATTGAAAACAGATGTGTTTTAGAGACGGTGCTATAAACAACATTAGAATTACTGCCCTGGTTTCGAGTGTTTTTGTTTTCGGTTTTGTTCACCAGGCCCTCATAAATTATTTCAAATTCGGTTTCTTCACATTTCTTGTTGAGTGCTATGTCCCATGTGATGTAGCCATCCTCTGAATCTAAACATTTTCCTTGAGAGTATGTGCAGGCCAAACTATTTTTTAAGTAAATAGCGTCGTTTTCGTAATCTACGGTAGCAACATAATCACGTAGCGTTATTTCATACTCATAATATACCAAGGCATCGACCCAGGTATAGACAGGCGTTCTGTACGTCCCGCCTTTGCAATTACTTCCCCACACAGATCCTGTTATGAGGACTTCTCCACGTGTAGTTGCGTTCCGCTTTAATTCACGTAATCGATAGTCATGCGTTAGTCTGACAATTCCTAATTGATGTGAGAGTTGACATTCTTCAGATGAAAACTCCTTTACAATGTATTCGTAACCTCTCTCATAATCAGAAGTATGAGAATGCATTCCACAATGTTTTATGCTTCGTTTAATTATAACCTTGCATTGGAACACTCTTATTTCACTTTTAACATTTCTTTGTAATACTTGTATTTGTACCTCCACAGTTGATAAGTTATTCGATGGTGGAATGCATGAAGCTACATCCAATAACGAATAACTTGTTAAATTAACTTCTGGGTTGCCGCAGTCATATGCAATTAATCCGGATCCTTCAAAGGATAATACACTTCCGAAAATTGCAAATGCTAAGTACAAAACCACCATAAAATTTGCCCATGTGACAGGCCTTATGATTTTCTTTGGTTTGGGTTTTGGTGTTGCAATTTCCGCAGCTATTTGCTTTACTTTGTCAATATCGACACGCCTTCGTTTTCCACATTCGTATCCCTGCGAGGTTTCGTCATTTACTTTGCGTATCATTCCCACAAAGCAATCTTTCTTAATGGTAGTTTCAACATCTTGGTGTTTCAACACCCGTTTTGATGCTACTTGTTCTTTTTTATTGTCTTCATTTGAAGAAGCTTCGCCTGGCGGCTCAACATCCATAATAGCCAATTTGACTACTGGTCGAGTGTATTCTCCAGAGGCTGTTTTCACAACAGCCGATCTTACCTGACCATCCTTGCCTACATGTGTTTTCAAAACAACTCCCTTTTTCCACTTTGCCTTTTGATCATCTTCAGCAATCATAACGATGTCTCCTTCCTTTACATTTTTCACAGCTTCCGACCATTTTGATCTTTTGGCTAATGAAGGAAGGTATTCGTGTAACCACCTATCCCAGTAAGTTTTAGCCATAGACTGCACTTTCTTCCATTGTTGTCTAGTGGCCTCTGCCTTCGACACATCATTCAATGATGGTTCGGCACCGCCGGCACAACCAATTAGGAAGTGGTTTGGAGTGAGTGGTTCGTCATCCGTGGCATCTAAAGATATTTTCGTCAAAGGTCTACTATTTATTATATTTTCGATTTCTGTTAATAACGCACGGAATGTGTGTTCTGGCATAGTTTGATTTGGTAAAAGACTTTTAACTTCTTGAACCAACCTTTCCCATGCTCCACCAAAGTGTGGAGATGATGGAGGGTTGAAATGCCATTCAATTCCTCTTGACGCAAGTCTGTGCTGAATCTTTTTTAGTTCATTGTCAGCTCCTACAAAATCAGTACCGTTGTCGCTATAAAGGAATTTTATTCTGCCTCGTCTGTTCTGCACTGAGTTCAAGCATAATAAAAATGCATCTGCAGACAGATCATGGGCTATTTCAAGATATACTGCCCTTGTTGTCATACATGTAAACAATGCTCCCCATCGTTTTTCTGTTCTCCGTCCGATGGACACATTGTACGGCCCAAAGTAATCTACTCCGGTATGGGTGAATGGTTTCACGAACGGTTGCAATCGACACTCAGGTAGAGGTGCCATTTTAGGGGTATTTATCTTCGCATTTTCATTTTTACAATGTTGACATTTTTTTATTGTCCTCTTCATTCCAGCATCTATTTGGATAACATGATATTTTTGTTGCACTGCTGCTATCGTAGCCTTCATTTTTTTATGTTTAAACTGTTCATGTTGATTTTTCAATATTAAATCAACTACATGATGCTTTGCTGGAAGTATGTAAGGATATCGAGCCGCATAAGGAACGCACTCTGCATCCTTATATCGTGTTTCTGATTTTATTGTACCATTTTGATCTAGGAATGGTGTTAGCGTTCGTATTTTGCTAGATTTGTCAACCGTCTGTTTAACATTGAGTTCCGTTAACTCATCTGGAAATGCATCCCATTGAGTTTTCAGAATCAGCAAAATTTCTGCCCTTTCCATATCAACAGCACTGATGGTCTTATCGAATCTCAATTCTTTGTTTGTTTTAGACCTAAGCCACTCTATATATTTTATTGTAATGCATACAGACCTCTTTAAACGGTCCCAATCCGAACACCATTTAACGTTCAGCCAATCTAAATTTGGTTTGCTTATGCCCTTTATCGAATGTACGGGACGTAATTCTTCATGACTTAAGTCTGAACTATGATTGTCCCCATTCACGGATGGCCAATGTTTCTCGTCCAGCTTCAAAAACGCGGGTCCTTCAATCCAAGACGATTTCGATTGCCTTACTTTAGTTCCTTCATCAGCCGGGTTTGCTGCTGAACTAATATATTTCCATTGTGATTCAACGGTGCTTTCGAGGATTTCACTAACACGGTATTGAACGAATTGTTTGAACTTTCTTAATTCAGATTTGATCCAACTTATGACTGTTTTTGAATCGGACCAGTATATAACCTGGTCTATTTGTAGTCTTAATGCTCTCTGTACTGTATTAGATAATCTTGTCCCTAATACAGCAGCTTGTAGTTCTAAACGAGGTATTGACATTATTTTCGTGGGAGCAACCTTTGATTTGGCAGCAACAATCGTTACATCAATGCCGTCTTTGCTTACTGTTCTCATATATATAACAGTAGCGAAAGCGTTCAGTGAGGCGTCGCAAAAAACATGAAGTTCTCGACGTATCACGCCTTTAAAATAAGAGTAACATCTTGGGATTTTTATCTTAGATAGGGAAGACAATCTATTAATCCAGGTTTGCCAAGTCTTATTTATGTCATCGGGAATTTTATCATCCCAGTCTATACCACGTCGCCATAAATCTTGCATTATTATTTTAGATTCGATTGTTATATGTGCGATTAACCCAAGAGGATCATACACACTCATAATAAAAGACAACACTTGTCTTTTTGTCGGTTCCAACATTACTAAATTGGGAATGTTGATTTTAAATGTAAGTTTATCGTTTTGCGTGTCCCAATACATACCCAGGACCTTTTCATATACATTTTCGTTATCATCCAGTTTCACTTCCTTTATTGGAGAGATTCTATCATTTGGTAATTGCTTCAAGCAGGACTTCGAATTTGATATAAAATTCCTTATTCGGAAGTTAGCTTTATCATGTATCTGAATGATGTCTGATACAGTTTTTACAGCTTCTTTTACTTCGTTGAAGCTGTCTAAATAATCATCTACATAGTGATTTTTAATTATAGCCTCAACTGCTTTAGGTCTTTCATTTATGAATTGTTTAGCATTTTCATTCTTGACAAATTGCATACAAGCTGGTGAGCAAGTAGCTCCAAAGGTCATTACTTGCATTTCATAGATGTCCAATCTTGTATTAGGTTGCTTTCGAGATACCATTCTTTGTGATTCTCGATCTTCTTTTCTGATTTTCACCTGATGGAAGGCCTCCTGAATATCCCCGGTTATTGCTATTGGACCTTCTCTAAATCTCATCTTTATATCAAGAGCTGACTCTGTCATGTCAGGTCCTGCTAATAATTGTGAATTTAAAGAAACTCCATCAATCTTAGTTGCCGCATCAAATACCATTCTTGGTTTAGGCGGTTGTTTACTTTGGTTGATAGTTATAAAATGAGGTATGTAAAAGGTTCTCGCAGTATCAATCATATACTCATCAGGACTTAACTTTTTAAGATATCCTTTCCTTACATACTCATCAATTTGTGTACTATACCATTCTTTTAAAGAAGAATCCTTCTCTAATTTCTTTTCTAATAACAGAAAGCGATTCAGAGCCGTAGAAAAACTATTTGGAAATTCGACCTTATCATTTTTCCACAAGAGGCCGATTTCGTAACCCTTATCAGTTGGTTTCCATGTTTCTTGCATAATTTTTAGAGCGCGTTCGTCTAATTTTGATATTAATTCGCTCTGAGGTACCTTTACGCCAAAGGCTTCTGTAGAGAAGTAATCTGCCATTATCTCCTTCATTGTTTTTTCTTCTTCATTCACCTCATTCATTACAAACACATGATTTTTGTTTTCGGTGTTATTTCGGCTGGTACCGAATATAACCCATCCCAACTTTGTTTTCTTGGCAATAGGTTCAGAAAATCCACGCGATCTTTCTTCAATACCCTTAAAGAGATATGCATGTGGTAATCCTAATAATATCGTTGGGACTGCCTTATCGTAAGATTGCAGTTCTATTCCCTTTAGATATGGGAACTGTTCTTGTATTTGTTTTGAATCAATAGATTGCATGGGTAAAGCCAGTTCATTAATTGTACGTAAATCCTTAAGCAAAAACGATTTCTCGTTTTCACCTTTGATATGGACTTGAACGGTCATACTCTTAGTTTCTTCTTGGACCTCTCCGTTTGTCCAAGCTATAGTCATAGGCTTATTAAATCCTGAAATATTCAATCGTTCAACTACGCTATTATGAATTAAGCTTACCGATGAACCTGAATCGAAAAATACGTGAGTTTTTAAACTGTCTTTTCCGTTGTTCAAAGTAACAGGCAAAATTTGATAATACACCATGTTGTGTTTTTGTACGTGACAGTTTACTTTGTCAGACGCAATAGTGGTTTCAGAACTTTTCCTTAATTTTTCTTTTTTATCAGTTCTTGGATGTAGCAATCGATTATGTTTACTGGTACATCCGTCAATATTGCATGGTCGTGCTACTCTACAATCCTTTAATATATGATTTGGATTGCAACATGAAAAACAAAGTTTCTTCTTCATTATAAACTGTCTTCTTTCTTCGGAAGACAATCCTCTAAATTCATTGCATCCTGTTAATCGGTGATTTTGTCCACACTTAAGGCACTTAGGATACCCTGTACTGTGGTAGTTCACTCTATCGGGTCTTTCCAATCTGGAAAACTTTTCATTTTTAATCCCCTTATCAGCTATCAACATTGTAGCCAGTTTTTCTTGGGGCTTTAACCATTCATAGAAATCACATAGTGTTGGAGCGATAAATGGATTTAATATAGTTGACAATGTCTTATTTTCATTTACATGCATCAACCATTGTTGATGCAGCCCATTGGGTAATTTTCCCGCCAGATCTCTAATTAATCTTTGATCATTTAGATATTCCTTATGATCAAGACACGTCATATTAATTACCAAATTCCCAATTGCAGAGATGAAATCCACCATTGTTTTTGGGGTTTCAAAACGAGGATTTCTAGTTGCAAGAACCTCTTGCAATAATCCAGAATAAACCAATTCTACACTTCCAAATTGGTCCTCTAATTTTCGTATTATCAAATCCACATTATCGGAGTCGAGAAGAAGTGCGCTAACCGCGCGCAATGCATCTCCTTTTAGACTTTTCTGTATACGGTGTAAATTTTCAAGGTCCGAAAAATTTCCCCGCTGTGTGGTTTCGAGGTATGTTTTTTTAAATCTTGGCCAAGCTTTGAAGTTTCCATCAAAATATGGCAACTCCAGTAATGACTGTCTTAAAATGTATTTTTCCGTTGTGTTTTGTCCGCTAGCATTGATACCATTAATTTTTTTAATGATCGCTTCGAAAGCTTCTACTTGGCTATCTGCATTAGTCTTGTATTCTTTCCTGTTTTGAAGAGTTTGTATTTGCTCTTCCTGTGTAGCCAAATGGACTCTAATCTTAGTACATTTTGTACATGTCCAAGGCTCTTTTTTCTTCGGTATGTGATCTAATCCTACACAGGTCAGGTGGAACCAGCGATCGCAATCGTCGCAGGCCACCATGTTATCACTGTCGTCTTTCTCAAAACAAAGACGACAGTGTCCGTTTTTATTAACAACAAATTTTTCACTCATCTTGTTTTTTTTTTTTTAATTTATAAATTTCTACCTGATAATATAATAGCGTCAACTCTGATTTTACTCACACTTTAATTTGAACTTTGTTGATATTAATGGCCTAACAGCTCGCCATTGGTCTGCTCCTTGCCACTGGACGTCCTTCTAGGATTTCGGTTGGCCTATAGCTTTTGTGATATTTTCGGCCTTCAGCCGTGGGAGTCCGGATTTGATGAACTTGTAGCCTTGTTGCTTGTGGTCTGCTTCTGGCCTTCAGCCGTGGGAAAGTGCGGCGTTTTATTACTCTGGCTTGAGCTACTTCTTTGTGGCGTGGTGTAAAGTGAATTTGCTAATATGTTGCCGGAACACTTTTTCTTTATCGGTACCGCGCCACAAGGTCACTGGAAACGCCTTGCTTACACAATACACTCCCTTTGGAAAGGGTTCATTTAGCCACTTTTTATATTTCTTTACTTTTTTAATTTTGCAACCTGAATGTCGATTTCGTTGAAATACTCGACCAATTCATCAATTTCTTTTTGCAAATCGTTCATGTCCACTTCCACCGATGTCCGGATTTTCTGAAACTTTTCAGATCACTTGGCTATAAGCCTACTTGGCTTTGACGAGCCCAAATGTTCGCACTATCTGACCTTTGTCAGATTTGCACTTTGGCTCAACGGCCCACTTAAAACGCCAACTTTGCGGTTCTTTGCAGTCAGATTTCGACTGACTGCTATTTGGCTTAACGCCACACTATTTGGCACAAAGGCCCACTGGAACTGCCAACTTGCGGTTCTTTACAGTCAGATTTCGACTGACTGCTATTTGGCTTAACGCCACACTATTTGGCACAAAGGCCCACTGGAACTGCCAACTTGCGGTTCTTTACAGTCAGGTTTCGACTGACTGCTATTTGGCTTAACGCCACACTATTTGGCACAAAGGCCCACTGGAACTGCCAACTTGCGGTTCTTTACAGTCAGATTTCGACTGACTGCTATTTGGCTTAACGCCACACTATTTGGCACAAAGGCCCACTGGAACTGCCAACTTGCGGTTCTTTACAGTCAGATTTCGACTGACTGCTATTTGGCTTAACGCCACACTATTTGGCACAAAGGCCCACTGGAACTGCCAACTTGCGGTTCTTTTACAGTCAGATTTCGACTGACTGCTATTTGGCTTAACGCCACACTTTGTCAGATTGACACTTTGGCTCAACGGCCCACTTAAACCGCCAACTTTGCGGTTCTTTGCAGTCAGATTTCGACTGACTGGAAGTTCGCGGGCTCAAAACGTCGGAAAACGTCCTCCAAGATTCCTCTCTGGAGCCACCATGAAATGTCGCCGCCTTTAGCTACTTTCTTCTCCGGTTAGGGAGAGTCTTTCGCTTTCAGGTCAGACACTGTTTCTCGATTCTAGGAGCTACTTTTTTCCCCGGTTAAGGAGAGAAGTTTTCACTTCTAGGCCGAAAGTTCTTTCGGATTCAAAAAAGAGAAGAATCTGGAGTAACCTACGAAACTTAATTTTATTCAACAAAATTGTACAAAGTGATCTTACAGCTACGTGTTGCATTAGCAACTTATAATTATGTAAAACTTTTACTTGGTTCGTCCAGGGTTTTACATATCCCTTTCAATACCGGACTTTTGACCTAATTTTGCCTATTCTATTAGCTAGGATTTCGATCGCCCTTGAAAGGGTAAATTTGTGTTATTTGGATCTTATATACTATGCCCTCTCAGATCTGGGATTTCTCGGGTTATCTTGTAAGTTTATTTCTTTTTGTAACTCAGATCTGATATGGCTCTACAAATAAGAATGAGACATTTGTAACGTTTAAACATTATAATTATATCCTTCGTTAAGGATAAACAGAGAGAGAAAGCTAAACGTAACCTAGATGCGCAAGCATGCCATGCGTGGGCGTGTTTATCCTACTTGAACGCAGAAACGTTCCTAAGTAAATACTGCAGTTAGATTATGTAAAACGAGCTCTCGCTCCTTTTGCCCTACTTTTCATTTCATATTCTTGGCCTTGGTATCAACGTCAGCTAGGGCTATGCAAACGGGATGCAACTATGTGGTTATCTTATGGTTTTGGTTTTAAATTAATTGCCTCGCGGTAACAGACGTATAATAACGTTTGACTCAAAAACCAGTATTTTTTAGCATGAAAGCTAGCGATTTGCATTTGTATGATTAAAACCCTGCTAAATATGTTAAACATTACTATCACTATGAGATTATATGTGTTTACTTGGAAATAGGAATAACTTTTCGGTCATCAAAACAAAACTTTATTTTTCTCGGATTGGTGCGAATGTTACTTACGACATAATGAAAATTTGCTCTTGATATATTGTATATGCTTTCAACGGTGAATGCAAAAGCTGTCTGTCAAGCTTACCTAAATAAATTCCACAGATTTCAAACGACTTCTTAATCAAATCTTAGTGATCCTGTTTCGCCCAGTTCCAAACCCATTTAGTGGCCATCAAATGCGATGGAACCTTGATATTGCCACGGTTCGTGTGATACTTGGTAGGATCCGAAAGAGCGGTTTTAATGTACTCTCCGTGCGATTCAGAATAGGCTGTTTGAAAACTTTTGTTGATGGACACTAGAGTGATGCAAAATTTGAAATTTTCGCTCCACAATACTTAAACGATTCCAAATCGGACCCTGACTAACCTCTCAAAATTTGAACCCATTTGGTGAGAAACTGAGATGGCACAAACCATTTGAAGTTTGTATGGGAATTACTATGGGAAAACCAAGATTTTTGTTCACGTCGCTCTAATAATTCACCATATCGGTCTGCTTCAAAAGCTTTCAACTGTGCTTGTAGGAAATTTTCCCAGCTACAACTTTGCTCAAGACCACTTTTTGATCAAATGCAAGGATCGAAAGTTATCAATGGTTCAATGCGCTGATGTCTTATGATCATGCTCAATCAACTGCTCAGCAGGCAACATTGGTGTTTCTGGGGCGTTGAATAGGACACAAAAATCATGGCTACTATGTTAGACTGCAAAATACAGTGTTGCCTACAGAGCAGCTGCTTGATCATGTCATAAGTTTACTAATCTCTTAAATAATTAATAACTTTTTCCTGTCTCGTTTTACATAGAAACGATCTTCAGCAAAGATGTAGCTGAGAAAATTTTCTATAGGAATAGCTATCGAACTGTTTCGCAGCTTAATATGGAAAAAAAAACTAGAAGGCAATGAACAAAAAGTTGAGATTTCCCATAGTAATTTACATGTAAACTTCAAATGGCTTGTGCGAAGTCTGTTTCTAACCAAATGAGTTGTAACTTTGGAAGGCTTATCAGGACCCGATTTGAAACCATTTAAGCACTGTGGAGCGAAAAAGTCAAATTTTGCATCAGTCTAATGGACACATCCAGTGGTTGAAGGAGCGGAGTCATCCCTGGTGGAACAATAACGATAAAAACGTTCTTGCGTTCCTATTTGGCTTTCATCTCCTGCGCGACGTTGATATGAGGTCCATAACTGTCCACAATCAGCAGTGTAGGCTGTCTCAAAAGTGTGGTTTGGTGACGGTTCAGTACAATCTTCTCCATATACTCTTTGAAAATTTGTACCGACCACATACCAGTTTGATTCACGGCAACCAGAACATGCTCATCATGAAGCGGAAGCTTTTTCAGATCAGGAAACAGGCAATGTGGCGTTAGCATCTCTCCAGCAGCGTTTACTGTGAACGTAGCCGTGAACTTCTTGTGAGTTGAAGCAGCTTTACGAAGCAGTACACTTGTGCTCTCTTTAGTTGTAACATGGTGAAACTTTGCTCAGATTGGTAGTACCGGGGAACCTGGTCCATATTCAGAATATTCTGAGGCTTGACTCCCTTATCGTTGATGATGCCACGGATCTCGTCGAAAAACTTGTTCGACGAGAACTCTTGTAGTGGTTTTTTTTACAGCGACTTACTAAATTTTGCCGCCGCTTGAGTATGTCAAGCCAGCCGTGACTAATATTAAATCCTTGAACGTTGAGATCTGTGGCCAAGTTTGATGCTTGCGCCTGTAAAATATAAAAGGAGAAAAATATTCATCAGAACTATTGAAACGTTGTTAACAACAAAAGTAATTAAACAGAAACTTGCCAAAATAAAGCGATCTGTAACACGAATACCACTATTGTTACACTGTTTGATCCAGGTTATTAGGCGATCCTCAAGTACAGGGAAGAAAGGTTTTTGTCCTCCACCGGGTAGACGACGGCGTCTTTTTGACGATCGCGATCTGTCGTTCACTACAGCCTCCATCTGATTTTTCCGTTTGATCCATCCTTGTAGCGTTGATGCCGGTATATCGTATTTCAGAGCGAAAGATTTAATACCTTTGCCATTGATGCCCCTCTCGTATTCTGAAAGTATTTGCAGCTTCTTTTGAATCGTACAACACTTTCGTTTGTTTTGGGCTTCTATTCCGATGGCCAGCTCATCCGAATGAAATCTGCAATATGCATCCGGTTCGACAAAATCATCAACTTCCCCAGCATAGAGAGGGTCCGGAAATATCTCCTCCTCCTCGTCCTCCATCTCATCAAGGTAATCTTCTACCACAGACAAACAGACATAACACATTGAATATTTTTCATTGTAAAACATCGTCGCTAAAACATTACCGCCATCTGTTGAGTACACTGTGGTGGGTAGTACGCTGAACAGATGGCGGTAATGTGTAAACGTCAAACGCAAGAAAATTGACTATGCGCGCCACAGGTGGCAGTACTACCAACTGAGATACTTTTAAATTGACTGTTAAATGCTTGACCGATGAACAACTTGTGAGTGTTATGTCTGTTTGTCTGTGCTTCTACCATTTCGAAGCTGATATCTGCTTCCGACTGTGGCTGTTCAGCCGCTTCAACGGACTCGAAAACAGTTTCCGCCTCAAACATGGTGCCGCAGTGGAGAATTCTTTAAAATTAAAGTATTTTCAATAGTATTCACACTTTTTTCGTTACCTTCGTTATGTTACCTGTATTACCACAAATATTTTTGTTTAAGCGAAGACAACAAATCAAGAATACTATGAGACAGGTACAATCCCGTCATCTGCCGCTCAAAGGTAAATGCTTCGAACGAATTTGATAGCAAAGATTACATCCTCAGAAGCAGCGCAGTGCCACTGTATCTGTCGCTTGGATTCTGGCAAAGTTGCCAGTCTTCTTGATTTGTTGTCTTCGGTTTAAGTTAAATGTTTGAAGCTGCAGAGGGCCGATCGTGAACTTTTCACTTCATCTCACTTCGAAGATTTCGCGGTTTTTTTTGTATTTCTTCGCACCGATTGCAGCTGTCAAATACCCGACTAAAAATTAACTTCAGCTGGTTTTTACGTAGTAAACGAATCAAGAGGTTTTTTTTTTATTATTCTATTAAATAGATTTTCTAATAAAGAGGTACAGTATACGTTCTATACCATTAATACGTAAATTCGTTATGACTCAGGTAAGACAATAGTAGTTTTGAAAATGGAGTCGAAGGAACAGCGCGTGTGTGAGATAATTTTGCACACTCACCTCAACAACTCACATCTTTAGCACCGAGCCATGGGAAAGATGTTGGGAATCCAACAATTTACTGTTTCTCGTGTCTTAAAACGTTTCGGAGAACGTTTAATAGCGAATTCGTTTATTATGCAGTCCCAACCTGGATCGGGTATCAAGATTGTGTCTGCTTCAGGGAGGCCAGATTACCTGACAAAACTGCTAATTTAGGACTGAACCAAATTAACCACATCAAAAACCAGCAAAATTGCTATTTGGACTTTTTACTAACGAATATTTACACACAAAAAATTATCATTTTTTTTTTATCTAGTTCGTTTATTTGGAAGGCTCAATCGCGTTAGCTTTACGGAGCCGATAATTCATTGTTCACTGTGTGTAACAAAATTCACTTAATTCTATGTCTAGTAGGAGTTGGGCCGATTACTCGCGGCTTACTCGAGGTTAGAAGGGTACATTTTCGAAGGATAGGATCAGGGGAGGAGCTTGGGGTAGGGTTTTGTTGTCTCATCAGAGCGTTGTCGCCAGTATGAACGGTAGTGCTGTTCTAGCTTCGTCCGGAGTTCGACCGGCTATGATGACCAGTGGGCGACGATGAGACTCATCGAGACGGGGGGACAAGACAAACAAAAACTAATAAAGAGAGACAAAAGACAAAAGGAATTAAATTCTTATACTAGACATTTGAAGAAAAACATAAACGGACTGCATATAGCAGAGATCACGGGTTGCCAACACGTCTCTGATAGGAACATAGGGTTGTCTTCCTTGGGCCTCGAGGGTATTCAAAAGTCGCTCTCTGGCGGCGTCATTATCCGTACATTGCCAAACTGCGTGTTCGATGTCATCGTAACCGTTTCCACACCGACAGATGTTGCTGTCCACGAGGTTTATTCTATTGAGATGAGCATCTAGCGAGTAGTGGTTGGACATAAGTCTACTCATCACGCGAATGAAGTCACGACTTAAGCCCAAGCCTTTAAACCACGCTCTCGAAGAAATATTAGGAATAATTGAATGTAACCACCGTCCAAGATTTCCAGTGTCCCAATCGGTTTGCCAACTCGAAAAGGTACTCTGACGCACTAAATGGTAAAATTCATCGTGTGAAATTTGCCTGTCATACAATTCGCCTTCCTGCGCGCCCACCTTTGCGAGAGAGTCCGCCTTCTCATTGCCTGGGATTGAGCAATGTGAGGGGACCCATACAAAGGTAATCATATATGATCTTTCGACCAGCACACACATCTGCTCCCTTACCTTTGAAAGGAAATAAGATGAGTGCCTACTTGGTTTCATCGACCGAATAGCCTCAATCGAACTGAGACTATCCGAGAAGATGAAGTAATGGTCTGCGGGCATGTTGGAAATCATCCCCAATGCGAAGTTGATTGCTGCCAGCTCAGCAACAAAAACGGAACAAGGTTCCTGAAGTTTGCGGAAGGCGCTAGAGTTTTCATTGAAGACACCGAAGCCAGTGGATCCATTGAGACGGGACCCGTCTGTAAAATATCTTTTCATGCAATTGACTTGTTGGTACTTTTCAGTAAAAATACGCGGAATAATAATAGGTCGAAGTTGATCGGGAATCCCATGAGTTGCTTGTTTCATGGTCAGATCATATTCAATTGAGGAACTGCGATTGGTGAAGTGAACACGGTCTGGAGTATAACAAGGAAGACACATATCTGATGATATGTAGTGGTGGTAGATTCTCATAAATCGAGATTGTGTGTTCAGCCCAAGAATTTCTTCAAAATTAGCAATTATAAGTGTGTTCGTCATTCCGCATTTGATTAGTATTCTGAGAGAGAGCTCCCAGAAACGGTTCTGGAGGGGTGTTACTCCTGCCAGAACCTCGAGACTCATGTTATGCGTTGAGTGCATACAGCCTAGAGCAATACGCAGACAACGATATTGAATTCGTTCCAATTTTATTAGGTGACTTTTTCTTGCCGAGAGAAAGCAGAAAGAGCCGTACTCTAGAACAGAGAGAATAGTTGTTTTATAAAGCGTTATGAGGTCTCCCGGATGAGCACCCCACCATGTGCCACAAATTGAACGGAGAAAGTTGATCCTCTGTTGACATTTTTGCTTCAAATACGTAATATGGGTATTCCAAGTGCACTTTGAATCAAACCAGACCCCAAGGTACTTGAAAGACAATGATTGAGTAATGTTTCTGCCCAAAAGATTAAGATGCATTTGGGCTGGGTACCGCTTTCGAGTAAACACTACCAGTTCAGTTTTCTGCGGCGAGAATTCGATCCCTAGATTCATAGCCCAAGAAGACAAGTTATCTAAGGAATTTTGCAATGGTCCTTGCAAGTCCACGGCATGTGGACCTCTTACGGAAACCACACCGTCATCTGCAAGTTGTTTTAGCGTGCATTGTTCTGCCAAACAGTTGTCGATATCTTTGACGTAAAAGTTATAAAGAAGAGGGCTGAGACATGAGCCTTGGGGCAGGCCCATGTAGCTAATTCTGGAAGTTGTCAGTTGTCCAAGGGAAAAGTTCATTTGCTTTTCTGACAACAAATTGTACAAGAAATTATTTAAAATTCCAGAAAGTCCACATCTGTGCAGATTGTCTGACAGAATTTCAATGGAAACTGAATCAAAAGCCCCCTTAATGTCCAAGAATACTGAAGCCAATTGCTCCTTGTGCGCAAAGGCCAGTTGAATATCTGTGGAAAGCAGCGCTAGACAATCGTTTGTTCCTTTGCTCTTGCGGAACCCAAACTGTGTATTTGATAACAAGTTATTTGATTCGACCCAGTGATCGAGTCTCCGAAGGATCATTTTCTCCAACAATTTCCTAATGCACGAAAGCATAGCAATCGGACGGTATGAGTTATGGTCAGACGCTGATTTGCCAGGTTTTTTAATGGCTATTACTTTGACCTGTCTCCATTCAGGCGGTACAATGTTGTTTTCTAGCAAAGAATTGAATAAATCTAGCAAGCGTCTTTTAGCGATATCTGGGAGATTTTTCAGAAGATTGAATTTAATCATATCGCTTCCCGGTGAGGAGTTGTTCGATGAAAGAAGAGCCATAGAGAAATCCAGCATTGAGAATGGTCTATCCAGAGAGCCGCCGCTAGGAGACGCTTCTCGAAGAATATTTTGTGCTGGAAAAAAAAATTATCATTGATAATATTAAAAAAACCGTTGGTAGAAATAAAAGTTTGCATTGGTTCTTTTTGGTAGAAAGTACTTAACTTTCAACACGAAAGTCAGCCAACTGTCAAATCAAAAGTTTAACATATTATTAATTTTAAAAGTTGAAACTTTCAAATCGAATTGTAGAACTGTCAAACTGAAAACATAATCCTTTTAGATTGACGTTGGAAAAGTGTTGCTTCAAAACACGGGTATTTCTTCGCAATTTGTATAAGTTTTCATCTCAATTACAAATTATTTTTAAATTAATTGCTTTTATGATGTATGCAGAAAATAATAAATATTTATTTTTATGTAAGTAAATTCTTAATATATATAATTTTATGTTTCATTAACATGTTGTTGAATGTTGTTTGGAAAAAATCTAACGCAGTATCGGAACAGATATTAGTCTTCGGCGGATAATGAAGGTTTCCTCCTAAATACGGGGTTCCAACGTGCAGCGGACTTGGTCGAACGAAAGTGCATCTTGCTTTCGTTGCTGGCCGACAATAAGCACCAAGCCGGGTATGGATCGGGCGATCGGGCGTCTGAATTTTACCAGTAGGAAAGAACGGAGTCTCTAATCCTATTGATAGCCACCAAAAACGTCTCGGCTGTGTGCTCCAACGTCCCAAGATGCTTTCGATCTGAAAAATTATCAATTTCATTTTCAAAATCATCCTCGAAATATGTAGACAGTAGTAGCAATCTTACATTCTGCGAAAAACTCAATCTTTTTCACTGCCTCCGGTTGGAATTTCGGAAGTGTACGATGCACAATTGATTTTCTGCGGTCTAGTATCTTACCTTATATGCCCTATTAGATTTTTGGACAATGACAATGAGCTTTTCAGGAGGTCATTTTGACATTTGTACAATTTTTGTTTTAAAAATGTGAACTTTTAAAATTACGTGTCGATAGTCAAATAAAAACTTTCAAATCATTGAAAATATATTCACTTGGAATATTTTCGTAGTTGAAACTACCAAATTCGAGAAACTTTTAATTTGAATTGGTAACATTTTTATAGATACCATTTTTGTTTTTTGTGTGTATGAAGATTTCTGTGTGACCGAATCATTAAATCCACTGTGGAAAAATGAAGCGTTTCACACAGCAATTGAATATTCTTTATTTGTGCATGAAAACCAGAGACCCAACGACTGCGAATACGAAGAAGTCTTGAATACAAATTAGCAGACCACGAAAAAATAAAATTTAAATTAAACAGTATCAATTGGCAATTAATTTTAAGGAGTGTATGAAATGTCGAAACTGGTATAGACGTGTTCTACAAAATTTTAACAGAAATAATTTCGGAAGAAATTCCTTTGAATAAAAAAAGACGCAACAGGAACACACAAAATCCAGTCTGGTATAACAGACAAATAAAAAACTTGAAAAATCGGAAGCAAAAAGCACATAAAATTTATAAAAAAAAACTCAATAGTAGTAATAATTTATTAATTTATTTGGATATATGCGATCAACTGAATTTAGCTATCAGTACTGCATTTGAAGATGTAAGTTGCGGCTTACCTGCCAGCCTATAGCTGGCCCGGTTTACCCCGGCGGGGCGGCGCAGAGTACTTCCCCCAAAGACGTTCGGATTAGGATGGATTGATAAGAAAAGAGAAAGAAAAAATGCAATTTAAGACGTCTATTATTCACTAACCTTTCCCTATTTCTCCTCGTTGTCCTCGGTGTCACTCGGTGGGGCCCTTCGACGATAGCAGCGGCGGTTGCTGTTTGTTCACGTCGGCTCCAGACACGGTCTGTGCCAAGCGTCTCCTACTTCACTTTAGCTGCGTAGCAGCGGTCCTTGGCGTTTAGCGGGGGGGATGAGCAAGGCTCCTTTATCGGAACCCCCCGGCGACGATGGTGACGAATCACCGGACCAACTACTCGCCGTAGATGGTCCCGGTAGTCACCGCAGTGCACTACCTAGGCGAACGCTCCTTCGGTTCGGCCTGCTTCGTCCATCCTTGGCTCTTAACAGCGGTGGCGAGACTGGCTCTACTGGCTGAGCCACCGCAGTGAGGACGGTGGGTGTTCGGGGATCCTTGGGGTTTAGCCGGGAAGCGGAAAAATCGTTGAAATTTAGCTTCCCTTGGCGGCGATCCGACACCCTTCGCTTCTGCTCACGAACCACGGCACTTTTCAGGGAAACGACGTCACTTCACGTGACGATGCTGGGAAGTATCCCTCCGGCACTCCAACTTCTCGTTTTAACTTAAAACGGAAGGGGCAAAAAACGCGTCGATTTCCTACCGTGGCTCGTAACTTTCTCTGGTCCTTTCCGTACTATCTGACAATCACCGACAATACAACAACCGCCATCGTTCTCCTGCAACCGCGCTCGAATGTTGTGCTGTTTATGTTTTTCGCCTTCTTTTGCAGCGGGAGGAGAAACGGGACCTAACTTTATTCTACACGCGAGACCATTTTAAACGATAATTTTTACACTATATTCTCATCCTTAAAACATGCCTACATGAATAAAATCTACTATGAAAATGACTAATTAAAATATTTACAAATAAAGCAATGTTGCCGAGCGTGCGACCAAAACAAAAACGAATCATAACAGACAAGGCACACGCTCATGGCAAACACGTTAAAAGGGTGGGTTATTAATTGTCACCCTAGACGAGGGTTACAAAGAATATAATGCAAAAACAGAACATGAAATAATGTCCTGTCCAAAGAACTTCTTTAATTACGTAAAAACCAAATTAAAATCTGACAATTTTCCTTCAATAATGCAACTCGACGAAAATGTCGGTGATAGCTCGGAAAAAAACTGCAATCTATTTGCAAAAATTTTTCAAGAAATCTATGCGACATTTTCTGAAGAAGATCGCGACCGCGATTATTTTGCATTTTTTTCCAGAATTGTCAAGGGACATTGGCCTCAATCAACTTCAAGTGCAGGATATTTTGCAGGCTTTAAAAAATTTAGGCGCCTCAAAAGGTCCTGGACCTGACGGAATTCCTCCAGTATATATTAAATGTCTAGCAATGGAACTCACTGCTCCATTGTTCTGGATTTTTAATATGTCCCTGGAATCTGGAACCTTCCCAAAAACTTGGAAAAGCTCATTATTAGTGCCTATCTTTAAATCTGGCCGAAAATCTGACGTACGTAATTATCGTGGTATAGCCATTATCTCTTGCATTCCTAAACTTTTCGAGGCAATTGTCAACGAAAAATTATTTCTCCAAATCAAAAATAGAATTACTGACATGCAACACGGCTTTTTCAAGGTTCGCTCGACCTCGACAAATTTACTTGAATTTATAGACTATTCATTGAATGCAATGGATAATGGAAACCACGTAGAAGCTCTCTATACATACTTTAGCAAGGCATTTGACCGCATAGACATACCAATGCTACTTTTTAAATTGCAAAAAATTGGAATTGAGTCAGGGCTCCTAAAATGGCTTGAATCATATTTAACTAACCGCCAACAAATAAATCAATTCAACGGAAAGAAATCTAATCCAATTCAAGTCACTTCAGGCGTCCCCCAAGGCTCTCATTTGGGACCTCTTCTTTTTATTCTATACGTAAACGATATTTCTTTCATTCTCAAAAAACTTAAATTGCTTATTTATGCCGACGACATGCAGCTCTTTTTGGGAATAAGAAATTGTAACATTAGAGCATGTCCCATTAAATTAAAATATACTTGTTATTGTAATTGTTTGTAAGATAGGAGCTAGATCTAGAAATTGTTAGAATATTTAAAATAAACTCGCCTATTTGAGCGCCGTCCGCTACCAAAACTGCTCGAGTAGACGACTACCACCCCTTCTCAACGGTTGGCAAACGTGTGTGGAAGGAAGTTCAGTCCTCCCACACTGAAACAAATCGACATGTACCGTTTATTTGATCCATCTTATAACATAGCAATGTCAGCAGATTTATTCATTCTATGTGATGATTGATAGATTCCATTGGATTATCACTTAAAAACTATGACTGCGATATGGAATGATTTCTATCGTAATTTCACATACTTAGAAATTGATAATACTTTGCTTCGAACGTGGTTAGCGAAGGTAAGAAGTATATGAATATTGTCTGATATATTTCATGGTGAAAAACTGTTGATATGTCATGGGTGCGAACAGACATCTAGAAACTAATGGAAAATCATATAAGCTTGCACTATGAGAAAATTCAGTAAAATATACCTGTTTTCATGATGAATATTGCTCACTAAAATATATATCTTATAAGATAATCATGTATATTTTATTGGAGTTGCTTTTACTGATTTTTGACGTTTGTTGATATGTCGCGTGTAAATAGACATGTAGAAACTATTGGACTGTCATTTAACTTTGCAGTATAGGAAAACATGTATATCTCATTGTAATAGCTTGCTTTGATTTTTGACGTTTAAAGATTGTAAACAGATCTATCCCAATCATTAAATAGTCATATAGAAATGCCTTTTAAGAAATCCAACAGCAAGCATTTGTTTTTGCATGTTTTTCTGGGATGAATATCGCTCCCAATAAAATACATCTTACATGATTGTTCTTTATAAATTATTGAAACAATTTTCAACGATGTTAACGTTCACTCATTAAAATGATTAGTTGAACTAAATACTACTAACAACAATGATACTGTATTGAATAATCTTTGTTTGTTATTGTTTCATATGATAATTGGTTCCAGAAAAGAATGTATTGAGATTGAAAAAAAAAAAATGATTCTACTGTAATATTTACTTTGCTATGATTCTAATTGTAAGCCTTCTACACGGCTAATTCAGATTCCAGCCCTAAGTAGTATTCGAACTTCATGAGCCAGTTCTATCAAATCATATAATTTAGTCGTTGATTAATTGCACACAGGTGCATTAAGAAAGATTTGAACAAACCACACCACCGAAACGGAACATAAATTTGTCAGTGCTATTTGTCTTCACTCTAGTAAAACGAGCATAAAGTTGCACTACATTCCATGTCGGGAGAGCTGTTCTTACTTCATGCTATTTGAACGAGCTCAATCTTGAAGTCAGCCGTGGCCCAGTGGAATCGAGCACAGACACCGAAAGCATCACACCTCAACAGATCTTGATCGAATCCCAAATCAGCTACAATAAAAAAGGCACAACTGTGAAAGCTCCCACTGCCTGATGTTTATTTTTCGAATTTATTTTTAGAAATCGATTAAATATATGTGTCAAAAGAGGAAGTAAATTTCATGTTATTTTCACATAAACTTTACTTCGATTGATTTATGACACATATATTATATTGTGGTGAAAAGTATAGCTTATGCTTATGGGTTTCAAATCCATTTCAGTTAATTGTTATAATTTGATCGATTTTCATTTATCATATGACGATCATATAAAAGTTACCAAATTATCAGCATTGTAAATGTATCAGATATTCATATAGAATTTACCTGACACATTTTCAATCATATCATTTTCAATGGATTATCTTATAGCGCAAATTTATTAGACTTCCACATAACAGGAATATGTCAAATTCGTTCAGTGCATTGCGAGCGAGGGAGGAGATAAATAGGCTCTCGACCGCTTGATGAGGTCTCTTTTGTGGAAAACCTTGTGACCGTACGGACGCGCAAAATTATTCAGTCGAGTGTTAGAAAGTATAATACGGATTTTTGCCTTTCGCGTGTGTGACGCCGAGTGTGGCGAGTGAAACGGCCTGTAATCTGGCCAGAAGATCCAAAAACCAGTCTCGGTAGTGCATAACTCTGGTGTTCGGACGAAGTGTGCCGAAACCTACACGTGGCGTGCGTAGTATTTGCCACCGAGCTGGTGCACAGTCCTAAGTTCGCGAGTGTCCGTCGGTTGTGTGGTAGCCGAAGGAGTGAATAATTGCCTCCTTCGAGCTCCTAGTGTTGGTCCGAGAAGCCGGAAAAGAACAGGCCGTTAGAACGGTCCACATTAGTGCGCGAGTGGTGAAATCAAATTTCGTACCTCTGTCCGAAAAGTGTGCCGCAACCAAAAGAAATAGGGTAGAGAGCTACTTCGGCCTAAGCGCCTATTTTCGGCCTATTGAATAGCAAATATCAAATGTATCTATATTCACGCTTTCTTAAATCAAACTTTAGTTGCTATAATGTACTGAACTCTATTTGTCGTAGGAAAACAATGAAAAAAAAATCACAAATTGTGAAACACATAATAAACCGTTGACTTAAAATGTGCGATGCCTCATCATCTGGACTGTTTTGCCAATTCAATAGGCCCAAGTAAATTTTGTGTCGTCGCACTAGCACCGCAGAAGATTTTTTTGTAACTTTAAATCTGTTATTAAACATGAAAATTTACTCACGTTGACTGAATTTTCCATGCATAAATGTTTTCATATTTATGATTATCAATTTTGTCACTTCACAAACATTCACAACTGTTTAAAAGCTTCAGATTTATCACTCAAAATTATTGCTAAAAATCAACGAACAATTCCTTTCGGCCTAATGGTTCCATGATTGTCCTTGTTGCCAAAGTTAATGTTCTTTTAAAAACATGAAACGTCATTGAAACAAAATATAGTTTAATTTCATCTTTTTATCTCAAAAATATTGCGCAACTATTTTATTTGCAAAACACTAACATAATTCACCATTTTACAACCATTTTTAGTCAATTTTAAATCGATATTTGTGTTTACCCTATCAATTCGTAATTCTTCCAAACTTTGTAATGCAAATGAAGCTGACAACACTGGTGCATGTGAACATAGAGATTGCTGACGTTTATCGTACACACACTATGTTGAGCGACGTTGCGTATACGTACACACACAATGTTTTCATCAGGATTCATCCCATAGCAAAATATTTTCCCGATGAAAATAAATCACAGACACAATCGCACTTCAGCAATCTCTATACTCGTCTGACTCTGTTAGTCGAGTTATCCAAAGGGCGTAACTAGTACATATTTTCTATCAAATCTTATGGAACCAGGTTTGACAAAGTGCATTTGACCTCCTCTTTTCCCATGGTGCCTTATGAAGTGAATTTGTGACGTCACATTCAATGCACAGCATTGGAAAGACTGTGGCGACAATCCACATTGCCCGACCTGTGTTTCTTTTCATAAGATAATATTAGTTGTCAAAGCATCTTCACGCTAAGAACAGATAACCCAAATTTAGGCTTACTTTACTCAAAATTATTTAAACCAAACAAGTTTAGATTATGTGTTGATTTTTAACTCAAAAATGGGTAAATTCAAGTTAAATTTGCATATATATTACACATATATGGATTATATTTACATTTATTTGCGTTAACGAAATAACCCATATTCTGAGTTCATCCAGTTTTGGGCCAATCTGGGTAATCTTTTTGCATCATCTGGGTAAGATGATCTCTCCGTGTATGGGCTAGTAGCAGTAATCAATGGTGGAAATAGTGCGAGGAAATATTTAATACACGCAGTGTGAATAACCTACTTGTGATTGAAGGTAAGCATTATTCATTTATAATACAGAAATGTTCTTAATCTAGTTTTCCGTTTTCAGCGAATGATAACCAGTCCAATGGAGTGGGTGGAGCATTCTGGCCCGATCGATCTGTCGATCCGTCACACACGTAAGTTCACTGGATTTATATACCAGCATTCTGTATCATGTGATACCGCTCAAATCACAGTTCAGACCAAGCCTTCCCTCATAAAAATATCCATAAAGGGAGCTTAACGACGTGTTCAGGGTATCATCCAAACCATTTGTTGGATAGTTTACCCATCCGGAATACAGTTCGTTTATGGTATTTGTTTATTAGGGTTATTAAGTGCCCAGGAACTCATTGGAGTAATTCGGCTATTTTCCAGCTTCCAGTGAAGATATTGAATGTTTCTGTTTTGGAACAAAACGTATCGAGCGAATATGTTTGTGTGGAAATTCATTTAATAAACAAAACGACCGCATTTTAAATATTATTTTCGTAAAAAAATACTATCATTACTAATATTATTTTCTCTAATTGTGGTGCATTGTAGGAAAAGAACAACATACGGTTATAGTGCAACAAGAAAGCCAAACTATCTCCAGACCCAATGCAGAAATATTAGCCTTTTCCGGACCTTCCACTAAGCAATGTCAGGCGATATCAGGAAACGATTCTGAGCCAGTGAGTAATCTAAAAAGGCGAAATAAGAAAACGTATACTGAGGAACATTTAAACAAAATGATCAATCAAATCCGAGAACGGAAACTCACTCTTTATGCTGCTTCGAAGCTGTCTGGAATTCCTCGTACCACGATTCAATTTCGGTTGAGTGATAAATTTAAACAGAAAGGCTCAAGAGGTCCATACACAGTTTTTTCACTACAAGAAGAGAAAGCGATGGTTTCGTGGCTGAAGGATATGGAACGTAAAGGGTTTCCCATAACCCAAGACAGCTTGAAATACAAAATATCAAAGTTCTTAAAGGCAAATCCTAGACCAACTCCATTCACGAACGGCACACCTGGTGAGTTATTATTTTAGCAGTTTTAATAAAAAAAAAAATACCAAAACAAGTTTGTTTTCCCGCATTTTCAGGTAAATCATGGTTCAAATTATTCCTGGCACGTCACTCCGAAATCACTATCAGGACTCCTGAAGCCGTAACTAGTGCGAGCTCTAAAGTGTCTCCAAAGGACATAAGAAACTGGTTCCAGACTGTCTACAGCTATTTAGAGGAAAACCACCTTCTGGATGTAGTGAATGATCCATCGCGTATTCTGAACGGCGATGAATCTGGATTCTGTTTGAATCCCATCCCCAAGAAAGTTTTCGCCGCAAAAGGAAAGAAGGATGTTTCATTTGTTGAAACTACAAGCAGCAAACAAAATGTTACTGTAATGTTTTCGTTTGCGGCAAATGGCAGAATTATCCCGCCTGACATTATTCTTGCACGTAAAAGATTAGACCTTGAAACCTTGCGATGCTTTCCCAGTGACTGGGGACTGGGGAAATCGGAGAACGGATGGATGGATACGCATAACTTCGTGCTCTACATCAAAAAAATATTGCATCCAGCTCTCGTCAAGAGTAATACTACATTTCCCATAATATACTTTGTAGATGGTCATAGTTCCCATGTTGCGTTGGAGGCCGCAGATATGTGCCAGCAATTGGGGATAGTGTTGATCGCCTTATACCCCAATGCGACACGCATTTTACAACCTGCTGATGTGGCTATCTTTGGTCCGTTGAAAAGCAGCTGGGGAAAAGTAGTGGATCTATGGCGATCAAACCATCCAACCGAACGGATGTCGCTAGCTACATTTGGACAATTGCTCCAAGAAGCAATGAATAAAGCATTGAAACAATCGACTATCATGAACGGATTTTCGGCGTGTGGATTATATCCCTTTAATCCAGATGCCATTAACTATTCTAAATGCATCGGAAAAAGTTCGGATGCTAATCCATATGATCTTGAAAACACCAACGGAATGGTAGAAAGCGATCAGGTAAAAGTTTTTGAGAGTCCGATAAATGTTGCATTTGATGACCCTGTCGACTGTACTGCAGATGAAGACAACGTGACCGAGAAACACTTACTAGTGCCAGAAAACGTGATGAAAACTGCTATCCGAATGTTAGGACCCTCGAGACTCATTCGCTATCAATCAGGACAAGGAGATCTTTCGGAAGAAGATAGAATATTGTCATATGTCTATAACAACATACTGATCATAAGCGAATATCCTACTGATATTACGTATCCAGAAGGTGACATAAACTACGGTTCTCAGAGTCTGGTTGAAACGGCCTACGATGTGTTGGACATTCAACAAACATTTGCTCAAATGGAGGAAGAGACGGTCGAAGGTATGCTTGATGCACAAAGTAATCAGGTTGATTGCAACATGAGCTACATTGATGAAGCTGGAGAAACAAATTCACATGAAATGGACTATACTACATGTGCTGAAGATGGAATCCCCCCAAGATGGAGGAAGTGGTAACGATAGTAAAGGTATTGATTGATGTAATGTTGTCCTTATACAAATTTATCGATTCCTTCGCTCAATTTCTATAACAAACATTTTTTCTTATCTTATCTAGATGTCATACCCAAAATTGTGGATGTCACGAATACAAGAAGCCAACAGGATATCAGAGACTTTTTTACAACACCACCCACTCCAAAACGCAACTCGAAACATCGCAACTTTAAAAACCGCACTGATTCAATTCTGACTGCAGCTGAGCGCATACAAGCACTGCGTTTAGCTGAGATCAGCAAGGAAGAAGCATTGGCGTTAAGAGTTAAAAAATCTGAACTGAGAGAAGCTCGGAAGAAGGAGAAAGATAAAAAAGCTGAGGAAATTAAATTAAGAAAAATTAATCGAGAGAAAGCGAAAGAAGAGAAGGATAAACAGAAACAAGAAAACGCGGAAAAAAGAAAGATAGGATCAGAAAAGAAAAAAAGCAATAAAATTCCACGACTGATTTGATAAAATGACTCAACTATAGAGGAAAATTTGTACTCCTTGATTTTTTTATATTTAAAAATAACTGATCTTCAGAAGTGTATTCAACTATCGGAAAATAAATGATAATAACAACAAACCCTATACGATCCATTGAATTTTATTCGACAAAAAACTTGTGTGTGCGTGTGTGAGAGAGTGTGTGATTGCGGGTGTGGGTGTGTATGTGTATTTGTGTGTGTCTGCTAGCTTCAACTGGCAACATATGGTGAAAATCTGGGTACTGCGAAGTCCACCAATATTATTTTGCAAGCCAATGGAAAACTGCTTGAAAATTTTCTGAAGTTTAAAACTGGTTTGCTCTTTCTCAGTTGATTCCCGCCAAAGCTCTGAGCCTGGAGTGCTCGAGCCCCCATGACTCTTTCAAAGTTTGTTTACATACATGTTTCGCAAAAGATTGTTTTAATGTTATTGAAAACTCAGCTGCCTCATAAAAATTATGCTGGTTTTTATACTTTCATCACTGAGCCTGTTGGTTTTTATCTTTGAGCTTAACATTAAGAATGTGTTATGAAAAAGTATTGATCATTTTTATGAGATTACAATGCTTGACGGTAGATAAGAACAGTAACTGCATTTGCTGCTTCTGAATGTTTCGCTCCTGCTTGACAGTTCACACTGGCTACCAAATGACAAGCACCTTGAGTGAGTCCGCAGTACTCAGGTGAAAATCAGCGAAAAAATTGATTTTTTTACAACAACTGCTATAGACAATCTTTATTCATCTAGATGAATAAAATCCATATTTTTCATATCACCTTGAAGACGTTTTGAAATAATGCACGCAGAATAAAAAAAAATGGGCGTTATAGGGTAAAGAATGGAAAGGACAATGTAGTTATCAACAACCAAGAAATTATTAATGACCTCCTCACCCTCCCGGGCCACACCGGATTTTTTTTTTGCATAAACTGATTAGCCCATTGTCTGTGTCTCAACAATTAAGCAAAGCTTATTGTCCTAATTATTCAAACCGTGTATATAATAAAAATCTTAATATGTCTCAAATAAGAGTTAGCCACACCAAGAAAACAAAAGCATGCAAACCTCACATGATATGGTTGCACTATTTCTGGAAACGTAGATGTACAGAACAGCTTTTTCGGGTAATCTAGACTAACGGATTTATTATTTATTAATTTTCTCAACCGCCTTTTCAATTATTATTACATCCTTTTTTAGCCGATGGGCCCTTTGTGTTTATCGATATTCCGTTTATTGTTGTCTTCAGATTTGACATTTCTACATCATATTTTTCATACAGCAAGTGAAGTTTTATTGTAAACATTGAACGATTTTTTGTGTAAGCCGAAGACAATCTAGATAGGCCGAGTTTACAACTCATAGGCCGAATTTAGGCGCTGGAGAGTTATTACGTTTTTCGATTTTTTAAGGTAAGAAAGATTAATTCAAACTGATAGTTACCTATAAAGCAACAGGTTTATCAATTTAGAATAATCCTGTGTATAGATATGTGTGAATTGGTAAATACTAAGCTATCAAATACCGTCATGAAATTTGCTTATGCTTAATAGGCCCAAAATGGGATACTTAACCCTACGCCTAACCACGTGTGCTCGCAGGATTCCTAGGAGAATCCCTGCCGCAATTGCCCCGACGTCTGCGACGACGCAGAGAGCAGCTAGCGACGGCGCGGGCCCAACGTAACCTCCGATCGACAGAGTAGGCAGCCCCTGAGGGAAAAAGGTAAGTTGCATGCTACCTTCATAATGTTATATTTGAGTGAATCGGATGATGATTTGAAGGTTGACTAGTATATTGATCAAAATGTATGTGCGGGTTATTCACCTGGGTTGGTTGAGTTACCGAAGCATCATATGGATTGGACCATTGAGATGAAACCGGAGGAACATCTCGTGAGAATGTGGAAGAGTTCCGATTAGGTTGCGGTTGAGTTACCGGAAAATCATATGGATTGGACCATTGGGATGAAACTGTAGCAACACCTGGTACGAATTCGGATGCGTTACGATTCACTTGCGGTTGAGTTAGAGGATTGGACCATTGCGATGAAACCGGAGGGCCGCTCAGTACAAATGTGGATGGATTATGCTCTGGTTGTGGTAGCCTAACATTAGAGCTGTATGCTCGCTGGTCCTCTTGAGAATTGCTAATAAACTGCGATCCGGATCCTGGTACACTGCTTACGCTAATCGAACTCACTGGATTCACCACACTGGCTGGAACCGAAGTATTCACTCCCGTAGATCGCGACAGATCCAATAAATTATCTGGTAAATCACGTATCGTGTCAAACCGAACTTGCCTAGCTTGTTGTACACGCGACGCGACATGATACCGTGGTGTTGACCACGTAATATTTAAAGCACTATCTGAAGCGGTAGTGACAGTCGATGTATTCACGGTTGGCATAAAACTGGTAAACGATGTTGAACTTGAATTTATACATAAGTTCTGTAAAAGTGGCTCAATTTCCGGGGCTATGTGTAAGGTTGGACCAGAAAGAGCTTGTGTTACCACCGGCGATATTGTCCGCGATGTGAGAACCGACGTCATCACGAGAGCCGATTTTGTCGCCACTGGCTGATCCAATGTATTTAAATCTTGAGTCTGTTCTGCCTGAGCAGCTAAGCTAGCCGCTCCCTGTAATTCCTCAGAAACTGAGTCCGAAACAGACACTGATAATGGTGAGTAAATGGCATTTTCATTAAAGTGTGTCAAATACGTTTGAACCACCTTTGAAAAAATCCAATTGGCATCATTAGCACGCCTACTAACGCCATATGTTCATTTGAAAAGTTTCAAACGATGATAAAGATGCAGGAGAGCAGTCTTGGACATCAATGGATCAAAAGTATTAGCTTCTATTTCATTCCACACACGCTCTAATCTTTCTCTACACTCCAACATTTCACTTTCAGGATTACGGTTGTATGAAAAAATACGAACGAGCTCATCCGCTTCTTCTCGCAAAGCATTCTTGAGTTTTCTGCGGTTAACACTAAGGCTTCGTTCTTTTCCCACTAGCATATTCCTAATCTCAAGTTCAAAACCAACCTCATCATTGGTCAAATAAACGACACACATCCCCGTCTGATATTCTCTATCCATACTTATGATAGAAATTGTTTGCCCACCGAACTGAAGTCAACAAAAATTGTCTACTTAAGCAGTTTTGGTAGCGGACGGCGCTCAAATAGGCGAGTTTATTTTAAATATTCTAACAATTGCTAGATCTAGCTCCTATCTTACAAACAATTACAATAACAAGTATATTTTAATTTAATGGGACATGCTCTAATGTTACAAAATGAAGAAGGCATCAATATATTCCGGAATGAAATACACATATTCTACATATGGTGCAAAAAAAAAGTCTACTAGAATTGAATGTAAAAAAATGTAACTTAATATCACTTAGCAGGAAAAGAACAACTTCAAATATTTCAATTGCACTAGGAAATCAAAATGTAGAAAAATGTGAAAGAGTTAGGGATTTAGGAATTATCTTAGACTCTAAACTAACTTTCATATACCATTTTTTTTTTTTTTTTTAACTCTTTATTTGTTCCAAATTCAAAATTACATTTCATTTTTAACCTAGGTGCTCCAGTTACTACAGTAACTTACCAGCCTTAATTGTTATGATATTTATCTAAGTGTTTTTACATTGTTCCTGTCTTAGCAATTCAGTATTTTAAACAGGTTTTTTAAACCTGCATGTCAGTATAACAATTGATAGCTTAAAACTAAATAACTAAAACTAAATCTTATCTAAGTATAAAGGGAATTAATCGTTGCAATTGAGGATTGTAACGATTTTTGCCGGAAATTATTAATTATTTTGTTGGACATTTGTGCTAAAGTCTCAACATTCGAAATTCTATGTACTTTGGTAGTACTGTACCAGGGAGGCAACTTCAAAATCATCTTCAGAATTTTGTTCTGAATCCTTTGAAGTGCTTTTTTCCTGGTAGTGCAACAACTAGACCATATTGGCACAGCGTAAAGCATGGCCGGTCTAAAAACTTGTTTAAATATTAGAAGTTTATTCGTCAGGCAAAGTTTGGATTTCCTGTTTATAAGAGGATACAAACATTTTATATATTTGTTACATTTGGCTTGAATGCCCTCAATGTGATCTTTAAAAGTTAATTTATGGTCAAGTATTAATCCAAGATATTTCACTTGGTTTGACCAGGAAATTGGAACTCCGTTCATAGTGACTATGTGACTACTACTAGGTTTCAAAAAGGAAGCCCTGGGCTTATGTGGAAATATTATAAGTTGAGTTTTGGAAGCGTTGGGAGAAATCTTCCATTTTTGTAAATAAGAAGAGAAAATATCTAAACTTTTCTGAAGTCTGCTGCAAATAACACGAAGACTTCTTCCTTTAGCGGAAATGCCTGTGTCATCAGCGAACAAAGATTTGTGGCAACCCTGAGGCAAATCAGGGAGGTCCGAAGTGAAAATGTTATACAATATAGGCCCAAGAATGCTACCCTGAGGAACTCCTGCTCTAACAGGTAGTCGATTAGATTTGGAATTTTGATAATTTACCTGCAGAGTTCTGTCAGTTAAATAATTTTGAACTAATTTCATAATATAAAGTGGAAAATTAAACTTTTTCAATTTAGCAATCAAACCTTCATGCCAAACACTGTCGAATGCTTTTTCTATGTCTAGAAGAGCAACTCCAGTTGAGTGGCCTTCAGATTTGTTTGAACGAATTAAATTGGTAACTCTCAAGAGTTGATGAGTAGTTGAATGCCCATGGCGAAATCCAAACTGCTCATCTGCAAAAATTGAGTTCGTATTGATGTGAAGCATCATTCTATTCAAAATTATTTTTTCAAAAAGTTTACTTATTGAAGAAAGCAAACTTATTGGACGGTAGCTAGAAGCTTCAGCTGGATTTTTATCCGGCTTCAAAATTGGAACAACTTTTGCATTTTTCCATTTATCAGGAAAGTATGCCAAATGGAAACATCTGTTAAATAATTTTACCAGGAAAGACAAGGTACTCTCTGGGAGTTTTTTGATGAGGATATAGAAAATTCCATCATCACCTGGAGCTTTCATATTTTGAAATTTTTTAGTTATAGACCTTACTTCGTCCAAATCAGTCCCCCAGGAATCATCAAAAATATTTTCCCGAGAGAAAATATTCCGAAAATCCCGAGCAACCTGATTCTCAATAGGGCTAGTAAGACCCAAACTGAAATTATGGGAACTCTCGAATTGCTTAGCAAGTTTCTGAGCTTTTTCCAAATTTGTGATCAAAATTTTACCACCTTCTTTGAGCGCTGGAATTGGCTTTTGAGGTTTTTTCAAAATTTTTGTGAGTTTCCAAAAGGGTTTGGAACTCGGGTCTAATTTAGAAACATTATTTTCAAAAGTTTTGTTCCTCAGGGCAGAGAATCGCTTTTTAATTTGTTTTTGCAAATCCCGCCAGATAACTTTCATGGCAGGATCGCGTGTTCTTTGAAATTGTCTCCTACGGACATTTTTAAGACGGATCAAGAGCTGAAGATCATCGTCTATTATAATTGAATCGAATTTAACCTCGCATTTTGGTACTGAGGCAGCTCTTGCTTCAACTATAGAAGTAGTCAGAGATTCAAGAGCATAATTAATTTCATCTTTTCATAGACCATTACAACACTATTATTCACAGGGCAAATAACATGCGCTTTTGCTATAACTTTCAGGACTCATACACAATTAAAACACTATATATCGCCTATGTGAGGTCAATACTGGAATATTGCAGCATTGTATGGTCTCCTTTTTCAACCACGCACGAAGAAAGATTAAAATCCGTACAAAAACAATTTCTATTATACGCTCTTCGTAAATTAGGTTGGACATCATTTCCTCTTCCATCATATGAAGCACGCTGCATGGTGATAAACATACAAACATTGAAAGAGCGTCGTGAATATGCAATGGTTTCATTTGTGAACGATATCGTTTCGCAGCGCATTGACTCCACAGAACTTTTATCAAAATTAAATTTCAATGCACCTACTCGGCAACTCTCAATCAATACTGTGAAACCATTGACTTTACAATGTCTCGGCATAAACTAAAACAATATTTTCACTCCATAAGGCAGACAGACACTGCTTAATTTTTATTAAAGAAAAAAATATATTTTTAACCTTTTGTCCAAAGTTGACGAAATAAATAAATAAATTTAAGAAAACAAAAGTGTATTCTAATATGTACTAGTCTACGTTGGTTGACGAAATAAATAAATATTGTTGTCATTATCGGTAGTTTCTAAAAACTTTCTATTGGATAGTCTAGTCTAGAGTCGGTGTATAATGAGTCACGCCAAGAAAGAAGCCAGGTTTACTTATTGAACTGTCAAACCGGCTACCTATCGTGCAAAGTAAACAAACATTACGACGCTATGAAAGGTCCATGAACGGTATTGCAATAAAATATAAAATAAAATTGAAGAAACCATCATAAACACGCAGTGAGCATTAAATTGTCATGGGATGGGATACGTATGATAATGATCAGTAATGAGAATTTCTACTATTTTTTAATAAGATAATTTGACAAAATCACTCATATAATGATTCACTACAGCCGCTATTTTTTTTATCGCTAGAAGTCAATTGAAAGTTGATGTAGAAGTTCTCTGTTGCCAAGTGATAAGAAAGGGAATCTTTCGAAAACCATGATGCGAGTTCAACTGTTTTTCTCTTGGCGTGACTCATTATGCACCGACTCTAGTCCAATCATAACAAATAAGTGTGAGTAGGACGAATGGAATACGGAACCCAAAAGGGAGAAACAGAAAATAGCATCTCCGCTGCAAGATAGACAGAGAAAGTCGATTAAACATAAAAAAAATCATCCATTTGGATTGAAGTTGCAAAATGCATCGCGTTCGATCAAATCGACTGACTACACGGAAAACAAAACATGTGTAGGGGAAATGCAGGTAATGTCGGCCTAAGTGTCCCTCCCATTCAAATATTGACAAATATTGACAAAACTACACTGCTGTATCATGGACGATAAAACATTCGTAAAAGCGGACTTCAAATAAATTTTGCGAAACTAGTATGTGACTGTGAAAGACAAGTTCTATGTTTCAGAGTCCCTCAGAAAACAAAAAATTCATAAAACAGCAAAAAAGGTTATCTTCCATTTAATTCCACTTAATTAATTTTGGTATCCATGACAGATACGTATTTCGACTACAATGTGCAGTCTTCATCAGTGTCATTCCCACTAAAGAACAACTGCACATTGTAGTCGAAATACGTATCTGTCATGGATACCAAAATTAATTAAGTGGAATTAAATGGAAGATAACCGTTTTTGCTGTTATATTTAGCATTCCGCTAACAACCCAATTTCATTACTTCAAGAAATTCATGATTTGGCAGGCGATTTGTTCGTGTGGAGCAAGCCTTTCGTAACAACTACAACCGTAAATGTCTCAATCATGTAGAGTGCTTTAAGAAACGACTGCTTCCGTTTCTCAAATCACACAACGTTCCTACAATTTTTTGGCCAAATCCAACCTCTTGTCACTACTCCAAGGACGTTCTGGAGTGGTACAAGACGAGTGGAATTATTTTCGTATCGAAGGATCTCAATCCCCCAAACACACCGGTGTTGCGGCCGATCAAAAGATACTGGGCTATTATTAAACACGAACTCCGTAAGCATCCTAAAGTTGTCACTACGGAGCAGGAAATGTTTAAATCATGGTTGAAAGCAGAAAACAATGTCTATTCATCCATAGAGGTAACTCTAAGACTAGTAGGTCCCGAAGTAACGTGCTCAACTTTATGGCTCAACTCTGGTACTATCTTCGGTCCCAAGCTAATCGATTCACCCCTCGAAACATATGAAATTCAATAACCCCTCATTTTATCTGTCAAACTTTCGTAGCGATTCAAAAGAAACATTGTGTAGTACTAGAATTTTTACTAGAATGGGGTACGTTAATCGATTTGCTTGGGACCAATAGGCTAGTCAAGTAGTGAGCCAATTTAAAATCATATTACATTCGCTGAAAATTTTATGACAATCGGTTGAAAGACTTATTTTTGTACTTTTAAGTGATGCAATTTAACTTGAGGCTATTCTGTAAAGATTTGAGAATATTTTGTAACCAGTTGGTTACAATCCGTGGATTTTCGTTTGTATGAGTTGTTGTTGTTTGGAAAATTCACGTATTTTAATTTAAAAGACAGAAGGCAACACACAGCAGCGAGAGGGTTAGTACCGCTGCAAAAAGACTCGAAAGATACTAAAGGGAGGACAATTAAGCTAAACATGGAGAATGATCGGCAAAAGGCATGCGAGTGGCCATGTTGTAAAAGAAAATACCTTCTAATTGGCAGAAGTAATCAGGCGTCCGTGTAGACCGGTATCGTGAAGTGTAGTGCATATACAATAACTCCCCCCCCCCTTGTGGGGTTTGGGCTGGAAAGCCTACCTCCGTTCAGGACCTCTTGTGCTTTTGTACATTTTGTACACCTCGTACCGTAAGCAAAACGGTTTTACACGGCTCGGCTCGGAAGTCAAGATGGCTTCCGAGCCTAATAGTAAATGATCCTCGATCGTCCGTCAGGGACGATTCCCTCAGGCCGGTGGCCTTAATTGCCAAGGAGGGTCCCGTCTCGGCTCGACCAAGGTGGCCATGCCACGGTCAGCCGATTTTGTCAACGACGGAAGACGCCTGCCAGCCAAACGAGCCAGCAACGCCTGCTGAGCCGTATGTGGCTGATGAACGCCACCAGATCCGCCATTCTCCCAAAGCGGCAACAACACTGTCTGCAGCCCGCGCCGCAAGTTTCCGGCCACACGGTAGTGCAGGAGCAGCCGTGTGGGCCAACGCCAGCGTCGCGACACCGAAGAAGAATCTGCTGCAACAGTGAGTACCGTAACATTTTAAACCCTCGCATACACGCCACATATATGTGAAAACCCACACCCACACGCCACAGAAAAGGGCAAATAAAAGTGTTAGAAAATGTGAATATTCCTGTGTTTCATACTTTGTCCGCGTAGCCCCTCCGAATACCCAGTAACATGCCAGCCCTGCGACACAGTTCAGGGGTCTCATGCTACTGAGCTAGTTACCCGGGAGTGTCTGGTCATGCCATAGTCACAATTTAGAGCATAGACTTGCGTGTATCGGGGTATGTTTTCAAATAGTTAATATATTTTAAACTATTTTAGAAATCAGCTATCCTCGCCATTCCAGATTGACATATTTATAAGTCAAATTAAATCTCCATTCTCATGAGTTGTTTCAAAAGTATTTGAGAATATTCTGTAAATATTTCAGGTTATTTGGAGCATAGACTTTCATGTATCTGGGAAATTTAGAAAATAGTTTATCTTACCCCGTTCACATTACAGCCTATATCACGTAATATAGGCTGTCTTGCAATGAACACTCATACAAAGGATTTCCAGTGAAAACTAGATGTATGAGTGCTCATTGCAAGACAGCGTATATCACGTGATACACGTTGTAATGTGAACGGGGTATAATATAAATCAGTTTGGAAATTCAGATTGTAGGGTTACGGTATGTAATGTGGGTCTAGTCCTTTCATTCGGCCTATCACGCAAATAAATAATTAATTAAGGAATATTACACAAAAAATAAGGAAAATATTGATCACTGATGGTTGATAAATGTGTACCACACACAAATCAATTTATATCACAACATTTCAATACATTTTCAGCTCTCGTAAGTAATAAAACTGGTTGAGAATATCACAATGTTCGGAGTTTTTAGCCGCCATGACTTATAAGGTTAAGATGGGAAGGTTGACTGACGATCATCAAATGGCCTGATTATGGCATTTATTGATTGGAATTACCTGATAATACACACTAGACGTAAAACTTACAGTTGCTGTTTGAATATTTTATGTTTATTTTAATTGTTTAACAACGTTTTCACAAGTAAAACATGGACCCAACTTTAGGGACACATTTCTTTTCTATGTTCCTAACTATGGCCCATGAAATTCATTTGACAGCATATAGCAATAAGAGTAACGTCAACAATGTTGTTTTGCATTTGGATGATAAGGAACGAACAGGAAGGGAGATTTTTTCTGCCAAACCTGTATAATGAACATCACAATGTTTTGATTTAGATATTCTGCGGTCGAAAGACGATAAGCGAAATTTTTAATTTTTAATTTTTAACTTGAGTGATTTAATGTAGTTTTCGTAAAATTTTCTCTAAGAAATGTTTTGAGGAATGAAGAGTATTAAGTTAACAGTGATAGTGATAAAAAAAAATACATAAGAAAACGTTACCAAGAGCGTTTTTTTTGAGAATCAAACAGGATAGGACGAAGTTGCATCCATAAATAGACCCAATTTGGGGACAATAGACCGATATTACATACATTTCCCTGGTGAGTTTTTGTCTTAAAAAAAGTAAGTTTTTCAACTTTTTGCGGTTCCTGATAGCAAACGACATGATAAGCATATCTAAGCATACCATTTAGCAGTAGAATATCGTTTGCAGGTAAATTCATTGATGAGTTATGATTAAAAACGTAATCGATGGCTGCATATTAGACCGAGGTTAGGGACGTATACCCTAATTTTTATAAATCAAATTGAACATCAATGAGAACTTCCAAAAACAATTGAGATTATTCTGTAAAAAAAAATCCGCATATTTGAAACATGGACTATGAGGGTATTTTTGAAAATAATTAGACTAATTTAATTCACATTAGAAATCGACGAAATCACCCGGCTTTGCAATTTCAGATTGAAATATTTATAAGTTAAATTGAATCTCAATCCTCATGAGTTGTTTGTAGCATAGACTTGTATGTACCGTTATACTTATTTAATTTATTTTAGAAATCACTCGGCTTTGCCATTCCAGATTTAAATATTTGAATGATATAAGGGTTGGCATATTTGTGATTTCAGTCCAAGGTAATTTTGAAACTGCGGTTTTCAGCATTTTCATGCAGAACCGATGCCTCTCTGTATAGAACCTTGTCGGATGGTTCTTTTGGTCATTTGAAATGACTCATTTCTGAGTTTTTCCGAGTTTTTGGAAATGCCAAAAGAGAGTTATCAGTTCTCTATAAAAATATTGAAAATTTCAATTTTTTAAATTATTTCGGATTGAAGCCAATTGTATTCTATCCCAAATATTATTGCAGGGTGTCCATTGGCATTTCCAGAAACTCTAAGAAATATTGCCGGAACTCAGTCGGGGGTTGGTGGTTCTTCATTGAAATCGCTATAAATTGCAATTTCAAAATTATGTCGGTCTGAAATTAGCATCTTCAACTATGTAAAATCGTTATCTTCGTTAACATAAATAGTTAAAGAACATAGCTCACCATCCCTCTCCAACTGGGGAGTTTGGTAAAGAGAGATGATCGACCCGATTCGTACCTTCCTCAAGGTTGTCCTTGCTCACTTTCTATTCTCTATATACAATTTTCACACGACCGTACTGCCCATAATCGCAAGTCAGATTTTACAAGTTTTCTTATTTGACACTTATTTTAGAGGGATAAATTTAAAAATAAACGTACAATGTGATAGAATGCATCTATATTTACCAAAAAATATTTAATAAAATTTCGTGAAATTTTTATTTTATGGTCAAAATCTGAGTGGGACTAACTTGCGATTACATTTAACGTCAATGAGAAAAATAACCGCAAGTCAGTCACAATTCCATGACGATGCTACATTAGTTAAGCACAGTATTGAACAGTAGGTAGATACCATGGTCCCATAGAACGTTTTTGTATGTTTCTGGATTTGTTCCGCTGGTTCCAGAGCAATGGCCGGAACATTTTCCGGTGAGTATGGGTCTTCATCAGACCAGAGCCAAACGTGCCAAACCCACCATGCGTTAAATCAATTGACATGATAATTCAATAATAAGAGCAATAAGAGTCATGATGAGTGACCACCACCATGTTGACCACACCCGGACATGTTCCGGGTATTCCCGAGGAAGTGGTAAATCCATTTTTAAATCAAAATCTATCAAGCGATACATCAAATCACATGAGAATTCAAAGCCATGACCCATATCCATTGGCGGTCAAACTGACTATCGTAAGAGCTGTATTGGCCACATCCGGACATGTTCTAGATACCCTAGGAAACGTGGACAAAATCTGTCTTGAGACTAATCTCATGATGCGATGTGTTGTCTAACTATTTTAATTCTATAGAAGCAATCCTAAAACAAAATCTGTGACGTTGTTTTATAGTTTATTTAATGAAATCCTATATTTTCTAATGAGACTGACTTGTGGTTACTTTTCACTGTGGGACAGTTTGACTTGGTATTGTTTTTCATTTTTCTTTAACAAACCACATTTTTTCAATAGCACATCTCAAAAACATAAAAAATAAACTGATTAATGATGCAAACTCAAAATTGATAAAAATGCAGATGGGACTGACTTGCGATTACCGGCAGCGTACTCTAGTTGAACTATCAACTCTATACTTTCATCTCCTCATCTATCGTATAAAATGACCACTTAAGCAACAAGCAATACGAAACTAACGATTTTAAATTGGCTCACTACTTGACTAGCCTATTTGTCCCAAGCAAACGATTAACATATCCCATTCTAGTCGAAATTCTAGTACTACACTATGTTTGTTTTGATTCGCTATGAAAGTTTGACAGATAAAATGAGGGGTTCGTGGATTTTCTTATGTTTCGAGGGGTGAATCGATTAGCTTGGGACCGAATATAGTACCAGAGCTGAGAAAAAAGTTGAGCTCGTTTCTTCGGGACCTTCTGGTCTTAGAGTTACCTCTATGACTTAAGTCTGTCATTTAAAACATAGCGTCTTCAACTTATAACATGTTATTTGAAACAACTCGAAAGAAGAAAAATATTGTGCACAAACACCTGGAAAATCCGGAGTGGTCTGGTTCCAAGCTGGCTAAAGTGCTGAAGATGCCGAAACAGTTGGTCGAGTGCTCAAAACCTACAAGGAAACCTTGAGTGTGGAAAGGAATCAGCGGATCTACAAAAAACTGGAACCAGGGATCGTCAGCAAGGTGTTGAGGTTCGTTAAAGCCAACCCCGGACTTTCGATCCCAGATGTGGCCAGAAGGCAAAACGCCAACTTTCCAGGAAAGGATTCAAGTCGTACAAAGCCAGTAAACATCCGAACCGGCACATGAAGCAGGATTCCGTGGCCAAAAGCGTGCAAGGCTCTTGTACGACCGTGTTTTGGCGATACCCAAGGGCTGCACTTTGATCAATGACGAAACATACGTCAAACTCAATTTTAAGCAGCTTCCCGGTCAAAAGTTTTACATCGCGACTGGACGTGGGGATGTGCTGGGAAGACTCACTGTTCGTGTTTGCCGACAAGTTCGCGAAGAAGGCCATGATTTGGCAAGTGATTTGCAGTTGTGGCCTGAAAACGGAACCATTCATCATATCCTCGACGATGACAACCCAAGTTTACATCAAAAAATGCCTGAAAAAGCGTGTATTGCCGTTCATCCGCAAGCATAGGGGCAAAGTCATCTTTTGGTCCGATTTTTCCAGCTGCCACTACTCCAAGGTGGTTCTGGAGTGGTATGCTCTCAACAGAATCGATTTTGTCCTCAAGCTAATGAATCCTCCGAATTGCCCGGAATTTCGACCAACCGAAAAATACTGGGCAATTTCCATAGTCAGCCTTTAACCTAGGGTGGCCCCTAAAAATCGGGTTTAAATCAGTAACTTTTCTGCATTGATTTATCGAAAAACATATGATCTAGACACTTTTTAGGTGCTAACCCATTTGTTGAAAAGTTATAAACGATATTCACTGAAAATCGAAAAGAGATAGAAAATTACTTTCTTCAGCAAAGTTGCTTCAAATCAGTTCCTCTACAACTTTGTCGAAAGCGTCAAATTTAATATTGCTGTTCCCCATTTTAGGCTCAATCAAATCCGACACGCAATCGGAATTGAATTTTCTTCCCAGTTCAATGTATTTCAGTACCTATAGTATGCACATGGCAATCGTCAAGCGATCCACTGCTCAAGCCATCAACTCAGAAATTCCTCTAAAAACAACATTGTTTACCCATTTAATTTCCTCATCTTCATCGCACCACGCCAAAACAAAAATCCAAAAATAATAGCATCGAATAATATGATGAATGAACTCCTTGCTCACTCGCAGAGTCCATAGTATCGTCATCAGCTTGGTGCCATTGTATCTCTCGCTCCTCTACTCACTGTTAGAAGTTCATATAATAAACAGATCAGTAGTGGGCGGAAGGAGCGGGACAGCGGATCCCGTGCGAGACTAATCAAGAGAGTAAACACACCCAATGATCGTTCTCTCAGTAGTAGGTACTTTACTTCTAGTAGCTGTGCGCTGCTACTAAGAAGCCTGCCCCGACCGCGATCGTTGGTCAGTAGAACGCTACCGTTCACGACGGTTAAACGCTTTTTCGCTTGCTTGCGCGCGCGTGCTTCACCAAACCGAACCCTCTAAAAGAATCCAAAGCGGTTGTTTGACTTCGAAGAAATGCAAACATTCTGATCATTGAAAAGTGCAATTGCAAGTTGTTTGGATTCGAACCGGCTTACAGTCGCCACACGCAGTGAATCAAAGTAGCGATTTCCGAAGTGCAATGTTTTGATTAGTAAAATTTCGCAATAGTGTGATTGTTACAGTACATTGGTTGAAAAATTTACTCGTTGAAAAAAAGAATTTATGCAAACAAACACGACAATGACTGCCGAGTCGTTGAAACCGTTTCTTAGTGCACCGAATGCTTTGGGAACTCTACCGAAGGAATGTGTGGAGCGGAAAACGGTGAAGAGCTGTCTGATTATCTGCGGCATTGTGATCCTGTTTGGGCTGGCAGTTTCCGTTGTAGGCCTGGAGGTAAGATAATTTACTTTCACTTGTTCGCTTTGAACATAACCAATTATATGTTCGGTGGCAGTATAAAATAGCTTTAATTTTGAAAGGATCATCTGAAACTGTTTTGGAATCGATAAAATGTATTCCTGCACGATTGACCTGTATACATAAATCTAATTTTTTTTTTCAAAAGCAACGGACCCAATTATAAGGTGTAATTTTGTTTCACATCTTATGAAATGGTACACTAGTGAATATTTCACTCTTCACTCCCAAATTTGACGATATCATCTATTGCAATATTTCACTCCATGCAGTTGAGGATAACGCTTCAAATATGTGAAATGGAAATCAACACTCCATATTATAGAGGACATCGGTCCATTCTTCTAGCTTGACATAGATCCAACGTTTCAATGCACAGTGGTCCAGAATGTAGATTTAGGTGGAATGATATGTTTTGAGCCTGAAATTGAAACTTTAGACTAAAAGTTTCTTCTACAAAGTTGTTACTTATAGTTATGCCCTCATTTTTATGACAATGAATTCTAGGGTGGTTCCTATTATCATTTAAATCAAAAATCTAACTTTTTTGTTTGAATAAATTAAGGTATACATTCTTCGGCAAAGTTATAGCTGAGCTAATTTTAAGCAACTTTGTTGAAAATAACTTTTTTGTATCTCTTAAATTGGCCGATTTAGAGCTATTTTCTTGAATTGAGTTAGGGTGATTCTTAAAAAAAACAGTTTTTTTGCTCTATTTTTCTTATTTCGAATTTCTCAGCAAAGGTGTATTGAGATAACTTTTAGATCTTAAGAAGGCGCAAATTGCTAATTGCTACACAAAGCTTGTCAATATCTTTCGCCGATCAAGAGTTATTGACGTTTTTATACTAAAAATATGCACTTTTCAAATGTTAATATCTCTGGTTGGGGCAAACAAATTAAAAGTTTTTTTGCAGCATTTGAAAGGGCGTATGTTATTCTCAATAATATGAAAAAATTGGAGGTATGTTATTTTTTAAACTCGTATAAAATCAATTTGAATTTATTCATATTTTTACTATATTTGAGTATATCTTTTTTATTAGAAGAGATACAGGCAACAAATTCAGATATAAAACATTTGTCTTAAAGAGTTTTAAAAGTCTCTAGAAGATGACTTTCATGATAAATTTCAAATAAAAAAGTTATTGGCAAAAGATGGATTTCATAGGACCACTCTAATGACCAATTTATATAAAATGTGCTAGTACATTTGTTTCAATATTTGGACATTTAGTGTCTTCGAAGAAGTTTTTGTTCTTAAAAATTCCCTTCTTTTGGTGTTTGCAAACGTCAGGGTGGTCCTCAAATTAGGGAATTTTTAAAACTAACTTTTTTGTCTACAAAATATAAACATGTGTTGTTCAACAAAGTTGTAGTTAAGTTACTTGCAAGCAACTTTGTCGAAAAAAAAAATTCTATCTCTTAACGTTCTCATTTTAGAGTAATTTTTCGGAGTTGACTTAGGGTGTTCCTGGAAAAAATAGTTTTTTAGCAATTACTTTTTTATTTGAAAATTCTCATGAATGTTATCTTCTAGAGACTTTTAAAACACTTCAAGACGAATGTTTTATAGTTGAACTTGTTGCCTGTATCTCTTCTAATAAAAAAGATATACACTCAGGTCTTTTTTTACACGGGGGATACGTACCGTGTAAAAAAAACCGTGTAAAAAAAACCTACGAGATTTTGATTTTTCGCATGCTTAAATGTTTTTAAAAAATCGGATTTTGATGCCATTTGTAATTAAAGCATGATATGGTCCATATAGACATATTTTAAGAATTTCTGTATTTACTCCAAAAATTGTGATTTTATTTTAAGTATGCCATACGATTACCTATAGCTTGAAACGGATAATGTGATTGGAATCAAGTCGATAGGCTGTATCGTTGTCGAGAAATCGTTAAAAACGTACCGTGTAAATCGTAGAAAACCGTGTAAAAAAAACCGCGTAAAAAAAACCGCGTAAAAAAAAACCGCGTAAAAAAAAACCGTGTAAAAAAAGACTTCAGTGTACTCAAATATAGTAAAAAATATGAATAAATTCAAATTGATTTTATACAAGTTTAAAAAATAACATACCTCCAATTTTTTCATATTATTGAGAATAACATACGCCCTTTCAAATGCTGCAAAAAAACTTTTTTTTTTTGTTTGCCCCAACCAGAAATATTAACATTTGGAAAGTGTATATTTTTAGTATACAAACGTCAATAACTCTTGATCGGCGAAAGATATTGACAAGTTTTGTGCAGCAAACATTTGCGCCTTCTTAAGATCTAAAAGTTATCTGAAGACACCTTTACTGAGAAATTCAAAATAAGAAAAATAAACCAAAAACCTGTTTTTTAAGAGCCACCCTAACTCAATTCAAGAAAATAGCTGTGAATCGGCCAATTTAAGAGATACAAAAAAGTTACTTTCAACAAAGTTGCTTGAAATTAGCTCAGCTATAACTTTGCCGAAGAATGTATATCTTAATTTATTCAAACAAAAAAGTTAGATTTTTGATTTAAATGATAATAGGAACCACCCTAGAATTCATTGTCATAAAAATGAGGGCCTAACTATAAGGAACAACTTTGTAGAAGAGACTTTTAGTCTAAAGTTTCAATTTCAGGCTCAAAACATATCATTCCACCTAAATCTGCATTCTGTACTACTGTGCAATGGTGGACGTCGAAACAGTAATCGTTTTAATTGCTGTTTGACTGCTAAGCCGAAAAATCTTCCTCTGTACTTCAGATAAGGTGCATACAGGGATACTCAAAATAACTAGGAAAGGCAAATTTTTGGTCAACTTTGTATTGTTGTAGCACAGACAAACAGACATAACACTCGTAAGTTGTTAATCGAATAAGCATTTAACGGTTAATTTAAAAGTATCGTAGTTGGTAGTACCGCCACCTGTGACGTGCATAGTCATTTTCCTTGCGTTTGACGTTTGCACACTACCGCCATCTGTTCAGCGTACTACCCACCACAGTGTACTCAACAGATGGCGCTAATGTTTCAGCGACGATGTTTTACAGTGAGAAATATTCAATGTGTTATGTATGTTTGTCTGTGGTTGTAGCTTTGTTAAAAATGGTCCGATTTTAGTTCTTCCCAAAGCATTCGACTGGAAAACTAATATAATGTTATGGTGTGGCCACGGAAATAACCATAGCCACCGGATACCGGAGACATTAGGGGTTTCAGAGGGCATCTGTAACCAACAATTTGTGATCAGATTTTTTTTTAGGATGCCGGTTAAAAATCTATAAAAGAAAAATCACTAAAGATCAAAGTTGGCCGCTCTGCTAAATGGACGTATTTGTGTTTTGCCGCGTGATTTTCTCGGGAAAACTTCAATTCAAATTTGAAATAATGTGTTAATAATAATAATAATAAATAATTATTATAATAATAAATAATAATAATAACAACACTGTGTAACAAGCCTTTCTAGAACTGGGAAAATTCGCTTTATTTGACTTTCTCGTGGTCCCCTGAGTAAAAGTCTCCAACAAACTTATACTCTAACACGTCCTAAGTTTTTGGTACCGCCCTATTCATGAATGGTTCAGAAGTCGTTTTTTTTTTAGAAAATTACCCGAGGAACATTTTTCTACAACATTTGAAAACGATATCTCATTGTCTTACCGCTCGTTTGGGTAATTTTTCAAATTGGGTACTGCCCTAAAAATCTAGAATTCATGAAAATTCACTATAAATAACATAGTATGTGCTGGTATGTTGAGATTTTCATATAGTAATTATTTTAACAACCCAAAAGAATGAAAACACTCTAAATTCGATGACCTTAATCATACTTTATTGTTATTTTATTAATTTTAATAATATTACCGGTCTTCCCTGATTATAAGAATAACACGACTTTCTTCTTGTCCTCTGATTAAAAGTCTAGAACATACTTATACCCTAACACGACCTATTTTTTTGTACCACCCTTTATATGAATTGGGTATGAATGGTATGTTGTCCCGATGATGGTCGTATGCTGCCTAACTAAAGCATGTTACGATATTGCTGTCTGATAGTTTTTGGTTAGAAACGCTTAGGGCAACATTTTTCTAGAATATTTAAAAACGATATATCGCCGTCTTACCCCTCGTTTGGGTGATTTTTAAAATTGGGTACCCCTTCTCAAAAACATAAAATCCAAATAAATTCACTTCACAGTACCAACCGTTATTTAACTGTGTTCACTATAGGGACTTCTTTCGACGCGGAGTATATAAAATAAGTCTAGTCTCTTGTTCTGAGTTCTAGTAAAAACTAAACAGATGTTTATTGAAAGGCCTTTTTATATGTAAACATTCGAACAGTTTATATTTCAACTACAAAGGATAACTGCATTCATTCTGTTCATCCAATTCATTCTATTCAAACCATCCTAATGATGGGTTCGGAACAGTTGGTCGAATACGACCGCACTCCTACACATTACACATACTATTATACCTCATTTTGGTGATTTTCCTTATAAAGTACCCACTCTAAAGATCTAAAGCTATGGGGAATGCTCAATAAAACCAAAATTGTAACTATTAATTACTAGGCTTCAACTAAGTTCCAGCATAACAGATATAACATTTTTTTCCTGCATACCAAGCTTCAAATGGTGCAGCAATCTGATGGAATCTTTCGTCGTGTTCATCAGTTTCGGTGCTCAATTGTTTTTCGAGTTGATCGAGATGGCAATACAGGAAATGGATTTTTAGGGACATGTGCACATTTATATCGCATCGTTGAACGCGATTATCATACTTTCAATAATTGATCGGAATCTTGGAGACCGATTTGTTCCAAAACAATTATGAATCAGATCTTTAACGCATCTCCAGGCAACTTGTTCCTTTGGCAAAAGATTGCTTTCGAAGACTGTACTCTTCTATAGCTTCCTAATATTCGAGCCAATAAGTATTCCTGCCGAACGAATAAAATGAAGATTATTCTATCATATAGATATTAACTTGCAACTTGCAACCTTCTTTAAGTTTAGCTGGTCTTAATTTCTGGAACACGTCACGCAAACATAGAAACGCTGGAATTTTCTTGTCCAATAACTTAATAAAGTTTTTAAGTATCCCTAGCTGATATGAAGGGGAAGAAGCAAGATTGAGTCTCTGAGAACGAGTGGTGGGTAGATTACATTACATTTCCTTAGCTTGTTTTGTCCACGAATTTCCCAATCCTGAAAACTGATACGACCATCATCGGGACAATATACCAAAGTTCATAAAGATGGTGGTACCAAAAAATTACTACGTGTTAGGATATAAGTATGTTCTAGACTTTTACTCAGGGGACAACAAGAAAGTCAAATATGGTAAATTTTCTCAGTCCTAGAAATTTGTGTTGTTATTATAATCAGGAAAGGCTAATAATATTTTTAAATTGAATAAAATAACAATAAAGTATGAATAAAATCATCTGATTTAGAGTGTTTTCATTCTTTTGGGTTGTTAAAATAATAACTTTATGGAAGTCTCAACATACCAGCACATACTATGGGTTTTACAGTGATTTTACATGAATTCTAGGGGTAAGACAACGACATATCGTTTTCAAATATTCTAGAAAAATGTATCTCAAGTAATTTTCTACAAAAAACTCCTGGACGGCGATGTTGTAACATTCTTTAGTTAGGCAGTATACGACCGAGATCGGGAAAACATACCAAACTTGATAAAGAGGGCGGTACCACAAAATTAGGACGTGTTAGGATATAGGTATGTTCAGGACTTTTACTCAGAAGTCTACAAAAACGTCAAATATGGTCAACTTTCTCAGTCCTAGAAAAAAAACTTCGATTTGTTACACAGTGTAATTGATAGTAATACTAATTATTAGTAATGTGATGTGGAACTGTAAATGGAATGCGTGATGGTGACCAAATGGAGTCCCACTCCTTTCAGTTGCTGGCGAATAGTTGAGTTTCGGTAGACAGCTGTTTGTTCTAGCCGACGCTGACACATAATTTTCTGTAGCTCTTTTTCAAAAAACCAATCAATTGGGTTCTTTAATTTTGAAAAATATATCGTTTTTAATATATCATCTGAAAGAGCTTCGTTTTCTGAACAGAGCGATATTTTTTTCGAACCCACACACTTTTATCTTGATTTTTAAATCAAGATTTAAAGCAAAATAATTACTTCACTGTTTGACACTAAACTGACATACTGACACCTCGCTCCCATACAAAGTGACACCGAGGGGCGCTAATAAGGTGATTTTTACAAATGTAATCGTACTTATTTAAAATAGTTCCAGTGTACCAAAATTGATGAAATTTTTGGTTTGGGTTCCATTTTTAATGCTGATTAAGAATATGCATTTACGTCAATACCCTTAAAGAACCCAATTGGGTTAATCCAATCCAAAAACCAAAATTTCATCAATTTTGGTACACCGGAATTATTTTAAATAAGTGGGATTACATTAGCAGAAATCACCATCTTAGCGCCCCTCAGTGGTACTTTGGATAGGAGCGAGCTGTCAATTTGGTACTTGAGCGACAAACAGTGAAGTTAATATTTTGCATTAAATCTCGATTACTTTTTCGAAGGGACATATCAGTTTTTGTGAACAATGCATTTGACCGCCGATTTGGCATAACTGGTAACTCACACACGCATACTAACACTGGGGGAAAATTTCCCCAGTTAGCATGCGTGGGCGACTTATCAGTTACGCCAAATTGACGATCAAATGCATTGTTTACAAAAGCTGATACGTCCCTTCGAAAAAGTAATTGAGAAATCTTGGTTAAAAAATCGAGTTTTGTTTTGATGACCGAAAAGTTATTCCTTTTTCCAATTAAACACATATAATATCATAGTGATATCAATGTTTAACATACTAAGCAGGGTTTTAATTATACAAAGCAGATCACTAGCTGTCATGCTGAAAAAATCTGGTGTTTGAGACAAAAGTTATTGTACGTCGTTTGGTGGCCCCCTAATGTTACTTAAGTCAAAGTGTATTTACCAGGATATTCGGGAGCATTATCAATCACGTATCCTTACGTCCAGCCCATTCATCATTTTAGGACCACCGAAATCATGTTAGCAACAAACAGTTCAATTTATTCCTTCATAAATCTCACGTCAACCATGTCTGGATGTTTTCGAAAAATTTCGAAAAGGAATTTATTTGTCATCATTGATGTCATTGGGGAAGTTTTTATACATGCTTCTGTCAATTTGTTGATGTAAGTAAAATTAGGGTGTACCCTAAAGCCTGGTCCGCAGCTGAAAAGTAAGTTTTCGAAATTGCTCTGAAGTTTACGTTCATTAAACTGTTCCCGCATTCCTTTGATGTTCCGCTAATTGGTTTGAAAATGAAAAATGGAACCTAAATCCAAAATTTTATCAATTTTGGTACACTGGAACTGGCAAAAATCACCATCTTAGTGCCCCTTGGTAGGACTTTGTATGGGAGCGAGCTGTCAACGAATTAGATTTAGTGTCAACGATCAAAAACTTAAATCTTGATTTAAAAATCGAGATGAATGTCTACAGGATCGATAAAAATATCGTTGTGCTCATAGAACAAAGCTCTATCAGATAATGTATAAAAACGGTATATTCTTCGAAGTTAAACAACCCAATTCTCGAATGCTCTCAAACATTTTTTGAAGTTTTCGAATTTTTTTCGAGGTTCTCGGAACAACTTTAAAGTTCCTGCAGTTTACTTGAAGATAATGGAACTGCCCAAAGGTTTTTGTATGCTCCCTGATACTATTGGCACTTTCCTGAAATTTACTCTCAATTCTCAGAATTTACTTTCAATTCTCGTAACTGGAGTATTTAAATAGTAATATTCTGTTGATACCAGAACAATCGGGATATCGGGATGGTCATTCTTGTGAAATCGCGTTGAATTTGGTATTAGCGAAGTGGAAAAATAACTTAGAGTGTAAAGATACGATTGCGGCTGTTTTTTTATTCTAAAACAATTTCTAGGTCCTTATTGTTACGATCAATCAAGCGCTTTGGAATTACGAGTACTGCATATAAATGGTTTGAAACCTATTTGTGTGACAGAACTCAACGGACTGTTTTTAATGATTATGTTTCCAGTCCCGTGGGAAATAACCATGGAGTGCCCCAGGGAAGCGTATTAGGGCCCCTGTTATTTATTATGTATATTAATGACTTTTTTGAAATCAATCGTTTTGCAGCTGATACTGTGTTATTCATTGCAGCTAAGGATTTAGATGATGCCGTTTCACACTTGAATGGTTGATGGTTGAAGTATAAGCAGTTGAAATTGAATACAAGTAAAACTAAATGTATGGTAATTTCGCGGAATCGAGTAAATGAGAACGTTTCTGTTGTAATTGACAAACTTAAGCTCAACTCTCACATTGTCAATGTCATCAAGAAAATTGTCAAGAAGTATGGAATTCTATATCGACTGAAAAACGATTTAACTATTACCCGTATATAGCTATACAAAACAATCATCTCTCCTCATCTAGACTTTTGACCTTCCATTTTATTTCTGGCCAATGAAACACAAATATCGAGATTACAGCGCTGGCAGAGTAAAATAATGCGTTTGATTTTGAGATGTAATCGATTCACTTCCTCAACTTTGATGCTAGACGCCATGCAATCAACAATCAATTCGAAACTAACGATTTTAAATTGGCTTACTCCTTGACTAGTCTATTGGTCCCAAGCAAACGATTAACGTATCCCATTCTAGTCGAAATTCTAGTACTACACAATGTTTGTTTTTGTTTGCTATGAAAGTGTGACAGATAAAATGAGGGGTTCATGGATTTTCTTATGTTTCGAGGGGTGCATCGATTAGCTTGGGACCGAAGATAGTACCAGAGCTGAGCCAAAAAGTTGAGCACGTATCTTCGGGACCTTCTGGTCTTAGAGTTTCCTCTATGATACAATGGTTGTTGGTGAAGTAAATAATTGTATATTTGACTATGGTTTTTATTTTTAAAGTAGTTAACGGTTTGCTACCTCAATATTTGTGTGATCGAATTGAAAGAGGAAGTGACTTTAATAGATATAATACTAGAAACGCGGTAGAAATAAGAATATCACATTTCTTGACTTTTGCTTCACAAAATTCATTATATTTTAAGGGAATAAATGTTTTCAATTCGATGCCTAGAGATATCAAACGTTCAGCAACACTTACAGAATTTAAGAGACACTGCATTTCACACATGAAAACTGTGTGAACCAGTGATTTTTTTTTAATGAATTGACAAATTTTGTATCTTGACGAAGTTATCTCTAACGGATAATTTTGTATGGCTGTCATAATAAAAAAAAAAATGAATTTTGAAGCTTATTTGGAAGATGCTTTGAATTAGTAGTAAGTTTTCTGGCTGAATGCCGGGGGTTCGTGAGCATTCCAGACGTTGCTGAAAATTACGATAGCATCAGATTGCGGGGTTGATAGTGTATTAGAATGCTTTGTTGATTATTCATGATCTCTTGATCGCTGGGAATACTTGTGAATATTTAGGGTGGACAACAGGGTGAACAAAGAGGTGAACACCTATGCTTTTTCACATTTATATCGCTGTGAAGCAACTGAAAATTGTTGAGGGAATTTATGTCTCTAACTGTAACCAGTTCGTATTTGTTTGCTAATCTGGTTAAGATGGCATACTTAATTATCTTAAAGATAAATCGTCCCTTGTAGGGGTAAGAGGTGGGATCATCATCATCATCAACTTCTGTTAGGTTCCTATAATTTTCATAAAAAATGGGTCAAAATAATTATTTACTCCTCATTTATTTCTAATATTTATATTATTCATAATAAATAAATTATCATAAAACTGTGCCTGAGATAAGGTCTCACTATGTTCGTATCCCTATACTGTGATGGTCATATTTTGTGATCGTTTGATAGTATTGCGTGATTCCGTTTTAGCTGAAGTTGAGAAAGTGACTAAGGAACTATAAACACGTAGCTCCAATTGCGTCCAACAGAAGATCAACATTTCAGAATTAGCTCAACGTGTCAGTCTGTACCACTGACAGGCAATCTTCCTACCGCAGCTTTGAAATATGGTTATGGAGCAACGCTGTCTATGAATTACCAGAGAGGAAGAGTCAATCAATGCTCGTAAATGTTTCGCAAAAAAAGCCATGTCCATGTTTCGCAAAAAAAGCCGTCTCCTTCGTTTTCAATTCAACATTTCTCAAGCTACCTATGCAGAATAATTTGTTTAGAGTAAAACGCAATAAACGCAAAACCCAAATCTAATAATAGTTTTAACTAACAAACAAAACAAGTTGACACAAGTCACTGCAGTAACTTTCGAATGTGCACCCATTTCTTTCGCATTTTTAAACCCTTCAAACGCCTCTTTAGATCAAGTGCACATCCCGGCTCAAGCACAAGACGCAAAACCAGTAAAGCAAAGGTTCAAATTAATTTAGCCAAACCAAAAACCAAGCAGCGAAACGCTGATTAGGACAACCGACGCGGCGGTGACGAGGACGTTTCGTTAACGACAAGATGATCTGGTTCACCAGTTCTGCATTTGCTGCTGCTGCTCTGAGAGCTCTCTTGAGACGGCGTTCCGCAATGGTCTGGGCAGCATGTCATGCCCGCCTCCGGTCGTCCGCCCAAACCCTGGCGATGACAACCGGATGCATCCGTAACATTACCAATTTCCCTCCGGAGCCGCAACAGAACGCAATCACCACACTGCACAATTGCCATAGGTACCGTCCATGGACGATAGTTTATTTTGGGAGAAATGCGAATCGCTCATAAATGCAGTTGACTGGTTTTACCAATCTCATCCTCCAGAGTTGAATTAAAATTTAACGGGCAGCTCATCAGACTATCCGCTGCATTTTCCGGTGCCGCCGCCAGCCAAGTGAGACACTCAAAGATGTGCATCATCAAGAATAAGTGTAGTTTTATATTTGCCCCCAACCGGCAGACCGACCATCCCTACAGAGGGGCACGACAGCATGATGAAGAAGCGGTTCCAGATGACATCAAGAAGCTTAGCTATGTGTGTTGTTTGTATTTATACGAGTGAGACCGTGCCTGAAGATCCATCCCACGAGATGAGTTTCAATTTCAAAGTCAAGGAACTGTAACATGTTCTTCCTCCCCATTTTGCACCATCTTTCTCCGGTTTTAGTGCATGCAATTACTAAAAATAGATGGAGAGAAATGGTTTCAACTACTAATTAGAGACTGTCCCACTTCTCTACCAACTGCTCACTGACTGACGTTGTCGCCTGCAATCCTTCTTCAATCGCCTCTAATTCGCTCGATTGTCTTTTGCTATTTCAGATATGGAACATAAACAGGATCACCGATCTGCAACGGGAGGTCGACAGCCTAAAACAGCAAATGCAGGAGCTGCGTCAGCTACGAACGATTGAAAATCTGGAGGATTTTAACGAGTTCGAGGAAGCGGTAAGTTGATTGGAAGCGGTATCGTAAATCAATTAAAATGACTATTTCTGCGGGAATAATGGAACTTTGTGTGTGGGAATGCCAATCGCTGCACGGTGGGTAAAAATAGGACAGGAACACACACGTTTTATCAATTGACGCTGGCAATTGATATTTGTTTTTATGGGACAATTATTAAGTGTACCTGGGCTCCCGTTCGGAGGGGTTCGGCCAGTGGCCGCACACACTTACGGAAGTGGCGATGCGCAAACATGGATGGAATTTGCACTGTCCTTTCTGTGAAGGTTGAAAGTTGTGGTTATACAATTTAAACCTTAATGTTTAAAGTATGTTTATAGTATGAACTTAAATTATATCTTATTTGAAAATCGTATAAATTGGCTATAAATTAATTGGTGTACTTTTTAGTAGAATAATTGTATACTTTATTGCTTTGTTAATTGAAAGGAAAAACAACGTAATAGGATGTTCAAAATATGACAACATTATTTATTGAATCTACACGTTATTTCGAGGCTACTCAGTGACTGGATAGATAGCACTCATTTTTGGATGGATTTGTCAAAAATTGAGTAAATTGGTATTGCTCCGATGAGTGGAATCTACTCAGATTCTGGGTTTAATGGTTCTGATATCAATTTTTCCTATGTTCAAAATGGCGCACTTTGAAGTTGTGAACAGGCGATTTTTGCGCAGACTAAATTAGTTTTTAGAAGTGAAGCAGTGAAAATGAAGCAACTACGTAATAGCATAAAGGTAACTCTAAGACCAGAAGGTCCCAAAGAAACGTGCTCAACTTTTTGACTCTGCTCTGGTACGTTAATGGATGTACTTGGGACCGATAGGCTAGTCCAGTGTGAGCCAATTTAAAATCGTTAGTTTCCACCGGTTGGTAATAGCTTGGCTGGCGAAAGCTATAAGCAGCTTGTTGGTGTTGGTATCAATAAATACTTAATTATCATTTCATAATACTTTTTTTAAATATTCTTCCTAGACGAAATAATTTATATATAAAGCATTCATGGCGCATTCATTCCTTTCTATCGAAATGGGTAAGGCTAAGTCAGTTGGTAAATGTCATCATTTGAGTAACCGTTACCCAGTTTCCTCCATAGGCACGTTTACTCAAATTTGAGTAAACGAATGTTTACTCATTTTTGAGTAACTCTCCTTTTGGCTGGACTGAGGCGTTTTTGACTCAAAAATGAGTAGCTTCAAAATAGCGGGTATGAAAATGTATTCTAAAGGGTGTGTCGATAATTATTGCGATACTTTCAAACTTGTTAACTTTTTCATACTTGACCTAGTTTCTCCTTATAGTGTATTGTTTACATCCGCTCAAGTTGTGCAGTTGTCAGTGGGATTTCGGTTGAGATGGAAGAAAATCAGGAAACCGTTCGCGAAAGGATTTTGTTCACCCGCATTCAAAAATCCTGGGTTGTCGCATCGTGCCTTGGGAAAACTGGGGTTTTCAGCAGTTGAATAGGAATATTTCACGGGTTTGCAAGTTTGCTGTGGATGACCGTTTCAAACGGGAGTAGTTGTTGAAATTCGCTTTGAAGTACCTGATATGCACTTGTGGCAAACGGAGTGAACCATTGGTGACCAAAGGTACCATAAACGGTGAGATTTACAAAACTGAGTGCCTTTAAAAACGGCTTTTGCTTTACTCCTCGAGAAGTTTTTCCTTGTTTTCCATGGTTTTTGCACGAAAAATTCAATTCACTTTTGAGTAAATCCACTTTTGCCGAAACTTAGTCTACTCGATTCAATTTTGAGTCGATCTGAAGACCGTGTGAAGTGCTTCAAAGAACATAAGTTTAATGCTAGGTAAAATTTGTGTTAGAGCATCATTGTCAGAAAGAACTACACGATTGATTTCAAAAATTACTGCCCATAAACACACTTAGTTTTCGCCACTTTTAAGATAGATTCATGAACTATCTTTAAATTAAATGTACTTTCATAATTCAAACGAAAATACTATGTTTGATATAAAAATTACAAAACCTTGTCAGTCCCATATCACTAATCATCATAACAGTCTCAGAGTTGAACGTATGCAATTAAAAATTTGTATTTATACTAGTTACTTAATTAGTGATCCTATTACTAGAAAACTGGATTTACAATATAGGAGAACAAAATCGAGTCAAAATGAGTTTTGATGTTTGTTCCCAAATGTTTTACAATTCGAGGAAATTTAAAAAAAAATGTCTAGCTGGGGGCGACCCCGGCGTAGTGGTTAACATCCATATCTCTCACGCCAAAGTCACGAGTTCAATCCTCACCCCCGGACAAGTCACGAATGATCCAGTGACTATAAAAGAAAAAAAAAAGAATGTCTAGTCTTGTTCATATTTATGAATGCTTGAACTGGACATTGTTTTTCATCCTAAAATACATTACCTTCTGGAGATCTACGGCTAGAACTACAGAATATGACAGCACAGTTCTAAGGCATAACATCTCTGATCAGGCCTTCCTTCGGTAAGTAAAGCCGTTGGTCCCCGGTTCATGAGTTGATGGGTCGATAGGTAGGGTCCAGGTGTGGGAACTGCCTCCCTAGCGTTGGTGCTCAGCACGGAAAACAAGATCGACGGAAAAACAAATCAAGGAAAAAAAATAAACTACCAAACACGGGAACTGTCGGAACAACAATCAAAACCCATTTGGCGTTGACGACGGAACTGTCAACCAGCGTTTCTTAACGCATTAATTGGCAGACTGACAGGCAGGGTTGCCACACTTAAATCTGTAAATGAATCTGTTCATGAAAAATGCTTTCGAAAGTTAGGTTTTATTCGGAATTTTACTTAACTGAGTACATATTCCCTATTCATCAAAAATCCGTATCGATACTTATAACCGCATCATGCTATTAATGCTACAGTTGTTGATTCAACTTTTAATTACCAGATGCAATAAATTCCTCAATTGGCAATAATTTTCAAACACTGAGCGTTTAATAACTGAAAACTATTTGCTTTTTACATAGATAACTGAATTCTTCTAGGTGAAAAAAAAAAAACATTTTAAATTAAATGTACCTCTTCTTTATATATTATGTATTACGTACCTATAATTAAATGTAATTCTTTCATCAAAGCGATTGTATTTCTGACACTTGCTGACATTTCTATATCATGCAATTTTTGACAGAGAGGAAGCTTGAACTAATATTTATTTAAGCTACTTTGTAAATTTTCAGAACAATGCTCAATGAAAAGTTAAATCATATTATATTGTAAAAATATTTACACATTACACACAACTACACATAGTAACTCGTAGCGTTTGGAACGGTATGTGCATGCATCCTTGCACCCCTGTAGATTCAAGAAATGTTTCCAAGAATCATCTTTGCGGCAAATACAACGCAGTAGGCCTGGCCGTATTGATGTTTATATCATATCTCAGATATGCTGTAAACATCAATTAGACAAGAAAAATGATTAGACCTCATCTAACCTAATCATTTTCCAGGATGCTTTCTCGTACTGGCTGCGTTTGTATTAGATTAGATTAGATTAGATTAGATTAGATTAGATTAGAATAAAAAATTAAATCATATTATGATTTGAAAGTAATGAAGACATTTATTTGGAATTCAGTAAAATCTGTATAATCTGATTTTAGATAAAAATCTGTATTTCTGTATGTACGGATTCTTGGTCCTGAAATCTGTAAAATACAGAATAATCTGTATATGTGGTAGCCCTACCGGCAGCATGTCTATCGAATTTCACAATAGGGGTAAAGAGTTGCATTCGCCGTAAGGGTGGCCAAACCTACCGATTTATCGGTAGTCCTACCGATTTTCGGCATGCCTACCGATTTATCGGTAGTCCTACCGATTTTCGGCATGCCTACCGATTCACAGACGAAAGGTTCAAAACTACCGATTTTTCACTGTTTCTACCGAGAATCACCTTTCAATCAGAACAACTGGAGGACAGTGTATAGTTCTGGAGCAGAAATAGAATCTCGGGAACCAATTGAGCTGTAAAATAGCGGAACCAATCGAGCAAATCACCACCAACAACAGAAAAGAGCACATCAGTTATTACGAACAAAACTTCGGAACCCTTTTTCTCGTGACTCAAGACTCTCCTACGCAAATTAATACCATCTTTGGGTTGGGGAATGTTTCCCCTATCCGATGATCCTGGTAATTTGCGTTCGATTAACGAGGGAAGAATAATCAATTGTTGGTCTACTATATATTGAATTGGTTCTGCTTTTTGATAAATCGAAATTGTATCCGCAAGGCTATGAATATAGCGACTATAGTAGTGAGTGGTAATATTCGAGTGTGACGATTTGCTGCACCACAGCTCAATTCAGGTAAATAGTTCTCTGTCCAAACTAAAACTAACGGTTGAACTAACGTCCATTCGATACCCTCACAGGACCTTTTGTATTATCGTTTGGTTCACACCGCTATTTTGTCCGTTGACAAGTTCAACCGACGCGCACGTGATCCGGCTTAGCAGTCTCTAGGGGCCGCTAGAACTAAAAGCAAAGGAACTAGCCTTTCTCAAGCCAGAACAAAAATAATTGGCTAGAAGGAATTTGTCTCAGGAACCCTCCCTAACTGCCAAGGAGACGTTCCCCTCTCGGTAAAGTCACTCCGGCCTTGCCTGGACTCTGCAGATGTAAGTCTATGAGGGAAGACGCCTGGGAGGACCTATAGTGGTTTCAAGCGCCAACGAAACTGCTTCCTCACACCGCCACTCAGCCAACTTTGAGCACGATCGCCACACCGAATCTGGCAGAACTCGTAGCTCAGTGAGTCCAGCGAGCGTTCGCCCAACATCGTCGAAGCCGTCCAACTTCAGCATCAGTCATCATCATCAGCAGTACTGGTACGTTTTTCAATAATTAACCACCCATACCCACAATAGTAGTAGTTCATAAACCAACCCTCTCAAACAATAGTAGTCCTCAATAAAATGTTTCCATCTTGAACCACAGTTGCATTTTGAGGTAGAACTACGTCTGTGATTTCTATATGGGGGTACACATTGTGAAAACCGAAAATGGAACATGTAACAAAATTATGAAAGATTTTGAACGTTAATAACTCAGCTGCCCCTGGACCAATTTAAATAATTTTATCATCAATCGATCAGAAATATTTCTACACACGCTTTCGACTGTTTCAATAATAAACTATTGAAAAAGTGTTAAATGTCAAACATTGTCTAAAAGCGTCGAAATAACTAAAAAATCTACCAACTACGAACATGCATATGCTGCTTCCCCAACACAGTCATCAGAGAATCGCTGACATGAGAAACATGTCGATGTAGCATTGCTGCTTCCCCAACACTGTCATCAGAGAGTCGTTAGCAGAGTTGCGACCTATCACAATCACGATCGTAAAACAGCTGTGCTTGTCGAAGCACTCTCCATGACCATCCATCAAGTTGACGAAAGAAGTAAAAAGCAACTGGTGAATGTCGTCTTCGGTGGCGATCCATCACCGATCTGGTCATTTCCGACAATCACGACACTCATCTATGCTCGTTTTGAAGCAGTTGCTGCTTTGCTTGCTTATGTGAGTGTGTTGGTGAGTGAGTCCAACAGCTTCCGTTTAATTTTGCCAAAAAAAAAGCTTTGTATGTAACTCACAAAGTCGCGCGTGCCGAGACGAACTTGGAATGCGTAGGCATTGTTTTCATTTTCTTTTGTCCTTTCGCTTTTTCTCATCACCTTACTGCAGAAGTCTTCACTGTTTTCATTGTGGTTTACATCATTAGCAGCGAGTGTTACATTTTGTCTGTGAGCAGCTACCATTACTGGTGATTGTTGTTTGCCCTGGCTCTACCTCTCACTGCGTGACAAAACGTTCTGTCAGCGATAGTCAGTTGATGCGTTGACGAGTGTCGAGTGAGTGTCATGATATTTTGCATCACTGGTCGTTAGTAGACGAAACAAGTCGAAGTGACTTTCGCCTCCGATCTTCGGGCATGTGCGAATAGGGAGGCTGCAATTGCGTAACATTTTGCACACTCATTGCCATATTCAGAATCACACGCCCCCAACGTCCACACAAAATGCTCTCCAGAGTTGTAATCTTGTAACCAAACTTGAAAGCAGGAGTGGAAGTGATTTTGATCGGTTCTCTTCATCGACTTTCTGTTTCGTTAATAACTCGACGGCAAACACATTCATTGATACGTTTGTTGTTCTGGATGATAGAAGAGCATAGCAGAAATAGTGCAAAAAAGGTTAGTGAAGCCATGGCCATAGCAATGAAAATAAAAATCGCACCCCTTTTGGTTCTTGGGTTACACTTGCTGGTTGCAATTGTGTTGTTCGATATTTTCGAAGGAGCACCAAAAACCAACCAACCAACCATGAAATTACACTATTTTCTAGGGATGCCTAAAAGTCCAATTATTCGATTAACGATTGATCGTAAAGATTTTTCCAGCAATTAAATATTTATAGAATTTTCAATAATTCGAGCGCGTAACCGACATGCCTTCTTATTTTTATTTTTTATTGGAAATAAATAAAAATACTAATTTATCTGAACAGATGCGACCATGACGTGAAACAGGATCATAAATTTGCCGAAAAAAGTGTTAAGCGTCTTTCTGCTAAAGGCTAGATTTACCAACTTGTTGAGGGAAGGAGTTTAACGAGAAAATCTAAAAAGGGGAGGAGTCCAGCAGCAGACGGGTCGAGACTCTTGCGAGTGCCCAACCATTGAACTGAAGAATATGGGATTGTCCTGTCTGATTTGCTGATCCAGCTGCCTACACGTCATCATCATCTTCCAAAGGCTTTAATTCATATCAACAAAATCTTTTCACTAAAGAGTATAAACAGAGAGCCCCGCTCAAATTCCTATTCCTACACAAAACACAAGCTCAGTTAACAAATAACATTTATTATATAAGACCACGTCGTCCTACGTCGCCATTGCGTACAACCCCATAGGGCTGTCCCTTTTTATTGCATAACGTTAATCAGATGACAGTATTCTGCACTCGAGAGGTCTCTTGCTATTGAGAACTTACTGGGAATATACAGTAGAGTTACACCTTCTTAAGACGACCTACCGATAACTACCGATAAAGTTTTGAGAAGCTACCGATAATGAAAAAAAAAAAACAATCTGGCCACTCTGGTCGCGGTCCAATGACATTTATATAAGGTCCGGGCAAACAGTGTAAGAAGGAAAAATATTGTAAACAATGCTAAGCACTCAAGTGACAACGCTACCATAACATTCCATACTGCGAACAGTGAGATTTACGTCACTGCCAACAGCTGTATCGTGTAAAAAGATGAACATTGCAATGAAATACGAACATCACTAAACATTTGCAAATTTCACTAACACCAATAAGCCTGTTGGCCCGGACCTTATGTAAAGGACATTGGTTGCCGTCAACGTCAGTGCATCATAGCAAGCTGCGATACTGTTATGAGTTTATTCTGACTCGTCCATGAGCAAATAAACATATCAGTGCCAACAATTGCATTTGTAAACAATGGCTTTAGCCATCGATTTCTCGCGAATAAAAGCTCACTCATAAAAATTATAGACATCAACAAGTAGAGGAATGTTTCCTCTACTAGCTAGCATTGTTAACTTGGAGAGGTGAGTGTTTATTCGCAAGAAATCGACGTCTGAAGCCATTGTTTACAAAAGGAATTACGCCCCTTTGAAATGTTGACACTGATATGTCAGCCTCGTTCCTATTTTCGCAAGTTTTTAGACATTATTTTAATCAAATAATGAACAAATTGCGTGTATTAAAGTATAAACTAATTCATATTTTAACTAATGGGATGCATATTTCCAAGTTTCAGTTTCAAAATAACTCAATAAACAAGAAAATTTTCGGTGGATTCGACTGCGTTTTTTTCAGCAGTATGTTTTGCTAGTGGGACTAACATGCGTTTGTGGGCAGTATATTACCCTAGTATATAGTTACCTCTATGGTAGCGCTGCGCTTGAGTCAAGGTGGAACCAAATACACAAACTTTTCGTAAATGATCGGATGTAATCTTTGCTATCGAATTCGTTCAAAGCATTTACCTTTGAGCGGCATATGATGCGATTGTACCTGTCTCATAGCGGTGTACGAGAAATTGGAAGAGTTCCCAGTCTTCTAGATATGTTGTCTTCGAATTTAGCCTGTCGAGAGCCAGCAGCAGTAAGTCCTTGTGCTCTATTTGCAAATGCATGGAGCTTTGGCGAAGCTAATTGAATTTGATCGAAACATTGATTTCAAGAATTGGTTTCACAAGACAAAATAAATAAACCTGATTCCATGAACAATTTTCCATACCCAAAACATTTCCTCATCCGAGATTGTTTTGGCGCTGAAGCCACACGAAGACCAATTGCAAAATTTAATGATATCATACTGCTCTCCAGCTTCCCCAGCAATAACCCAAGTTTGCTGGTCTATTTATTAAATACACGCTCAATTCTCCTACCCAAATCTGTTCATGAAAATAATGTCCATTGATCTCACGAGTCGCTATATTCAAACGCCCACTTGCTCAACTAAGTAGAATGTATCCCGAAGCGATGGAAGCAATGTAATTACCTACTATAAACAAAATTCAAATAAATTTAAGATCGGAAAAGCGAACGCGGAAAATCAGAGAAAATGCCGCATTTCGTTTGAATCAGTAAATTAAACGATTTCTTCTCAGCCTTACGAAGATAGATCCTAATAAATCGGCGAGAACCATCATCGAAAATTATTTATTCTCGCCATTAGCCGTTTTTTATGAGCAGTAGGAATTAATATAGCATCGTGCATCAGTGATGATGCGTTGGTGAGATGTGTAGGATTATATCACTTCTACTCTGTTGGCTTTATTTAGTGGAATGTGAAATTAAACACTTTCTTACCAAACGATAGCAACTATCCGGATTCATGAGATTCCGCATTGATGGTTTACATAAATCATCACCTAGCAACCAACCGGTAGTCGGTTTTGATGAGTTGCAGACAGGCGGATGATGATGGTTTGATGTATACCATCCTAGGTTGGCTGAAAGATAAACGACCTACGTAGTTCACTGACGGTGGCAGAGAGGCATATGAGATATAAGTCTATCGTCGACAGATCAAGATAAAATTCGTTTGAGAGATAAAATACCAATCATTAAATACTATCACCGACGCATAAAGTTGGTCGTCAGCGTTTTAGAAGTTTCGTAGAGACAGCAGAGTAGGCTGTTAAATCAAATCAGACTGGTGTAGTACATTAAGGTGGAAGTGACATAGTGAGCTAAAGGTTTTCTCTGAGAGACATCACTTCAGATTGGAAAAAAAAGGTTTCGTTGTTTTGTGCGAAATAATCTCAGGGATTTTTTTTAAATTTTTATTTACTCACTAGGTCACTTGTGTATTGTGCATTCGCACTCCTGTACAAACAATAATTGTACAGTAATATATTCGCACAGGGCAGACAATTGATAAATAGACTTATTTATTTGAAGGCAGTAGCAGCTTAAGAACGGGGGCCTCCCCTTATCTCAGTCGGCACAGCTACAAACGATGATCATGATGGTGGCTGGGTTTGATTCCCGGTGCGGTCTAGGATTTTTTTCGGGTTGGAAAATTTCTTGACTTTCCTGGGCATAGAGTATGATTGTTCTTGCCTCACAATTATACTAATGCAAAACTGGTACAGACATCGAAAGCTCTCAATTAATAGCTGTGCATCTAGAACACTAAGTTGAGAGCACAGAATAAGCCAAAATACGATACTCAATAAGCTTGAAATTCAAAGAACAAGAAGAAGAAGAAGAAGAAGAAGAAGAAGAAGAAGAAGAAGAAGAAGAAGAAGAAGAAGAAGCAGCAGCTTTAGAACAGTATTGGCAAGCTACACTTGAATTCTAGCTTTAAAATACTTAATAAAGTTCAATATTTAAATTTTATGACGAGTGTGAAAATAGTACTGTGTAAAAACTTACTTTTAGCACATGAGCCTAACAAGGTGCGAAATCTGGAATACCTGTTCTGAAATAATCTCAGACTGGTTTAAATGATTTTCCGGAGTGCTACGATGATCGCTTCTGCATGTTTTTCTGCATGTTGATATCTTTAATTCAGTGTTTCTTTTTGTAGAAAGTTGAACCTAGTAACCTTTGGACAATTTTCGATTTTCAATTATTATAGCCTCACCCTCACAATGCTACAACGTTGACTGATGCATTGATTTTTCACTCCGTTGAATGATACTAATAATTTTTCATCCGGACAGCCGAACAAAATCCGCTGCTCAAAATAAAACAAATTAATAACACGTTAACCAAATCAAAACACGGTGGTAGTGCATTAATAAACGCCGGGCGCCACATCGGATTGACTGTGGCGCTATGCGAAACAAAATATTTCACGTCGCTGCGGTTTTTGTTAAGATATCATGACGATGACGGCTATCCTAATATATCACTTGCGTCCTTTGCTTCACTCTGTACGTGGTCATTAATAGCGTTAGTCTTAACGCAACGCGAGCATCTTTGCAGGATACATTTGTGGGAGGCCGCCGAGCCAGTGCTGCAATCTGTCGTTTACAATCAGATTTGATAAATTTAAAGAGGATTCTGAAGTGAATGCAATGAAAATTCAGAAAATTAATCTTCCTAGGAGTATTGTAATAGGATTTTAAGAGAGATTTTAAGGAATTTCCAAGGAAAATGCTTTGTAAATTGAATTTTGAACTCCCATGATAGTTCTAACTAGAGAGGGTCTAGTGTAAGAGAGGAGCGGAGTGGCTGGTTTTGAGCCAAACAAACAGTCAAAGCCAGACCCAATCGAGCAGCGCCTATCTTGATTGCATTGGGAGTGTTGCTAGAAACCACCTAGGCATAGTTTTGTTGTTAGAAACCACCTAGGCAGTTTGTTTTCAATCCGATACTGGACCCTCTCTAGATCCAACCAAATAAAAAGGAAAATTTCAAGGAATTCCGAGGAGTATTCCAAGGATATTCCACTGATAATTTTTAGAAAAGTTAAAAGAAAGCTCCAAGGAAATTATGAGCCGCATTTCAAAGAATAAATCCAGGAATAAATGGGAATTCTGAGCAGATCTAAAAATAAAATGAATGCTGGAAAGAACTCAAAGTGTTTTTTTTTAAGAATACTTTTCGGGGTACTGCTAGAATTACTGATAATATGACGAGCATTGCAGAGTCATTTCAGAGAGTCTTTTGTAGAAGATTTTCAAGTGTATTATGGTGAAAATTATAAGGGCATTCATTTTTTCCATACAAAATTTCGAGATCCTGAACACAGAAAAAAATGGAAACTCTGAGGTTGAAACTCTCGATTTTTAAGATTCCATGCTTAGAAAATTGTATAATCCTGGATTTAGAAAAATCTTCAAGGGTCAAGGAAGGAATTTCCTAAATTAGGGAACATGAGAAGTTTTCAAGTTCCAAAACTGGCAAAAATATTTGAAATGTCGAACTTTGAAATGTAAGATTGCGCCCTTTAAATTAATAAAATGTCTGAGACTTCATTCTTTTAATTCTCGGATTCTGACACATTGGAAATTGTCAGGATCTTGGACTTGAAGCTTGAAACTATAAGGCTTTGCTTTTTTTATGAGATTGATTTTTTTGCCCAGGAGTCTAACGTGGTGCAACATGCGCAATATCAAGCGTCGTACATATTATTTCTAGCGAAATCTAGATGTATGGATGCTGATATCAAGATACGCCATATCACGTAATACGTTGTAGTGTGATCGGGGTATGAAAAACCACCATGATCATGGAAAACATGCAAAATTTGTAATCTTAATACGCTAATTCAAGTCAACTTTCATGGTCAAGATCTAAACCTAATGGGACACCCGATGACGTCCGTGAACGTAACGTGTATTACAAATTACAAGTCAATTAAAACTACATTTGCCTCAATTAGCTTTTCCTCACTTGCCGCATCAGAATCATACCAATAACAATCCATCGTCAAGTAAGCAGCAAGATCATCCTGTCCTTTGCGTACACCAGATGTTGTTGTTGTTGTGTAAACATCGGTTAAAAGCCAATCCAAACGGCGCTAAACATCGTAGGTGGCGGTGACCGCACCAGAAAAAAAAAAACACAACAGAGTTTTCGTTTGTTTTTGAAATTTTTTTGAACGGTCTGTATCGCCTGTCCGATGTCCGATTCATAGCATTAAATTCTCTCGCTGATTTATGACCGTTTTTGGCGGGTGCGATTCAACGGTACACCTATGATTCAACCTATTTTGCGCTTCCGAATGCAACGCGTGCAATGCACGCTATTCTGTGGCTACTCATTTTTGAGTTGAAAATCACTCTTCTTCTTCTTCTTCTTCTTCTTCTTCTTCTTCGCATTTCAAGCTTATTGCATATCGCATATTAGCTTATTGCGTGCTCTCAACTTAGTGTTCTAGATGCACTTCCACAGTTATTAATTGAGAGCTTTCGATGCCTGTACCATTTTTGCATTGGTATAATTGTGTGGCAAGTCCAATCATACTTCTATGCCCAGGGAAGTCGAGAAATTTTCCTACCCGAAAAATTCCTAGACCGTACCGGGAATTGAACCCAGCCACCTCCAGCATGGTCTTGCTTTGTAGCTGCGCCTTTACCGATTGAGCTAAGGGAGGCCTAGTTTTTCATATATTTTTGAATTTTTGGACCACCCTAATGAAGAATAATTGGACCACCCTAGTGAATTATTTCGTATTAGATCCTAAATGGTGGTTTAATTCGATATATAAGCAGGTTGGAGACAATTGTGAACAGTTTTAGAAGCCGACTCATCAATCTTCTATATTCCATATAGAACTCATGAAAAAAATTCCCAGAAAGTCGATTTTTGAAAAAAAAAAAAAAATTTCGAGATAACACCAAATCTCGACGTTTCATGCATTTTTAAGACATTTGGCATCAAAAGAAAAAATTTTGATTTCCGAAATTTCATTTTCCCCTTGGGAGATTTTCGAGAGTGAAAAAAGTCAAACTTTGACGCGTTTGCGCCACCCCACCCCTTCCGTGTAAATCGCACCGTTGATTGTTCCGGAAGTGATGAAGGGAGCGCTTATTTCACCACATCCGCATGTCGCCTGCCAGATAAGGAACTTCTTTGCAAATTTCGATAATTTCTTCTTCCGAACATCCTCCGGAACATCGAACTTCGACTTGGCAACGAAATATTCTTGCCCAGGAAGTTGACGGAAGTCGGCCTTGAGGTAAGTTTCGTCATCCATCACGATGCAACACGAACTTCGCGTAAAGATTCCGAGTGCGGGTTTTCGCAGTGATGTTTTGCTTTTCATTCTGGTTTTGGACTTTTTGCACCTTGTAAACTCGTAACCCAGCACGCTTCATTGGTTTTCTGCAAAAAACCGACTGACACCTTGGACTTTTTAGCGACATCTCAAATTTACATGTTTGGACGGTTGCACCCAAGGGGTAATCAACTCTGCACACTGTGCCAAACACATCACGGCACACTGCTCGGCACGCTAGGGCAAATATGGACAAGAATGACACAGAATATATTATAAAACGGCATCACTGTTTTTTGCGGACGATTTTCCAATAGTTGCTAAGGTTTCGCACTTTGTTGACAGTCGGTGATTTTCGCTTTAAGATGAATTTAATAAATCCATTGGACTAGACGATCGTATCCCGGATTAGAAGTCAAACCTATAGGACTTTGCTCGGATCTCTCCTGCAGCTAGTATTTCGCCTAATTCCCTGCAAGAGTGTGGTGATAAATAGCAACGTCGAGATCATAACCAGCAACAGCAATTACTAGATCACCCTCAGGGTCATCCACTTTTGCAACCAACGTGATTGCAACAATTGCTTGTCGGAAATCACGGTTTACATGGATCAATTCCACAGGCACGGTGGCCAAATACATAGCGTCATACAAATCATCCTCCTTGGATGAGCGATCTTCATAGCCACCGATAGCTCATCCGATTTATGATACCCTATTGTAGAGTCTTCGACATATTAAATAGGCTTTCTTTAAATATTGTTTTGTGTTTTATTCATCTAACAATACAGGTATACCTCAATATAAAGTAACTGTTCCTTTTGACTTCCATCGTCGATATCTCCCAAATAACAGTTCACTTATTCAAATTGGAATGAACAATAGATGGAGAATTGTCGCATATCTTCGGTGGTGTTATTACATTACTTGATTTAATGGTTGTAAGCTAGAACTCAGCGATGGAAGTCAAAAGTGACAGTTACGTTACATCAAGGTATACCTGAATATATTTCAACAACCTAAACCCGATCCTTAACCCCTTCGAACCTTCGAATCACATTCGGCACCTCGAAGTTGTTCACCTCGAGGAGATCGACAAACTTTTTTTTTTAATCCCCCCCCCATCTTTATGTACCCGTCCTCCGCTTGCAGCCGATTGAATAGTTCCACCAACAATCAATACGAAACTAACGATTTTAAAATGGCTCACTACTTGACTAGCCTATTGGTCCCAAGCAAACGATTAACGTACCCCATTCTAGTCGAAATTCTAGTACTACACAATGTTTGTTTTGATTCGCTATGAAAGTTTGACAGATAAAATGAGGGGTTCGTGGATTTTCCTATGTTTCGAGGGGTGAATCGATTAGCTTGGGACCGAAGAGAGTACCAGAGCTGAGCCAAAAAGTTGAGCACGTTTCTTCGGGACCTTCTAGTCTTAGAGTTACCTCTATGGTTCCACCGCCACCTCGCAGTTGTTATCGTTGTTGAACTGTTCCTTAGTCATCGCCACGGATGAAGAACCACATCCAGCCTTCCGGAATCCATCCGACGGAGTATAGCCAACAATCAATACGAAACTAACGATTTTAAATTGGCTCACTACTTGACTAGCCTATTGGTCCCAAGCAAATCGATTAACGTTCCCCATTCTAGTCAAAATTCTAGTACTACACAATGTTTGTTCTGATTCGCTATGAAAGTTTGACAGATAAAATGAGGGGTTAGTGGATTTGTCTACACTCAAAAAAATGAGCACGTCACTATAATGTGTTTCACACTTGATTTCGCGCAAATTGTTAAACACATCTACATATTTCATGTGTGAACCAGATGATACAATCTATTCAGTAACGCTATAAAGCCATTTGTTACACATTTGGATTTCATGGACTTCAAATGTCAGTGTCAACTACCAATCACATAATTGTCGAATATTCTACTCTCAACATCATATTGTCTATCATATATGAATTGAGTGTCCTGCATAATATTAATCTTTTTTTATAGTTTATTTAAAATGTTTATTATTAAATTACAATAGATAATAATACTGAACATTATTGAAATTGATTTTGTTTGGTCCAGACATGCCTCGTTCTTACTCCCGTTCTCCGTTACGGAAATCACGCGAAAGGGACACATATTCCTCCAGCTGCAGTGACTACGACTGGAATCGCCATATGGATGATCGTTCTTCCAAATTTCGTTCGACAACGACATTACGAAAATTTTGACAAAAATTAAACTGCACCTTTCTTCTTCCCCAAAGATCATCTCCTTGCCAATCCTGGATTACATCAGTTCTGAAAAGAAAAAGTTGTTTAGGGGGCATATTTTGAACAAATTACCATCCCGATTTTGTTTGCAGTAAAATTAATCCAAACTCGGTTTCACAGTACCTTATCTGCTGCTTAAATCAAGGATGTATCAAGAAAATCAATCATAAATTTCTATTATGAATTACCTGAACAATATCGTGAAGATCCCAGCTGCTTCTTCAGCAGCTAATTGAATGATAAAACCTGGGATAATACGGACCGAAATTTAATAACTCGAATCGACTTATGCAATTGACAGGTGGCAAACAAAGTTCTGTTGTTTACATTTGCAGAACAAGCAAATCATATCGTGCTGAAATGCAAAACACTTAAAATCCTTATGTTTTGAACATTAGCGGGATTTAATAAATTGTGCAAATGGATTCAACGTGCAATGCTCTTACATTGATATGGTAAGTTTATTCAACATTTCATAGATCAAAACACTTACAACTTAAGTGTAAAGCACTTCGAATGAATGTTGAAAACACATCAAATTAATTTGAATGTGCATTTGAAAAATCAAGAGCTGAAACACATGAATCAAACGTGTAGAATTTTTTGAGTGTATGTTTCGAGGGGTGAAACGATTAGCTTGGGACCGAAGATAGTACCAGAGCTGCGCCAAAAAGATGAGCACGTTTCTTCGGGACCTACTAGTCTTAGAGTTACCTCTATGGTATAGTTAAAGATCCGGCATGTACCAGGACTACAATCAGTCTTCTTGGAACAGATTTGGTTTGGTTTGCATATTCTGGTGAAATTTCCGTGCAGTGGCAGTGATTTTAGGCTGCATACATACATTTGTTTTTATCACGCTTCGTTTTCTTGCACAATCACAAATAAACAATCACAAAAGTCATTTAATCTTCGGGGTTGCCAAACTCATGGGATATTTTATTGACACGCTTCGGCACAGCAAAAACTATCGGCACAGATTAAGTTGTGCAGAGTTGATTCCCCCTTGGTTGCACCACTTTCCTGGCCATTTTAATGTCCATTGGACCACTTTTACTACTACTCCCTTTCTTCCTTGGGGCACTGAGTCGCTCCTTGAAGGTTTTTATCACAAGAGACACAGTTGTATTAGCAATTCCAAGCTTTTTAGCGATTAATCGGTTGATGGACGCCTCTGAATTTTGATTGTAAGTGCACAAATTTGTTTCACGGACAATTCCTTGTTTTGACGACATGACTGGAACTACTGTATGAATAACTATGAAACTTTACAGATGTAAACAATACACTATGAATAAGATTTACTCAAATTTTCAGTTTTTTTTTACTCATACGGTTCAAAAGTTACAGAAGATTTTCGGTGTGCCATTTTTATCGAATACTTAAATGGTGTTTATTGTTATTATATTCGATAATTGTGAAATTGCTTCTGATGTTCAGATATTTTGATTTCTTGTTCAAAGGGTTATTCGTTTCTCTTTCTTATTGTTTGATTAACCATGTCACATGGTGACAGGTACAATGGTTAGTTCAATTTAAGTTTTGTTGAATCGGTGAATAAACGGATTTGGCAACGCACAAACTGATAGATTACAGTTGGTGACTCGAAGAGTTAGCTGAAAATTTTCACATTTGAATAGCATCATATCTGAAAAAATAACTATGTATGCAATTCGACTAAACTTTAAAAAAAAAGTTTTGGGATGTGACAAAATGCAAAACAATTGATTAATTATACAGTGCACATTGAGAAATACAGATGAAACTATCCCAAGTGTTTAACAGCTATTTACTGACAACAAATAACACTAGTTTACAAAACAACATAAAAAGTGTGAACTTTAGTGGTTGACCAACGTTTCTAATGCAAAATCCTACGCTGAATTCAATGCCGTGGTCAGAAAAAATTAAAGTAGAGCCATTTTTGAGACATACAAAAATTTTGATTTTTTGATTTTTGGACAAAAGTACGATTACTAAAATGTCAATATCTTTGGAACTAGTGCACCAATTTTAAATCTTTTTTTTTTATGAAAGTGAAGCTAATAAATTTACTATCGTTCACTAGAATGTTATGTCGTAATTAAAAATTTAATTTTGAAGTCATTTAAAAATTTACAGCATTTTTTTTTTATTTTTCCTGCGAATTTTCCATAAAAATCTTGTTTTAATCAACATTTTTAATGGGATAAAAAGATTCAAAAAATCATTCCATAATTTATTCTTAAAGTCCATTAAAAACTGGAGAAAATGAGCCTTTAAAGGATGAAATCGGTTGGAAATTGTCGAAGTTATGAAATTTAAAACATTTTAAAACAAGATTTTTATGGAAAATTCGCAGGAAAAATAAAAAAAAAATGCTGTAAATTTTTAAATGACTTCAAAATTAAATTTTTAATTACGACATAACATTCTAGTGAACGATAGTAAATTTATTAGCTTCACTTTCACAAAAAAAGATTTAAAATTGGTGCACTAGTTCCAAAGATATTGACATTTTAGTAATCGTACTTTTGTCCAAAATTCAAAAAATCAATTTTTTTGTTTATCTCAAAAATGGTTCTACTTTATTTTTTTCTGACCACGGCATTGAATTCAGCGTAGGATTTTGCATTGGAAATGATCATCACCTTACCGAGTTTAAAAATGCTGTAAACTAGTGTTATTATAGTTTATGATATTAATATCTCCTGTAAACTTCATTTGCAACGGGCCGGAGTCGGTATCGATCTTGCCGGAAACATCACACCAACCAGCTGCAGCTTACCGCCGCAATGTTCTACCTTTTTTGCTGAACCTGCTGCCATCTTTATCGCTGCTACAACGCTCTCGGACCGACCGATCCTGGTTCTCACGGATTCGCACAGCGTCAAACAAGCCCTGAAATCTGAGGCCCAAACTCATCCCTGGGTACAGGCGACGATGAAGTCCACGCCACCAAACACGGTATTCTGCGGGGTTCCAGGGCACTGCGAAATACCAGGCAACTCTAAAGTTGATATTCTGGCTGGGGCAGGACCATTTGCCCCTCGCTATACCAACGAAGTACCGTTAAACGATGTCAAGCGCTGGATCGAGAGCGAAGTATGGAAAGCTTGGGACGCAGAGTGGGCCCAAAACCGCTCCCTCTTCATCAGACGGATCAAAGGGACGACGAGGAAGTGGACAGAATCGTTGAACCAGTGGGATCACAAGATAGCGTCGCAATCTCGCACAATTTAGGTGGAACGCCGTTGCACAGGGCTTGCGTCGGTCGTAGAACCCCAGCCTCAACCGAGTACATTCTATGCGTATGCGCCCAGAACCTGTGGGAAAGCAGGATTAGTTTTCCGTTTGCTTCAACAGTGTAAAATTTTGCTCTCATTTTTGATGTGTTAACCGTTAAGTCAACCAAAATGAGATCAAATGGAGTATTCAAAGTAAGTTACTTCATAACAGCAAATTCTGATTTCAATTTGATCTCTAACTTTGCTCGGGTAATGATCCCTCCACACTGGCAGCAGTAATGCGCTATTTAAAGGATGCTGCATTGTATTTTAAAGTTTAGTCTTTTTTAAATTCATTTCGACTTTGGGACATCTCTGCATGATGGGGGCCCTCCCCCGGTGTAGAGCTCTGTCTTATGTCGTTTTCGTTTTTGCGGTGTAGCACTGGTGTAGTGTAAGCAGGAATAAGCGCGAGTCTTTGACAGCTCAACATCATTTATTTGTAAACAAAGGTGCATACTATATCTACACCCTAAAATATTTCGGTGTACGGCAGTGTAGCACCGGTGTAGCTACACCGCAAAAACGAAAACGACATTATTCAGACTTTAATGTTTGTGTTCTTAATGTGCTTGATGTACAGATTTATTTGGCCATACTCCAGCTCTAACTGTTTCCAAAAGTACGCCTAAAAGTTGTTTGTATATAATATTTAATAGTTTAGAACTTTTGACCATATTTACCTCATCCCACGCCTCTTAAAATGGAAGAACTTGGTGTACATCTCAATAAACTTTTATAATTCCAGGATTAATCACTGTTACACCAGTAATGACGGATGTTTACATTTGGAGTAAATAAACCTTAGCAACGGGTAAATCGATTAGAAAAACTTCAGCGATCAACAGTGTTGCCGTTTTATATAATATTGTTCGTGTGCTTAACAGAGTGTCATACAGTGTTTCGGCGCAGTGTGTAGAGTGGATTCTCCCTTGGCCTATCCCCAGTTAAGTTTTCCAGAAGTGGATTTCAACCTAACAAGCAAGGTGCAAGACAGCTAGTTGATTTTGAGTTACTCTGAGAAACTCATGTTGCTCAATGTTAAAACTCCTATCAACCTGATTTTTGCTGTGCATCTCTCAACTGTCATCTGGAAATTACCAATACCAAATGAAAACGGAATTTCAATTCGTGAAATTGCATAATCGATCGATGTCTCGTACGGTATCATCGACACGTTGAATGAGGTGAGATCTTGTGAGATTGTTGAGCTGCATTAGATAATAATTCTTAACAGTTTCATGTAGTTATTGAGAAAAATGATAGCTGCCTATCCAATATTGAAGAAAGTATATTCCAACACAGACATGATTGTGGTAGATAGAGTAGAGTAATAATAATAATAAAAAAAATAAAGCTATACTTTTTTATTAATATTATTCTACTCTATCTACCACATTCTTCCACTACTCTACTCTTGTTAATACAGATGCAAATTCATTTATTATTATTTTTTGCTGAACAACCAAACAGTATCCAATCAATGGCTTTCGTAAATTTCAATAAAAATCAACATTCCCACATTCATTCCATCACTGCACAGTGGTCCAGAATGCAGATTTAGGTGGAATGATATGTTTTGAGCCTGAAATTGAAACTTAAGACTAAAAGTTTCTTCTACAAAGTTGTTCCTTATAGTTACGCCCTCATTTTTATGACAATGAATTCTAGGGTGGTTCCTAATATCATTAAAATCAAAAATCTTACTTTTATGTTTGAATAAATTAAGGTACACATTCTTCGGCAAAGTTATAGCTGAGCTGATTTCAAGCAACTTTGTTGAAAATAACTTTTTGTATCTCTTAAATTGGCCGATTTAGAGCTATTTTCTTGAGTTAGGGTGACTCTTAAAAAAAACAGTTTTTTTGCTCTAGTTTTCTTATTTCGAATTTCTCAGCAAAGGTGTCTTCAGATAGCTTTTAGATCTCAAAAAGGTGCAATTTTTTGCTGCTCAAAGTTTGTCAATATCTTTAGCCGATCAAGAGTTATTGACGTTTTTATACTAAAAATATGCACTTTTCAAATGTTAATATCTTGGTTGGGGCAAACAAAAAAAAAAGTTTTTTTACGGCATTTGTAAGGGCGTATGTACCTGATGAGGATTTACGTGGGCGATCCTTGACTTTTAAAACATCATCGAAAAAAATCATTGTTTACAAAAGCTGTTATTTCCTAATTCCAGCTCTATCTTGATATGGGAACTGACATCCGATTGATGACCTTGACAATTGTCCAAAAATACTCTTTTACAAATTTATGGTGGTCCTGAAAAGGACCGTTTTGTCGTGATGCTTGAGTAATGCTGAGCTATAAGGGTGTTAAACACAGATGAGGCTGGTGAGCTGCATGTTGATTGGAATGAGCTCACGAAGAGCTACTGATTCCGATCAATAGCGGTGCGGCTTCTTCCTCCTTCTATCGATGCTCATGTGAGCTGCAGCTTGCTGCTTGCAGGCAGCCTTTCGTCGTGTAATGCAGAACAATGTTCAACGCCACGTGCCGAAAGCTCTGCTACTGCTGCAGCTAATGCTGACGACCGGACACCACAACACATTAGGTGATTGGAACTGAATCCGATCAGCGGTTGAGGCCAGCCTTGATAGCTAGCTGCTTGCGGGGAGCCTTTCGTTGTGTGCTGGAGAACACCACCACTCACCACGTGGTGATTGAATAAACACCGTTTGGTGTGATCGGATGGAATTCATCTTTGAAATCTTTGTTAGGGAAATCGCTTTTCGCAGGCAATCGTTGATAATTTTAACTATCATAGCAACAGTTGCACATTCGTGCAATTTTCAACAGTGACATTTTGAAAAGTGATAAAATCTTAATTTTAACAGATGCGTGGAAAAATATCTGATCGATTGGTGATAAAATTATTGAAATTGGTCCAGGGGCAGCTGAGTTAGTAACGTTCAAAATCTTTCATAATTTTGTTACATGTTCCATTTTCGGTTTTCACAAAGTGTACCCCCATATAGAAATCACAGACGTAGTCCTACGTCAAAACTCAATTTGAGTAAAATTCACGCCAACCAGATCATGAGGGGAAATCCCGACACAGCTAGCAGTCAATGAGGAAACGGATGAAAAATACGTAAGGCACTGACCCATTTAGGTGATGTCCAAACAGATTCATGGATTCCCTATGTTCAACAGCTACAATCATCCTGGAGTTTAGATCTTTCGATTACCTTGGTAAACTAAAACGAAACATTTAGTGATATTGTCTTTAAGACTGCACAGCCAAAGACTCATAGATGATTGAATTCAGCATCACAATTTTTTCAACAAATCGTTAAGGATTTAACAGAATAATAACAGGTTCTAATGGGCTAAAATCGTTTCACTAATAAAATCCATTTTTATCTGAAATGGTTCGAAAAACTTCATTGCTTTCTGCAAAAATACTAATTATATCCATGTTTAGACATTAATTCAATAAGCGCCATCGAACAACATACTTCAAATCTCACACATCGCAAAATAGGCAGTCCGTCTTTTATGACTTTATTTCACTCTTCATCACTTCCCCTTGGCGGCCGTCAGTCGAAAGCACTCCAGTCCAGTCAGTCCATCAATGCTGGCATGAGCTATATCGCGTGTCACCTCGCCCACGCCACGCTCCACAGGCCGCCACTCTTGCCAATAGCGGCCGAGCTGTAGAGAATTCTCTTTTTTAAATTTCACGCTGAGAAAGATGGAATTTAATCCGCTTGCTCGGAAGACGACCAACATGCGGCGGCAGAACACGCGCGTCATTTTCTACTTCACTTCATTTAGTTCGCTGGAATTTAGACGGCAGATTATCCCCCGCATGGATAGTGTGTGTTTTTGTTTTCCGCTTACAGCGTTCGCTCGCCTTAAGGCCACTTTTCATAATGTGACCATTAATTTAATTCGCCGCCGAGTGGTCCAAATTGAATATGCACCTTCCACACACCGTTCAGGGGAGTATCGAATTTCAGTGGTTGAAATTCCGCCAAATCGATCCAATTTGCCAAGTGACGGTGGTTGACTTTTCTTTAGCGATAAACTCATCAATGTGTGTTAAATTGATGCATATTTTGATGGATGAGCACTTAGAAACATGAACGCTAGATTAACATTTCAAAAGGTCAGATGTGCAATGATCGATTCTCGTCATCGATTTTCTCTTTCGTCAATACCTCAGCTGCAAAACCATTCCCTATTGTGTTTGACACTTTTGGGTGGTAGATAAGAAGTTCCTTTATCAAACTATTTGAAATTGCCACGAAATCTGTTTGCATAACCGTAGAGAAACTCAATTAAAAGAATGTTAATCTAAAACTGTTCATTGTATCGCTGCGAACGCCCAGTTGTATGTTTTATGACTCCATTTGATAAATTTGAACTATTAAAGTGACTAAGTCCAATTCGTTTCATCTACAGCCGAATTTGGATATTTCTGCCTACTTATCAATAATCTCGAACAAAGGGACAGTGAATTGGGCACTCCGCTGAATTACATCACACAGACACAACAACCCCCTGCTGGTCATTCTGATGTTCTAATATCTACATATGAATAGACCGTCGTGACTCACACCGCCTTCAAATAACCATCAGCATAATCATGGACTGTGATAAGGTCAGGACTGCGCCTGACAATGGTCAGGAAGGCCCGCATCATCGATTGTGGTTCCGCATCAGAACATGCATGACCTTTTGTGACAGCCCGACTCCGGAAAGAGACACACTCCCAAAAACTGAATGTTACGCCGCGTTCATCAAAGCAAATCTCTGATGGACTCAGAAGTTTTCAATGCCCTGCAATTCTGTCGGGCGAAACTAGCTTGAGGGATGAAAATAAATCAATTAACAACAGTCTAGCGAGCAAATGATGCTAAATGAATAAACGATGATGGTGTGCCCTGGCCTAAGCAATCAACGCTCGCTTTTCACTGAGCTGGAGGACAACTATGGACGTGCTAATTAGTTTACTATAATAGACCAAATTATCAACGGCGAAATGGAAAATTATTGCATTTTCTCCTGATGAGGTGCTGTCATAGTAAATTTAGAGGTGGTTACTCACTGATTTTTCATATGTGCACCCCCTATAAAGAATACCCATAATTGTAATCTCGGAATGTACACACAATTTAGTTTCCCATCATTAAAACTAGGGTACCGTAAAAAGGAAGTTTATCACTTTTTAGCCATAACCCGAGCTGGAGAAAATATGTTAAGAGTAGGTACCTAATTTGTAACCGTTCTGTTACAAAGGTTCAATACAATATTTCAAATTTGCACCATGTGATCGAGCATTCAAGTAAATCTGTGTAACACTTGCGGTAAAACCCACTGGGAAGACGATACGGCAATGCTTAACTTAACGGCCGATTGCTGAGTAAGGCGTTCATGGCCGCGGCAAAATGGTGACACGTAGTCACGGGTGATGAGCTGAAGGGTTCTGCGATGCTTAAGGAACGGCCATTGTTCACTTTATCTCAGGCGAGCGTGTAGACCAGAAGCACATAACATATGTGGAACTTCATGCCAAAAGGTGACTCAAATCCGACCCCTTTTTTGTTTTGCTTCAGTTATACCACTGACACTGGCATAGTTGGACATCGATCTGGCAAAATAAAATTTTCGTCCTATCGACACTGAGCAATGAGCATTTATAAAGCCCAATGTTGAAAACATAAATAATGGCTTTTTTCGTAAATGTCTCGTAGGTCAAAGTCAATCCATGTAAGCCACTAATTTTATCGAATAGGAGGACTCTTTCTCTACACAATCATGGTGTTGGTTTTCTAGAAGGAGTTTTCATTTTCGAGAAGTTCACACAAAAAGTAATTGTTTACGTTTGCAGCATTGGCCCTTACGTAAGTAAGCATTGGCATTGACGGCGACTCTGCAACTCTTTACTCCTGGTAAAATCCCTTAAGCATCTGACAATCTGTTCATGAAATCTAGCGAACTTTGTCTTATCTCTTCATCCCTCCAGCAAGCAGCCGTTCATTCACCCAAAGATTGACAGAATCATATGGGATTTCCATAGGAGTAAAAGGGTAAGGAAATTTTCACGAAGTTTCACGCACAGACTGATGTTTGCTTATGGGATTTTGCGCAGCTTACGCAGCAGATTTTACGCATTTTAGGCAGCTCCCACACCTAGACCCTACCTATCGACCCATCAACTCATGAACCGGGGACCAACGGCTTTACTTCCCATCCGAAGGAAGGCGTGATCAGAGATGTTATGCCTCAGAACATCCCGGCGGCGCCGACTGGGAGGGGGCTTTTCAAAGGATTGTTTTGCTAGTATTTTCAAGTCGGTCAGAATTCAATCAAGAGCGTTGTTATTCAGTAATATTGCCTATTTAGAGATGCATTATTTCTTCGTCTTATTGGTTTGCATTGGACTCATGACGGAAATTATGTTAATTGAATATAATTTAATGCAAACAATTCGAAGATTTGAGGATTACGTTGAATAGGTGTAAAGCTATCATTTTGTCCGTAGTATGTTGAAATATTGTTAACTGTGCTTTTAGTGAGTCAACTTATGATTACATCACGAAATATCGAGTTGCTGCATATTAACGATTATTTTCGTTAGTAAATAGTGCTTATCTTTGATACAGCTAGCTAGGAGTCCCACCCTGGGAACTTAGGCATAGTGGTCGAAAAAAAGTTTGTTATGATTGTGTGTAGCTCCTCTTTTGCCTTTTCAACCAACAAAGATCAACCTTACCATGTTTTTTGTTGAAAAGTAATTGGAGTAGTTATTTGTGTTGGGATTTTTGATGAAATTTTCATTTGACGGCAATTGAGAAATATAGGGAAATCTTGGTATTGCAGGTATCGATAAGCACTCGATTTCATTTATCGTTCTGCTTACAAAATTCTTGCGAATGGAACGATGCAAAGTCAGCTCAAAGAAAGCGCCTGTGCATCGAAACCATCTCCACAAACCACTATACCCAAGGGGTATTCAACTCAGCACACCTTAATCAATCTGTGCCAAGAGTTTTAGCAGCACCAAAAGCTGTGCCAAGCGTTGTGCCGATCGTTCCGAAGTAGGCCGAAGTGTATCAATCAAGGTGTCAATATCCCATGAGTTTGGCAACCTTGAAGTTAGACTTTTGTGATTGTGTCTACATTTTTCATGGTTCATGGTTCATGTCAAACATTAAGTTTTATTCTCATTAGAACGAGACCGGAGTGGGCGGTAATAAAGGAATTGGAAGCAATCCAACCTATACGATCCGTCCACAAGAAACGTGTGCAGGAACGAAGGTTTAGCCTGATCGCTGGAGGACGAAATTTCCACCAGCTGCCAGTAAAGTGATCCCCGACAAAATCAAACCCAGAATTCGAACGGGCGAAAGTTCAATCCCACCCTAGTAGAAACAACATCCTCGAAACAGATCATTTGATCGACTCAGACGTGACCTCGAAGACATCACCCATGTCTATTGTTACTCACTGCGTGTGCTCTCTCTTTCTCTCTCTCTCTCTAAGACTACAATGCCCCAGGTCCCTGGTCTAAAGCCACGGGGACCAGACGGGGTGGGCTATCCACCAGCCTCTTTTGCGGCGACTAGTTCGAGCTTGAGAGACGGAGCTCTCAAGGTCGGCTCCGGACAAATAGGAGACACTGATCAGCAAATGCAAACACGGTCACCTAATCTTTCACTATTTAACTTTTATTAATTAAAGCCTACTTACTAATTCTGGGGGTAAGGGCCGGCCGGCACGTGGATCTGTGCTGCGGGGAATCGGACGGGGCGGCTATGAGTGCGATCGGATGATCGCTGATATTGCTGCACGTCGGCGGCGTCGGCGTCACTTGCGCTGGACGCAGAGGACTGCTGGTTGAGTGCGATGAATGGCACGGTTGCCACGGACAGTGGTATCAGTGCAGGATGGCACGAGGTTCTGTCGCTGCAAACTCCTCGCGGTACCAGGATTCCTACCAAGGTTGCACGTCGGCTCGTTGGCACGTATAGCCGGTCGATCGAGCACTACCTGGCCCAGTGCGTTCACGGGCTGATTTCACAGACCGTGGCCTGACTCAGGCTTTACACCCGGCTTTGAGATAAAACTTAATGGGTCCTGAGGGCACGTGGGAAATAGGAAAAGGGTCTGATTAAGGTTATGCTACTGGAGTCCGTTTTATATTTTCCTACCTGATTCTACGGTTTCAAAGGATTAGGCAGCTTTGTTTTTCCACCCGTATTCGACTGTTCACTATTTATTAAAGTTTGTTCTTCTACTTGGTGAACTTGTTCTCTCAAAGGTTGGCGTGGAAAAGAACTAGTGCTATTCTTCGGACCGGTAGCAGACCATATATTTCCCTTTTCCCAAAATGTCCCTTTCCTTCTTGATCCATTAGTCCCATTCCAAATTTCCCTTCTCCTCCATGATCCGGGTGGTGGGTGTTGTTTTCTGTATGCTAAGTGTATAACAGTTGGTGTGTTTCTGTATTTAATTCGACCGTTCATACTGGAGTTCATGTAATTCAGTTCCCTAATTCCTATCTGGTTTATGTATATGAATGAGCCATTAGTGCTCTACTATTCATTCACTGTTTAGTTTTAGCAACAATATGAATAATAATATCATTAATTCTAAGCAAACATTAGATCAATCATTACTGACTATAAACTATCATGGTTCTCAGCCATGAGCGCACCGAACAGCAGTATACTAGTGGATTGCTGTCTCGTTCGTTTTTTCACATTAAATTTATTTTTATTCAGTTGTTTTGTTCTACCATAGTTTTACAATGTAAGTGATCAACATTTGTTATTCATTCTTTACCAAAATTACTGAAAGCCATTGGCTAATTTTTGCTAAATGGTATTGTGGTACTGTAAAATTGTGAACATATGTTCTATTTTAAATTTTAAATTTCCTATCTAACTACATTAAATTCTAACTAAACCAAGTATTTACAAAATTATGGGTAAAGATTTCTATTTTTTTCGTACTCTGAATTTAGAGTCCTAGTTTGGTGCCTACTGGCGAGCGCAGTCATTCTCTGGTCATCCGTGTGCGCGGAGGCAGATTCAGAATCATCTTCAGGAACTTGTTCTGCAAGACTTGAAGCTTCTTCCGATGTGTTTTAGCACAACCCTTCCATACCGGAGACCCATACTCCAGCATAGGCGCAACAATCTGCCTGTAGACAGCCAGCTTGTTGACGGTGGATGCTTTCGAGCGAAGGTTGATGATCGGATACAGACGTTTCAGCATGACGGTGCCTTTTTTGACTAGGTCTTCCACGAGCGACCGGAAGAGGAGCTAACTGTCGAGAATCAGGCCAAGGTAGCGTAACTCGGGTGACCACTCAGTTTCAGCGTTCAGAACCTTTATCTTTGATGACGGTTTGAGCCGGTCGGTGTTGCTATGCGGAAACACAATGGTTTGCGTTTTGGCCGCGTTCACACATATCTTCCAGTCGGTGAGATATATGGTGTAGGCATCCAATCCGTTTTGGAGCTTCGATACGAGAGTGCGCATTACTCGTCCCTTGTAGCTGATTGCCGAATCGTCAGCAAACAGCGACAGTGTTCCACCTTGCGGCAGTGTCGGTATGTCCGATGTGTACAGATTGTACAATATGGGTCCCAGGATGCTTCCTTGAGGGACACCAGCGGGTACATCATACGGTTCCGAGAGAGCACTGCCTACGCATACTTGAGACGTCCTGCAGTCAAGGTAGTCTGAGATGATCTTCACCAAGTAGCTGGGGAAACGAAATTGCAGAAGCTTGAGCACCAAGCCATCGTGCCACACGTTATCGAATGCCTTTTCGATGTCCAGTATCGCCATGACCGTTGTCTTCAAGACCGACTTCGCCTGATTGATGTGGTTTGAGACCCGCTTGAGTTGGTCCACCGTCGAGTGACCTCGTCGGAATCCAAATTGCTCGTCTAGTAGGATGTCGTTCACCTCGGTGTGCTCGAGGAGTCTGGCGTAAATAAGTTTTTCGAACAACTTGCTAAGCGAGGAAAGCAAACTGATCGGACGGTAGCTTGACGGGTGGGTAGGATCCTTTCCCGGCTTCGGTATCGGTACCACCTTGGACCGTTTTAGGGTAGCTGGGAAGTGTCCAAGCTCCAGGCAGCGATTAAAGACGTTCACCAGAAGAGTATGCGCTTTCGGTCCCAAATTCTTCAGGACAATGTTGAAGAGTCCGTTGAAACCCGGTGCCTTCATGTTCTTCGTCGACTTGATGGTGTTCACCAGCTCATCAAGTGTGATTTTCCGGTCCGCCGGAATCTCGCTAGGCTCAGTAGCTAGCTGGTAGACGCTCTCAAGCACCGGACCCTCCATCGGGCTGACAATATCTCGACCCAGATTATGCGAAGCCATAAAATGTTGGCTGTCTCGTTCGGTTGAGTGCTCGCTCTTTATAGCACATAAGGATACCCACAGCTTATGGGATTTGCACTAATAGGGGCTGTAGTGGATTATCTCATTTGATTCAATATATAGAGCTATACTATCTTCGACAAAGTTGTTGTACTGGGATAGACCAACAAGCCTGTGTCATTGGATTCAGGTTTAATTGGGAACTTGGTCGTTAAAGGCGCTTCACTTCTATCACAGGAGTGGAACTGCGAATCAGAAAGTGGCTCCACTTGTCATTTGCGAACACTAGCGCACCTAGCGGTAGAAGGCATCTTCTGCCTGCAGTTAAGATAGGTAGCATGCTATGATAGAAAGCCCATGTGGAACGCTACCACAACACATCGCTTGTTGAGCAGAAAAACGAACCACTTTTGGATTCACCGATTTGTTTGCACTTCCCCTTCTGTTCTGTGCTTCTATGTTACTTATGACGGTTGGTATAATATATGGATCTTACGTCCAACATAACATATTTCGTGATCCTGGCCATATAGAAAGTTACTGTCTTGAGCAAAGTTTTTCAAGTGACCAAGTCCTTTCGAATGGTGATCATATTTTTTTTTTTTTTTTTTAACGGCGCCGGAAAACAAGATTGACGGAAAAAACAAACAAAAGGAAAAAAAATATTTTTTTTAGAACTCTCTTACTACGCGGCGCTAGTGTGTACATGAACTTCCTTAATATGTCATGTCTGGAAAGCTTGTCCATATAAGATGTTGCTATGCAAGGACACGAAACGGAATAGGGATGACGTGTAGATAGACTGGAAATCGATTTCAAACGCCATTTTAAAATCCAATATGGCGGTCATCGATTCAAGAAAAGCTGTCAAATACCCTACAATATAGGTATTTCCGGAAAGGAAACGACGTTTAGAGGCCGGAAAGCGATGCCAGACGCCATTATGAAATCCAAGATGGCGGCCATCAGTTCATGAAAAACTGTCATATACTATACAATATGGGTATTTTCGGACAGGAGATGACGTGTAGAGGCTGGAAATCGATTCCAGAGATCATTTTGAAATCCAAGATGGCGACAATCGGGTCAAGAAAAACTGTCAAATACCCTTGAATAATGGTATTTCCGGAAAGGAGACGACGTGTAGAGGCCAGAAATCGATGTCAGGCACCATTTTAGAAACCAAAATGACCGTCATTAGTACAAGAAAAACTCTAACATACCCTACAATATGGGTATTTCCGGAGAGCGGACAATGTGCAGAGGCCGGAAATCGATTCCAGACTACATTTTAGAATCCAAGATGGCGGCCATCGGTTCAAGAAAAACTGTCAAATACCCTACAATATGGGTATTTCCGGAAAGGGGATGACGTGTAGAGGCTGAATATCGATTCAAGTCGCCATTTTGGAATCAAAGCTGACGGCCATCGGTTCAATAAAATCTGTCAAATACCACAATATGGGTATTTTCCGAAAGAGAACAACGTGTAGAGGCCGAAAATGCCAGACATCATTTTTAAATCCAAGATAGCGGCACTTGATTTAACGTAAACTATTAGGGGGACGACGTATATAGTCCTTCGATGTCAGCCACCATTTTGGGATCCAAAATGGTGGCAATTGGCCTTCCAAGGGACGTTTAGTGGCTATGGACAGCCTCGTATCAGTATCGTATCAGGTTTGGCGATATTCCACTAGGAACATGAATTTTGTCTAATTAATGTTTTAGAGTATTTTGGAGCTCAAAATCTTGCCTTGCATTAATTTTCCTTATTAAGGCTTACCAAGCATATTGCGTATAATTTGTGTATAGCAAGATGGCAACGCATCGTGGAGAATTTCGCAAAACAATTAAAAGCTTTAGTTTGTTTTGTTTTTTTTTCTTTCGTAAACTGTAGATCTATTCCACAATGTATTTCCTCTTTCGATGACAAAGAACCAACCAGCGCTGTCATGTTTTATGCATTCTAGTCACTCTCGGTTTTTCCACTCCTTGAGAAGGTTTCGACGACATTACTGTCCAATGAGCAGAAGTTTTCGAAATCCGAGAGCTGATTTATTTTGAACCCGATTTCTGTCGTGGTGGGATGAAAATATAATCCATATTCATTCTAGTTTGCACGATCCGCGATTCGCGCTTCTGCAGTTCAACTGCAGGCAGTATCCTGTGGTTGCTATTGTTCATCTGCTCGCCCATGGGCTCTTACCCATTAGTAAATTATTTAGTGTCGTCATGCGGGACCTACTGACCCCACCGAAACCTCCTCTGCCGCGAATCAAACTTCCGGGATTGAGCAAGGCCTTATAATTGACTCATTGGTAGGTCACCTATCGCCCGGGTTCTTTTGAGACGAACTAGTGCAACAGAAGAGTGCAGATTGGATCGTTGATGATGAGGTGTACTCACGGAATAGAATGTTATTGCATTTCTGATTGCATTGATCTGTTCCTATAAATCCTATACTGTTTCGCTAAGGCAATCGTACATCAGTCCAGATCTGATGGAATATTTTGGGTTAATACGTATCGATCCCTTCGAATCCATATCAATTGAAACCAATGATTTTCAAGAATACCCTTGAACCGGGATTCAAACTTGGCCGAAACACAAAACCCATTACGCACACTCCCTATGATTGCTTTTTGATGTAGGACTACGTCTGTGATTTCTATATGGGGGTACACTTTGTGAAAACCGAAAATGGAACATGTAACAAAATTATGAAAGATTTTGAACGTTAATAACTCAGCTGCCCCTGAACCAATTTCAGTAATTTTATCACCAATCGATCAGAAATATTTCTACGCATTTAAGACTCCATCATTTTTATAAATGTCACTATTGAAAGTTACATGAATGTGCAACTGTTGCTATGATATTTAAAATTATCACCGGAAAGCGATTTACCTAACAAAGATTTCAAAGTTGAATTCCATCCGGTCTCACCAAACGGTGTTTATTCAATCACCGCGTGGTGAGTGGTGGTGTTCTCCAGTACACAACGAAAGGCTCCCGCAAGCAGCGAGCTGCAGCCCGCATGAGCATCCATAGAAGGAGGAAGAAGCCGCACCGCTATTGATCGGAATCAGTAGCTCTTCGTGAGTCGTTGTGGGCCATCTATGTCAAGCGCGTCATACTAAAGAGTATAAACAGAGAGAACCCTACTCAAATTCCTATTCCTACACAAAACACAAGCTTCTGCTACAGTTAACAAATAAGATTTATTATATAGGACCACGTAGTCCTACGTTGCCATTGCGTACAACCCCAGAGGGTTGTCTCTTGTAGTTTTTTTCTTTATCGTTCGTTCCGCATAACAAACTTGTAAAACAAAACAAAAATCCTCTGTAGCTGGCATAATATTGTCGTTGGTTAGAGGATTTTTGTCCGTTCAGTTCAACGATCGCATTCCGCACCGTACCGTCGTTTTGGACGATCTTACGGGCATTTGACCAACCGTCGCTGGAGGGTACCCATTTTGTCCGTCTTGACTGCCGCATCGACCCTCTTGACCAACCAAGGTGTGGAAGAACTCTGTTGGCATGAGGCCCGAATATAAGCTAATCTGGATGATCCGCTACAAACCGGATGAGATAAACTAAGTTTTGTTTGGTTTTGAAGAGATTACAGATTCAGGTGCAGACAATAATCACAGAATTTTTCGTTGGAATATTTCGAAGAGTGGCAAGGTACGATCCTCGAACTCAATGTGAAGTCCAATAGAGTAAATAAAGAATAGTCAACCTTAGCAACGATTGGCGAAACGTCAACACTCGTTTGTATTCTACTTGTCAACGTGTGTCCTAAAGTGCCGAATAGTGTGCCATGCTGTGTTTTGGCACAGTGTGCAGAGTTGATTACCCCTTGGCTATAAAAGCTAAAATCAGCCCCCATCGCATCACAGCCCACGTACGGTAGACGCGCTAGTCCAACCGCCACCTCACTGTAGTCACCGGTAGACCAGCCAATGGTATCCGACAAGGTCAGTCTGGCATCATCCGCCATTGTCGGAATTTTTCCCGAATCAAAGCGAGTGGTGGTACCACCATCTTGACGACAAACTCGGCCGGAATCGTTCCGGAACCGGCTACAGTCTACATCGTCTCGTCAAAGGTATGTGTCAGAATATCAACCATGCTACACAATCGACATTAGTGCATCGTAATTTCGAGAAATACATTGTTTAAGTTGATCTGCCCAGTGTTTCAGTTAATTTGACAGCTTGAGTGCCCTTTAGTCCGCGTAGCCCCTCCAGTTTGCCCAGTAGAGCGCCGACTCTGCTTATTCAAATTTGGGTTATTAGGCTGGGCCCAGGAATTGAGAGAAAAGTACTTAAGTTGAATAGTTTTTCATCCCCGCGTAGGTTTTGAAAGTCAACCAAGAGAATCTTCCAATACCAATAAGGAACTAATGCATTGTTCAGCTTGATTTGCTCAATTTTAATGTCTATGCCTTAAAGGAGCAAAAGATCGAACGACCTTAGACATGACAATCAATGGTCGTAAACTTCCTGGTCGGAGGCTTGAATTATGATGCAACTACGGCTCACACCTTGCCAGGTGGAAAAGAAATGTCTCTCGTGTCGGACCACAAATGGAATAAATAGCTTCGTGAATGCAAGCGCTTAGTCCATTTACGGACGCTCTCAATAATTCATTGACCGAACGAGTCGGTCTCTATTCTGCTGCGGTTACTTCGATCCACTGCATCCATATCGTCGGTCGTCGGCGTGTCGCCTGCTTGTGTGAGGCAAGGTTCGACTGCTCACGCTACCCAGACTGCGATCAAGACTGCAAGCTACATCCGCGATAAGATCTGTGGCCGACGACGATCTGTGTTTGGTTTTGAACTTGACTTTTCGGATGCCGGCTTTGACACAATCGATTTGCATGTGCCGGGCGCCGAAATTGACATGTATTGTCCCAATCTGGAGGGATGACCTCCGGGAGGTGGCTGCTTGGTAATTGATATGTCATGACTTGCTATGTTCGGACGGGTGGCGGTGGCGGTGGCGGCATCGAGCGATATTATCAAACACTACTTGATTGGATTTTTTTTTTCGTCTTTGATTTCTTGCTGCCTGTCCGGATTTGTTTGTACGCATGGCATACCAACGTCAGCGGGCGGCAACTATGAAAAGGGAAGAGCTACACTACACATATCGATAATTGAGTCAATCCGAACGTTATTTACGCTTTCTTATATTGCTTCTGTTTATTTTCCTCGGAATTGATTTAGTTTACAGCCGGTAGGTACCGACCGACGATGATGTAGCATTGAGAATGGAAGCTGACTTCAGATTCAGACATCGAGATAGTCATCTAAATGTACAGAGTATAATGTGAAAGTTCACAGCATGCTGCTATCCGGAGTCGAAGTGTACTGCTCAATTCGACCGTTTTTGAATACCATTGGAAATGAACGACGTTCATATCATTTTTATGCAAGCGCGGCGGGGTATAGGGACGTGACATCTGTGAATGTAGATAATGAACTTAGTCGTCGATTTTCAGTACGTGAGCTTGGATCATCTCTTTGTACCCCGTAAGTATTCCTAGAGTTCATTCATAGTTCAGAAAGAGTTTGTTCATAGTTTAGAATCTTGAAAAGTGAAGTTTGCTTTCTAAAAAAATTACCTATTTAAAATATTTTGAAATCCTAGAATCATGATAATTGATTTGTATATTTTCTACAAGTCTAAAAATACTAAAAAAAATCAAGCCCAAGTAGCGTGATTCTTCATTCAATTTTATTGTTTGATCTTACAATTTCTTAAATTCTTCATTTCAACTTTATTTAAGCGTTTCGTTGATTAAAATGATATTGAATTCGCTTGTTGTTGCTCGAACCTATATACTTGAAGGCACTCATTACACTAGTTTACAGCATTTTTGAACTCGGTAAGGTGATGATCATTTCCAATGCAAAATCCTACGCTGAATTCAATGCCGTGGTCACAAAAAATTAAAGTAGAGCCATTTTTGAGATGTACAAAAATTTTGATTTTTTGAATTTTGGACAAAAGTACGATTACTAAAATGTCAATATCTTTGGAACTAGTGCACCAATTTTAAATCTTTTTTTTATGAAAGTGAGGCTAATAAATTTACTATCATGCACTAGAATGTTATGTCGCAATTAAAAATTTAATTTTGAAGTCATTTAAAAATTTACAGCATTTTTTTTTTATTTTTCCTGCGAATTTTCCATAACAATCTTGTTTTAATCAACATTTTTAATGGGATAAAAAGATTCAAAAAATCATTCCATAATTTATTCTTAAAGTCCATTCAAAACCGGAGAAAATGAGCCTTTAAAGGATGAAATCGGTTGGAAATTGTCGAAGCTATGAGCATTTTTGTGAAACACTTAAAAATGTTGCTGAAATACAACAGTTTTAGAGTTCCTTTTCTAGGTGTCGTTGTAAGCATCCAAATCGCATGTAAAGTTTTCATGGGAGATTATTTTCTCTACATATCAATTTGATTAAGGCATATCAGGATTTAAAACCGAGTTGATACAAAAGAAATTTATTTAGGTTTTATTAAAAATGATTGAGAATCGAATGACTTTGTCTTCGATGTTTTGAACTTGTTTCTCGAATCAGAAACCAACAATAGTCACCCATCATTGCTTCATCCCAAAACCCTTGGTAACGACGTTGGTGAAAACGTTCGCCGTGCTCATCACTCCCGTCACCAAGACTTTCCGGGAAAAAATCCATGTGAGAATGTAGGAAATGTATCTTCAAAGACATATTCACACCTGTGTTCAGTGAAATAAAAGGATTTGAAATTAATTATATGTAACAAACACAATATTTTTGATTTATACCTATTTTCTCATAATTTTTGAGCAATTCATCGACGGCTTCCTCATAATCTGGGCTTCTGAAATTTCCTAAAAAGGTTGTGACAACACGCTGGAACGATTTACACGCTTCTTCCTCATCTGGTGTCAAAACTGTATTGAATGCGGAATCATTGAGCAGTTTTTTGATCTGTGGGCCAACAAATACTCCTTCCTTTATCTTTGCGTCAGATAAATTTGGAAATACTGATTTCAAGTACTGGAATGCCGGCCCTTCTTTTTGCAACGCTTTGACGAAATTTTTGAATAGCCCAATTCAGTGAATTCACGTTTTTTCGTATACATCGTTAAGCAATGTTAAAGAAAGAAAGCTGTCAAATTGAGTTGGTTGCGTTAGGTTCTCGCCGAGCGGTATCACAAACACTAGCGTAAATTATATTGTTGAAAATATCCCATTTAATTTTGCGTGACAGCTGGTAGTGTTAGTGAAATGCACCGTATGCGTACACGTCCGCAGAAAGGCTTACTGGAAGTGGTGCATGAACCTAGGAGCGGGACAACGGCCAATCTTAGAACATTCAATTTCCATGATTTTACAAAAAATTTCATAACTTCGACAATTTCCAACCGATTTCATCCTTTAAAGACTCATTTTCTCCAGTTTTTAATGGACTTTAAGAATAAATTATGGAATGATTTTTTGAATCTTTTTATCCCATTAAAAATGTTGATTAAAACAAGATTTTTATTGAAAATTCGCAGGAAAAATAAAAAAAAAATGCTGTAAATTTTTAAATGACTTCAAAATTAAATTTTTAATTACGACATAACATTCTAGTGAACGATAGTAAATTTATTAGCTTCACTTTCATAAAAAAAATTAAAATTGGTGCACTAGTTCCAAAGATATTGACATTTTAGTAATCGTACTTTTGTCCAAAATTCAAAAAATCAAAATTTTTGTATATCTCGAAAATGGCTCTACTTTAATTTTTTCTGACCACGGCATTGAATTCAGCGTAGGATTTTGCATTAGAAACGTTGGTCATCCACTAAAGTTCACACTTTTTATGTTGTTTTGTAAACTAGTGTAATTATAATCTACAGGTCGATAAAAATCTTGTCCACTCACATCTGTTCCTTTACTATGCCCTGAAGGCATCATGGTTTTGGGTAACTTTTTCACCATTGCTTCAACTGGAGAACTAACGTTATCGAATTATATTCATCGACAAGCAAACATTTGTGCTTACATTTCACTTATAGAGTCACCGAAAAAAGATTTATTTTTGTCAAGCAACGCCCTTGTCTATTTGCAAACATTATTTATAAAAGCTAAATCTTAATCACAGCTTCTAATGAAATTGTTTCTTATTCAGAAATATACTTCAATAGCAACAACACCATCATCATTAGCATTATCAACATGATCGATAATAACCTAATCATCTTTTGAAATTAGGAAGCAAATTTAGGACAAAATAACATTCGTTTCCGTTTTTCAATGAACCATCCATGAGAGCTTGAAGTTGTAAACAAACAATCTCAAAAGTCATAACTGCAGGGTTGCCAAACTCATGGAGTACTGAGACCGAGAGCTTGATTGTCACAATGCGGCACGTTCGGTGCAACACTGGGCACAGCTGTCGACACAGATAAAGTACTAGGCACAGATTGAGATGTGCAGGCTTTTTCAAGACACCACCAATGTAGAGTGTGCCAGGCGAGTTCGAGAGGAAACGTCAACCAAACCGTTTGTTCACATCAGAATAAGGATTTTTAACAACGTAAATTAAAGCATTTTTCAAAGAACATCTAGTCAATTCTCATCGGTAATTGTCTTATTTTACGATTTTCCACAGATCTGAACTGATTTGCACTTCAACTATGCACACACAAGAAATTCGGATCATAACCACTAAGGCACTTTTCTAATCTTCCATTTTTCTCATCAAATAATATTCCTGAACACCAGCAGGATAATAGCAAAAACTATATAGAACTTAATTTTTCAACTGTACTTCGATTTTCAGAGTTGGTTGGAAATGCTATCTAACATGAAGCTTTAGTGTGATAATTTATTAGCTAGATAATGATCTTAGAAGAGGGTAGGTGGATAAATCCGTTAGAGTACGGCAGTATGAAAATTGAATAGAAGTTGAAAATGAGCGAAGGGCCATTAATGCGACAGTACAAAGTCAAACGCACACCTTTTGCCTAACCCGTTCGATGTACGCGGAGATTCGAAGTATGTCTTCAAATCTACAGGCAAAAAGTGTGCGCCCGCCTTTGCTCATTACTGTCTGTGGCTGTGGTACAGTTCTAGCGACGTTTCATCACTACCTAAACCCCACGTTGCCGAGAACATTTCCAGTCGATGGTGTGTTATAATGCAATTCTTCTTTACCCAACTATACGCCTTTTTAATGCACCATCAACGTAGAGTGAGCCACGCGATTCCGAGAAGAAACGTCAGCCAAACCGTTTGTTTACATCAGAATAACTATTTTTCACAACGCAAATTAAAGCATTTTTCATTTAACATCTTGCCAATTTCTTTCGGTAATTGTCTTATTGTACGATTTTCCACAGATCTGAACTGATTTGTACCTTAACTATCCACACACAAGAAATCCGGAAGATCATAACCACTAAGGCACTTTTCTAATTTTCCATTTTTCTCATCAAAAATATTCCTGAACACCAGCAGGATATTTTCAAAAACGTTACAGAATTAAATTTTTCAACTGTAGATTAAGTTTTGCAGCATCTCAGATAAATCAATTTATCAGGAAAAGTAAAAAAGTGTTCCGATTCCTATGTCTCAAGGCAAAAATTCATGCTCACAACACTCTTTTTGACGTTCTCCTATTCACCACCAGAGGTTGAATCGATCGTTTAGTTTCTATTAAAAAGGCCTATTGTGTTGCTCCTCTCATCATGACCAACCCTCCAATTTATCAGGAAATGTGAAAAAGTGTTCCGCATCCTATGTCTCACGGCAAAAATTTCTACTCACAACACTCTTTTTGATGTTCTCCGATCCACCACCAGGGGTTTTATCGATCGCTTAGTTTCTATACGCCTTTTTAATAGAAACTTAGCGATCGATTTAACCTCTGGTGATGAATAGGAGAACGTCGAAAGAAGTGTTGTGAGCAGAATTTGTTGCCGTGAGACATAGGGAGTGGAACACTTTGTAACTTACTCTCATAAATAGATTCATCCGAGATGCTCCAAAACTTGATCTACTAGTCGAAAAATTTAATTCTGTATCGTTTTTACAAGGATCCTGCTGGTATTGAGCAATATTTTTGTTGAGAAAAATAGAAAATTAGAAAAGTGTCTTAGTATTAATGATCTTCCGGATTTCTAGTGTGTAAATAGTTGAAGTGCAAATCAGTTCAGATCGATGTAAAATCGTTATTAATTATATAAGGGATAGAAGTGCACTTATTGCTTGCTTCATAAGGAATAAGTGCATCGAAGACACCAAGCCTGTTAGACGGAAACTCGCACTTTTATCACACTTTTTACATCGTTTGGCTAGAGATCACAGCTCTCCACCAAGTAAAAAAATCTTCATTGAAGGATCAAAACAATCATTCGTTTTTTGAAGGTTATTTTTTCCTCTGTACTTTTCAGTGGGGTAGAAAGTGAGGACGCGATGAGCGAGATTTGGTTGCTCCTATTCAATGAGTGTAGCAGTACACTTAAAAAAATCCACACCTTACCTTCATGTGTTCCACACTTCCATTTGCGCAAATTGTGGAACACACTAGGGGAAGTACAACTTGATCTGAAGTAATATTTGGTGTAAAAATTGCTGAAATTGGTAGTTATTATAATTTTTAGTATAAATATTAATGATATTAACTGTCAAGCGGTCAGCTTCAAAGTAAAAAAAAAATAACAGTGTAACTTTAACTCAATGACGTTTCACCGTTGTTGTTTATGTTTACTACAGCTTTCATTTTTGCCGACATTTTCGTTTTCGATAGCTCTGATCGATTTCGACTTCGACTTTTCATGATAAAAACGGTACTGGACGTTCCCCCAGCAGCAAATTTTGCCAGTTGCAGGCTCATGGCAAATCGAGTGTAATACGACCACGGAACCATCACTCTGGGACTCCATTTACAGGGGAGGCGTAGTCAGTCGATTCCCGTTCCATCTGAGGACAGCACATTGGTTCGCAGACGATGAGGAATTCGTGGAAATTAATGACTATTTTCTGGGACAGAAGTGCGACCGATTATGTGCTCTGAGATCAGCTAACAAATAATGCCGAATTTTTAAGAACAAGGAGTGGATTTTGGTGGCGGTGGCCAGCAAGATCATCAAAGAATGACTTGCCTCTGGTGTGAAATCCATTTTTTATTAAACGAATGTCAAATGTACACTTCAAACCAAAAATAGTCAAAAAAAAATACAACTGTCAGACTAAGTATAAGATTCGCAAATATCACACATATTAAAATATTTAATATTTCCACCATTGATATTGATGCTGATACTTGGACCTGTCGTTCCCCTAGGGAACACATGCATTTCATGTGTGAATCATATAATAGATATTATTCTCGAACACTATAAGTTCAATTGTGATACACTTGGATTTCATGTGTCTAACATTTTGTTATCGAAAGTTTGACACTTAATCATCAAATTTCCCTCATTCACAAGTATATTATCGAAAATATCTGGTTCGTGTATCTCACATTTGATAATGAATCAAAACTGATCCCAGCAATATTTAATTTCATTTAGTGATAATGGTTTATATTATTAATTCACAATAGATAAAAAAAAAAACTGCAGCTGTCTCCAATTGCGTCACTACACCAGGATCCAGGAACCCAAGAATACTGTAAAATACAGTTATGGAGATGTACAGTTTCTCAGTTTTTGATGTTATTTTCAGTCAATAGGATTTACTTACCATTTCTAATCAGTTTTCTGTTTTAAAGATGATGTCTAATGAAACCTAAAATATTTTTTTCTGTCAGATAGAACTGACCAACTACTACTGTCTCGCTGCTGGGAAAAGTAATTATTGTCAGTAAATTAAAGCGTAACTTAATATTGTGGGGTACCTGGAATCTTTCGTAATTGTACTGTAGCAGCAACATACATTGGCATTGATTGTTACTCTGTTTAATATTTCTTTTGACACTCGTCCTGCTTCTGATGAGATCCATGTGCCATACACGTTAAATACGATAGTAGAAAACATTAGAGCAGATCATATACGGAGGTCCCATAAATTTCAATAAGTAAACACATGAAATTATGGTGTAGTTTGTTTTGATTTCACCGGCAGCTAAGACATGTGATTTTTGGACATTGATGCCATGAAATGCGAATGTAATTCACATAATATCATGGTGACTGGCAAATGGCAAATGGCAAAATTCATATTTGAAAACACATGAATGGAACGTGTGGATTTTTTTTAGTGTAGATTAGACACCTGAATCAGTTTAAGGTTCAGGACCTCAGTTGTAGAATTACAACCGTAGATTGTTTACAGTTAGCGTCCTTGACCTGTCATCGTTCACCACTGTACTATCCTTAACTATTTTTACGTGGATACATCTCCACATTCGTCACTCGCACGATAGCGACAGATCCACTGACTCGTCCTTCTCTCTTCGTCAGACACAATCTACCATTAGTCGTCCATGGCCCGATTCTCACCGCTGGCGTGGTTCATAATAACCGTTTGAAATTATATAAACTGAACATTTAATTTTACTCTACCTTTCCACAACCAATCAAAATCAAATTTGCCGTTCAGTAACATCACATTCATCGAGCAACTAGAAATCATCAACCAAACAAATGAAAATCATTTTAAAATCCATGGATACAGCAACCAATCATTGAGATTGTTGATTTGTCAGCTTGGGCTCTCAGTCTAGACCTGCGTTTATGTTGCATACTGTCCCTTGTTGCACGTAGGGATAGGGATGTCAGCTCCCTGGTGAAAATACGCTTACCTGTCCAGATTGGTGTGAAATGCGAAATAGATCAATAACCCTTTTCACACCCAAATGTACGAGGCGTTCTAATAGACTCTATATAATAGTTTTTAAACTAAAGTATCGTACTAAACATATGATTGATTTGTTAATGTAAAATTGATGGATAACTTGTACTTGTACACTCGATAGGACGAAGATGGGCGCTTATGCCGAATTAGTTCTCTACCATTGCCCTTGTTCATGAATTGCTAATTAACAGTACAAAGATAATGCTAATGTGATACAACGAACAATGACGAACAAGTTATGTTAAAAAATAAATCTATCAAAGCCAAAAAAATTAAATGTTTTTATAAAATATCTCAGAATGTCAAGAAATTTCCGAATTCAAGCTGAACATTGAATTGCTTTTTCTTTCATTGATAACTTGAACACACACCGTTTCTTGTTGTGTTTGACGTATTAGATGCTAGATAAAAGCTTTTTTTTTAACGATCTGTGTGCTGCAAATACCTGGGAATGTCTTTACATGGCCGTGGGGATGCAAAGAGAAAGTCGACGAAGAGAATCTGTCAATGGTACTTACGACCTAAGTCAATGTTCAGCTTGAATTATGAAAAATCAAGGAGTATTGAAATAGCTTCCAAATTCCGGAACGTAAAATTCAATCAAGCAGGAATCTCAAACTTTCGCCGATCCAAGGTTTTTTTAAATATCCTGTAATCTAGTATTAATAGAAAGTTAATGAATTATTTTCAAACATTGGCCGGGGATCGCTATACTTGTTTTTTTTCAAAACTGTAAACTCCAAATTCAGCATTTATATGGTAGAGAACACTACGGTCGCTTCTGGTTGTTAAATTCTACCGATTCATGGAGACGCACGATCATTCAGTTCAACAGAAGGGTGTAGAGTAACATCTGTAAGGCAACGTATAGAATCTTGTCACTAAGTATTTGCAGAAGTAAACATTCTGTCAAGCTGCCAGATGCCAAAATCCACAACGCTCGAGCGCCAAAATATCACTATTAATCTTTCCTCGTAAAATTCCATTCCATTTCGAATGTGGCATAGACGCAGAAATCTTGACACCAGTCCAACCAGCGCGATCCATGAATGACAGTGATCCAAATAGAACCGCAATGAAAAACGACTAATTACTAACAATATCAATAAACACGGTTGTATTTTGTATTTTCAATGGTTGAAAATCAGACGTCACAGTCGGTCTGCCCGTCTCAACGTTTTTTTTTTTCGATTCCCCTGTACTTGGGGTGGAAGATCATCACCCAAATGAAACATCACAGTCAGTTGTTTAATTGGTTCGGAAATTTATGGACTGTTTTGAGTTTTTGAATATTATTGCATGCATGCGAGATATTAATAGAGTTTCAAAAATAGACGCCTGACTGCGGTTCAACGATTCTGACATGTGATTTATTGGGAGAAAATGGTTGAATTTGTATTTTTATACACCAAGTCGTACCACGTGCTAGATGCTAGATGCGGTTTGCGGTGGGCGCGAATGGATGAACTTGGAATTTCCAGGGTCACCGTTGTGGGTTGCCAGAAATAGTATATAATCCGGATCCTGCGGGAACTTTTCCGCCCAGCAAGACATTGTTGAGATTCATTTCGAAACTCCTAATGATGTTGCTAATTAGCAAAAAGCGAAACACAAGTTAACCACTACAATGACCGTCCTTTTTCTTTGCTGTCCTTCCAGTACGATTCCAACGAAGTGCACTCCTCGGACGAGTACGAAGAGGGAAACTTTGACGAAAGTGAAAGCGACACCGAGGAAGGCAGCACCAGCGTTTTCGGCATTCCGGACGGTTTCCCAATAGACGACATGGAAACGGAAATCAGTGTCCAAAGCACCTCCAATACGATCGACGGCAAACGAAAAGCCCGTTCCATCAACGGATTGACCTACCAGGGGGTACCGATTCTCGAAGAGTCCTACATGAACCGGCACCATCAGCAGAATCGAACCCGGCATCAGCTCCATCATTTCCACCAGGGTGAACCTCACTACCAGCAGATGCGACAGCGACCGGAGGAAACGGCCACCCCACCGCCTCAGCTGAAGCTCAAGTGGGATGATGAATCCAACAGGTGACGAAATGTTTGCTTTGATCATGATTTATTATTATTATTACTCAACCTTTGCTTGCTGATAAATTCACTTACCGGTGAAATGTACCTTTCTCGTGTGCAAGGTGATTTATTCTATGTAAGTCGTTGGGAAAATCGTTACTCATGAGGCATAAATAAATGTAAAAAATCACAGTATCATTTTCATGTGAAATAAAAAATAATGCAATAGGTGCTAGTTTATCAATAGAGCACTTGAACTAAAAACATCGAGGCAAAAATTAAGCAAATTCCATTCCAGCTCGAAGAGCGTTCTAATCAATATGTACATTCTGCTCGTCTCACGCCTCTCTCTTTGTTTCTCCTCAATTACACACAGGGAAATTCCATCACATCACCAGTTGAACACCGGCACTGCTGCTTCTGTCGCTGCTGGCAGGCATCATCGTATTACCATCGAAGCCAGGAGGCACCACAATGTTCACCGGCCGGCTTTTACCACCCAAAGCACCATCCCACTTCCGTCGTCCTCCTCCTCCTCCTACACGACCCACCGGAATGACTTTAGTAAAAGCGAAAAATTCCCCGGAAACTCAAAATCGAACCTGGTAAGTGAATTTCTGTTTGGCTCTGTTTTGTGATTATCCGTTCGAGCGAGCAATTTGAGTTGGACGGAAATATGCATTTTGATAAGGTTTCTCTCATTGCGGCAGATTGGACCGGATTATACCACCAAACCACCGGGGCCGACCCATGACCGGCGCAGTCGCGTGATGATGACCAATAACGGGGAGAATAATAAATTCCAGAAGGTCATCAAAAATCCGGGCACTTATATGGTGAGTTAATGGCGTGCTACATTCCCGAATAGAAGGCATTCAATTAAATTTTTAGATTAGTTTGCTGATTGAATTTGAGGGAGCTCGAAAGTTCCACGTTTCAAGTGGACAATCGTAAATAAGTTTCTTAAAAAAAAAAAAAACTCGTCAACTTTTCAAAGCAATGCTGCCTTGATATTTTTTCATTAAGTTAAAATCAGTTGCAATGAAGCTTGCATGTTTTGTTATATCAGCGAAAAATATGGCATTTCGAAAAAGCAGAACTTTAACTTGAACTATAGACGATTGATTTCCAGGATTTTCGTTTTTTTTTTTTTTTTTTAACTCTTTATTTGTTCCAAATTCAAAATAAATTACATTTCATTTTTAACCTAGGTGCTCCAGTTACTACAGTAACTTACCAGCCTTAATTGTTATGATATATATCTAAGTGTTTTTACATTGTTCCTGTCTTGGCAATTCAGTATTTTAAACAGGTTTTTTAAACCTGCATGTCAGTATAACAATTGATATCTTAAAACTAAAAACTAAAACTAAATCTTATCTAAGTATAAAGGGAATTAATCGTTGCAATTGAGGATTCTAACGATTTTTGCCGGAAATTATTAATTATTTTGTTGGACATTTGTGCTAAAATCTCAACATTCGAAATTCTATGTACTTCGGTAGTACTGTACCAGGGAGGCAACTTCAAAATCATCTTCAGAACTTTGTTCTGTATCCTTTGAAGTGCTTTTTTCCTGGTAGTGCAACAACAAGACCAATTGGCACAGCGTAAAGCATGGCCGGTCTAAAAACTTGTTTAAATATTAGAAGTTTATTCGTCAGGCAAAGTTTGGATTTCCTGTTTATAAGAGGATACAAACATTTTATATATTTGTTACATTTGGCTTGAATGCCCTCAATGTGATCTTTAAAAGTTAATTTATGGTCAAGTATTAATCCAAGATATTTCACTTGGTTTGACCAGGAAATTGGAACTCCGTTCATAGTGACTATGTGACTACTACTAGGTTTCAAAAAGGAAGCCCTGGGCTTATGTGGAAATATTATAAGTTGAGTTTTGGAAGCGTTGGGAGAAATCTTCCATTTTTGTAAATAAGAAGAGAAAATATCTAAACTTTTCTGAAGTCTGCTGCAAATAACACGAAGACTTCTTCCTTTAGCGGAAATGCCTGTGTCATCAGCGAACAAAGATTTGTGGCAACCCTGAGGCAAATCAGGGAGGTCCGAAGTGAAAATGTTATACAATATAGGCCCAAGAATGCTACCTTGAGGAACTCCTGCTCTAACAGGTAGTCGATTAGATTTGGAATTTTGATAATTTACCTGCAGAGTTCTGTCAGTTAAATAATTTTGAACTAATTTCATAATGTAAAGTGGAAAATTAAACTTTTTCAATTTAGCAATCAAACCTTCATGCCAAACACTGTCGAATGCTTTTTCTATGTCTAGAAGAGCAACTCCAGTCGAGTGGCCTTCAGATTTGTTTGAACGAATTAAATTGTTAACTCTTAAGAGTTGATGAGTAGTTGAATGCCCATGGCGAAATCCAAACTGCTCATCTGCAAAAATTGAGTTCGTATTGATGTGAAGCATCATTCTATTCAAAATTATTTTTTCAAAAAGTTTACTTATTGAAGAAAGCAAACTTATTGGACGGTAGCTAGAAGCTTCAGCTGGATTTTTATCCGGCTTCAAAATTGGAACAACTTTTGCATTTTTCCATTTATCAGGAAAGTATGCCAAATGGAAACATCTGTTAAATAATTTTACCAAGAAAGACAAGGTACTCTCTGGGAGTTTTTTGATGAGGATATAGAAAATTCCATCATCACCTGGAGCTTTCATATTTTGAAATTTTTTAGTTATAGACCTTACTTCGTCCAAATCAGTCCCCCAGGAATCATCAAAAATATTTTCCCGAGAGAAAATATTCAGAAAATCCCGAGCAACCTGATTCTCAATAGAACTAGTAAGACCCAAACTGAAATTATGGGAACTCTCGAATTGCTTAGCAAGTTTCTGAGCTTTTTCCAAATTTGTGATCAAAATTTTACCACCTTCTTTAAGCGCTGGAATTGGCTTTTGAGGTTTTTTCAAAATTTTTGTGAGTTTCCAAAAGGGTTTGGAACTCGGGTCTAATTTAGAAACATTATTTTCAAAAGTTTTGTTCCTCAGGGCAGAGAATCGCTTTTTAATTTGTTTTTGCAAATCCCGCCAGATAACTTTCATGGCAGGATCGCGTGTTCTTTGAAATTGTCTCCTACGGACATTTTTAAGACGGATCAAGAGCTGAAGATCATCGTCTATTATAATTGAATCGAATTTAACCTCGCATTTTGGTACTGAGGCAGCTCTTGCTTCAACTATAGAAGTAGTCAGAGATTCAAGAGCATAATTAATTTCATCTTTGGTTTGCAAAGGAATGTTTGGATCGAAGTTATATTCCATAAATGTTCGATATTGCTCCCAATCAACCCTATGGTAATTGAAAGTAAAGCTGTTGGGATTAGAAATTATTTCTTGGGATATTTCAAAAGTAACTTGAAGGTGATCAGAACCGAAGTCAGCATGGGTAACCAATTGGCTACAAAGATGACATGAATCAGTTAAGGCCAAATCAATAGTTGAGGGATTTCTTGCAGAAGAAAAGCATGTTGGGCTGTTTGGATATTGAATAGTGTAATAACCTGCAGAACAATCATCAAACAGAATATTACCATTGGAATTGCTTTGAGCATTATTCCATGAGCGGTGTTTTGCATTAAAATCACCAATAATGAAGAATTTAGACCTATGACGGGTAAGTTTCTGAAGGTCACCCTTGAGAAAATTCTTTTGCTGGCCTACGCATTGGAATGGCAAATAGGCAGCTATAAACGTAAGTTGTCCAAATTTTGTTTCAACAGAAACTCCCAAAGTTTCAAAAACTTTGGTTTCAAATGAAGAAAGTATTTTGTGTTTGATTCGTCTATGAATAATGATGGCAACGCCACCACAGGGTCCATCAAGACGATCATTTCTATAAATCAAGTAATTTGCGTCCTTCTTAACCTTATGGTCAGGTTTAAGGAACGTTTCAGTTATAACGGCAATATGCACGTTATGAACTCTCAAAAAATTTAAATAGCTCGTCTTCATTATCTTTAAGAGATCGAGCATTCCAATTTAAAATGTTTAATGCTTTAAAATCCATTACTGAATTTTAAAGTCATGACAATATTATTAGCAAATTTTACTCCAGTTTGAATAGCATCAAACATGGAGTTAGATTTAAGCATATCAGAAATCATGTCAATTAATGAATTCTGTAAAAATTTCATTTTTGGAGCAGTAATGCTTCCTAAGTCAAAATTGTCAAAATTTCCGTTAGAACGTTGGTTAGTATTTTGATTTCTACCCGCTGCAATAGCAGCATAGGTAGCTCCATTAACTCGCTGAACATTGTTAGCAGCGAGGGGAGTAGGTACAGATGAAACATTTGAAGCAGGGGTGATATTTGTACCTACGGGTACGAATGTAGAATTTGTTCCTCGCTGACCGTTGTTAACAGCAGAGGAATTTGTACCTGGTCGGAAACGTGGAGCGTTTCCTACCTGTCGGTTAGAACGAGATTGTAGGATCGCTTTGCGAGTCTTACATTCCCAAAAATTGGATTTGTGGTTTTCACCACAATTTGAACATTTAAATTTCTTAGGATCTTCCTTCACAGGACAGTCGTCCTTTGCGTGAGAGGAATCACCACAATTCATGCATTTAGCTGGCATGTAGCAATTTTTAGTTCCGTGGCCCCAACCCTGGCACTTACGGCACTGAGTGAGGTTTTGGAAATTTCCTCCAGTCTTCCTGAAGTGTTCCCACTTCACTCGGACATGGAGCATAAGGCTAGCTTTTTCTAAGGCCTTAAGGTTGTTTAGCTCACTAGACTTGAAGTGAACTAAATAAAAATCATTAGAAATCCCGTTGCGCGAATCGCCAGGACGGGATTTCATTTTCATTTTGATTACTTGGAGTGGCACAACTCCAAGTAATTTTGCCAGTTCATCTTTGATCTGATCCAGGGATTCACCACTGGGCAGTCCTTTCATGACAACCTTGAACACACGTTCAGTTTTGGTGTCGTAAGTAAAAAATTTGTGCTTCTTCTCAGTAAGATACTTGAGAAGACATTTAAATCCGTCCAAGGTTTCAGCCAATACACGGCATTCACCCCGACGTCCAATTTGTAGTGAAAACTTAACTTTCACGAAATTCAAAAGTTCCATGCGAAGAGCATGGAAATCGGTAGTGGTTATCACAATAGGGGGAATCTTTTCCTTCTTGGCATTAAGCCGGGAAAGTTTACTAGAATTTTTCTTGGATGATGGATCATTCTCATCATCCGTGAGCAAATCAAATTGATTACTCAAATTAATTTCATCAGAAGGGGGGTCAAGAGTTTGCCCCTTTCTTTTGCGTTTAGGTGCCATGGCGGCAGTAAATTTTTATCCAAATCGACTTCCAAGCAGATTACTATAAGAATCTGAAGGATCGAAGAGGAATTTTCCAAATCGATATCCAAGAAGGATTACCTCGGGTAGGGTCCAAACAAGGATCGAAGAGGAATAAGAGGAGTTGAACAAGGTAGAAAATTTTTACAGGTTGAGCACTGAAAAGTGCGATTATGCGATTATCCAAATCGACTTCCAAGCAGATTACTATAAGAATCTGAAGGATCGAAGAGGAATTTTCCAAATCGATATCCAAGAAGGATTACCTCGGGTAGGGTCCAAACAAGGATCGAAGAGGAATAAGAGGAGTTGAACAAGGTAGAAAATTTTTACAGGTTGAGCACTGAAAAGTGCTGTTTAAATTTGTTGTAGCTTTAGGTAGTAGTAACGCTTCCTTAAGCAAAAAGCAAATAGATCCGCACGGCAAGAGAGCACGATGCGGACTCCCAGGATTTTCGTTTGATTGTTTTGTTCGATGACTGACATGATGTTGTTTTCACATTTTTCATTATCAAAGTCTGTAGTTTTATCAACCGGTGGAAACTAATGATTTAAAATTGACTCACTACTATCTATTGGTCCCAAACAAATCGATTAACGTGCCCCATTCTAGTCGACATTCTAGTACTACACTATGTTTGTTTTGATTCGCTATGAAAGTTTGACAGATAAAATGAGGGGTTCTTGGATTTTCCTATGTTTCGAGGGGTGCATCGATTAGCTTGGGACCGAAGAGAGTACTGAGAGCTGAGCCAAAAAGTTGAGCATATTTATTCGGGACCTTCTAGTCTAAGAGTTACCTCTATGGTTTTATCACGTAATAAAGGGTGGAACGACCAAAAAGTGGTCACTCAAAATTAAGTGTAGACAAATAATGTTAATAAATTAATCATTTGTTTTATGTCATTCTGGCAGCTTACTCTCACATCAAGCTCTGATATTGTTGAGTTCACTCTTTGCTTTGCCATGCGGTTGACCTCTTTCACAATCTTATTGTATTGTTAAATTAAGGAATTTGTAACGTACACACTAAGGAATTTCTGTCGGTCCAAGTTCCATTCCCGTTGGCAACGATTTGAAAACAGCATTTGGAATCTACATCCAATGCTTCCTTGTTTTCAGTGTAGCGCCGAATCCTTTCGACAAAAACTTGTTTTTGTTCATTGGTGGATCAATTTGCAACACTAACACATTGATCACGACTGCAGCCAAATTTTTGCATGGGTTGCAGTGATCCCCACCTTGAAACAAAATTAAAGTAAATTACAGTTGAGTCGGTTACCTTTTCCATTCGATTTGAATATCGTCCTCAAAATTAATGTTCTCCGGTAAAGTCGACTGCAAATCAAGCAATGCCCATCGGTAAACGTTACCGATCGTTCGGTAAATTTGACAGCTAATTTTGCTAACCCAGTTTACAGATTTTTCGGTAATGTTCTCAATTACCGAAAACATTACCGACCGTTCAGACACAGACAAACAGACGTAACTCTTCATTGTGTATCTTCGTTTACGAATTTAACGGTTGATTTGAATATTATCAGTTCCGCGAACTACTAGCCTCAGCGCTGGCATCAGATCATTTTGACGTTTCTATACTTTCTACAGAACTTTTATGCAATATTGTTTGCGAGTTAGCGAGCAAGCTTGTTTTCCGCGAGAAGCCCGAGAGATGTCGTTAATGAGGTCATATGTTTTGAGATACTATTTTTTCAAGAAAAACTTTTTCAAAGAGTTACGTCTGTTTGTCTGTGGTTCAGATGTTGAAAATTCGGTAAATGAATTACCGAAGTCGGTGTTTTTTTCTAAGTGTGTATAGTACTGTAGCTGACACTGGCCGATAACGTGTAAGCATGCGGCTTAAGCGCCACTCCGGTAAAGGAGACCGCATGCCAATTTGAGTTTGCCCGGATGAGACTACCAAGTATAAATCTTCCTAAAAAGAAGAGATCGAGCCAGTTTGACTACCATCGAAATTGATCGGGTAGAAACCCCTATTGCAAAGCAGCATAATCTATCACATCAACAAAAAATTTCTCTAAAGCTCCCGATAAGAGAGCACACAAACCTAAAACGACGCTACACGTCTAGTTCTCGTCATCGGCAGTTCCAACTGCTTTCCGCCAGAGGCGCAGCCACAGCAAAAGAGAAACGCAACATAAAAGTCAAATTCCGACCACGCGGAAGACAACAACAGAATTAAGGCCTAAACGCAATATGGGCGGAAGCGGAACGGAAACGGAAAGTTTGACAGTTGTCACAAATGACATCAAGATGCCTAACCGACGTCGATTTGGTTCTAACTAATTTTCAATCCGACAAGTTGGCTGACTCAGATCGGGCTTTTCCACTGCCGCTGCCGTTCCGCTTCCGCTGTCGTTGCGCTTGGGCCTTTATGAAACGGACTATGCACCACCAATATCAACGTCAACCAAACCGTTTGTTTACAATAAAATTACAAATTTTATATCTATCTTGCATATTTCCATCGGTAGGGGTCTTATTTTATAATTTTTCACTTATTTGAACGGATTTACAGCCCTTATAACACCACATTAAAAATCCGGAACATCATAACCGCTGGGGTAGTTTTATAAATCTTCACTTTTATTACCAAAATATGTGGTAGCACCAGCCGGATCACTGCTAAATCGATAGAGAAAACAGAATATTCCATGTGGATGATGATTACAACCACCTGCGATGGATAAAAATCCTTTCTTCTACACTCAATTTTTTTAGCGGCGCCGGTGGTGTAGTGGTAAGCGTGATTACCTCTCACCCCAGCAGGCCTGGGTTCAATCCCAGTCGGCGCCACCGGGATGTTCTGAGGCATAACATCTCTGATCACGCCTTCCTTCGGAAGGGAAGTAAAGCATTTGGTCCCCGGTTCATGAGTTGATGGGTCGATAGGTAGGGTCCAGGTGTGGGAGCTGCCTCTCTGGCGTCGGTAGCATTGGTGCTCAGCACGGAAAACAAGATCGACGGAAAACAAATCAAAGGAAAAAAAAAAATACACTCAATTTAGCTGAAAGTGAACAAAACATTAACAGATATACCAACTACCTGCATGAATTTGAATTTTGATATAATCAAATTCCCTTGATCTAGGCAACCTCTGAGTGTCAAAAATAACATTTGTTTTTCTTCATTCGTGGCTGGATTCTCATTATCGCCTCTGTTGTTGTTAATATTGATATTCGTCTTCATCTTGGTCGGGATGATATTGAGGATCAAATGCAAAATTATTATTTTCATTTTAAACAAATATAGCGCTTAAGAACGTGGTTTTTAGACACAAGACGACGGCAAATTATTGCCTCAAGCTGAACTGGTGAACTGGTCGACAATATTCAAAATAATCATTTTGCCCAAAATGTCGTTGATTATTTTGCTTTTGAGGATCACTTCTGATTTTGACAATTTTGGGTTTGATAATCGAGCACTGGTGAATATCAACAAACGCGTATTCGTTGATGTATAATGAACTCATTTGTTCATTTCGCTCGTTTCGTAACTACGAAGATGTTCAAAACAAACGCAATTCATCTACACTGGGTTGAAGCGATACTCCTTGCATGTGATGGTAAATGATAAAAACAGACACTGCTTCCTATGCTTCACGGTGAAAATTTCAGCCTTCATCACTCTTTCGATGGTTCCCTTATTCACCACCAGAGGCTGAAACGATCGCTTAGTTTCTATTGGATTCGCCTATTGTAGTGTGCTCTTGTGCTTTAACACGGTGTCTACGATAGGTATCCCACGACGATACGGCAAGCGAAAAGGACAAAGCTTGGCATCCGGGTGTCTAAAATGAATGGGTTGGGTGGGCGTCCATAGATGACGAAACATACGAACGTTTTGTCGACACCAAACCTCAAATTCATGGTACTTGTCCAAATTCGTGAAGCATTATGCTCTTCGACCTATGGTAGGCAAAACGTATCGTCCGTGCCGCCCTGACCGGACGCCACACTCAACAAAAAACAATCGGAACGGATTCACCAGTTGGTTTAACTGCTGTTGACTCCTGCGCTGTTGTTACCAGCTGTGACGATGGTGTGCCATCGATTTCCACGTGGGTGGACGAACGGTGATTTCACCAGAAGTGGCACTCGACAACCACAAAACCCCGATAAGCAATGTGCTTGCGTATCGCTTTCCACCGTACAAGGGGGCGGTTGCCGGAATATCTCGCCCCGGGGATGCAGATGATGGCGTTGGAAGTGGACGTAGCCGTCGGCTGGTCTAGATTCGATTCTTCGCTCACACAAAATCTAGCCTATGACGCACACTACGTTTAGCTTTATAACTAACTATTTTACAAAACTTTACGATAACGCGAACAAAACGAAACACTTCCACTGTATTCTGCGGTTCTGACGAAAGTCAAGCGAAACCGTGACCCTCAGCTTCGGGAGGGTGACCTTAGCCGAACTCAACGGAGGTTCGATTTTCCCGTGAAGTTCTTTGAACTAGATCGGCAATACGAGAAATTATTTTGATCGCTGGCCCTTCATTTAAAGTCAAGTGTAGTGACAACTCTCTCTTTTCCCAACTTTCCCGAAGATTTCACTGAACTTGGCCTTGGGAGAAACTGCACAACAAGTTTTACTGAGATGCACAAGGTCGAGTGGCGTTACTCGCATTCTATTTTTATAGTAAATCGGCCAGTCTCGTTTCGCTACTGGCATAGTTTTTGGCGTATGGATTAGGGTTAACTACCCCATTTCCGGTCTATTAACCACAACCCACACTTAGTCTTTCTTAATCTAGCACAGTTTAGCACCAAACGAAATATTATTATTACAGATGGCTTCCAAATTTATTTACCTTTCCGTATATACCGTAAGATTTGATAAAGAGAAACCAATAGTTGAGATATTGCCAAACGTCTAACACTGCTTCTTGACGCCAAACTCGACCTACGGATTCTAAACTCGGCCTAACGCATTGAAACGCAATTGAAACGCCAATGAATTCACTTCGGCCTATCTGATGACGATAAAAATTGATTCGGTCGGAGCGCTTCTTTTGTTTTTGGGAATAATGGGTGCAAACCATCATATCACGCGTTCTCATTGACTTCGTTCCGTAGCTTATTAACTCAAGTATTGTACCAAACACATAATTGACTTGTTAACTCTGAGATCATGGATTTATTTGAAGTTTTCTGCTCGATAGGCCCAAAATGGGCTATTAGGCCGAAGTAGTTCTCTACACATCTATTTCATCCTAATTTTATTTATGGCTAATTTAATATTTACAACATGGAGCGAAGGCTACAGTACACCATTTTAGAATATATTTTTTTTCGTATTATCAACATATTCTGGACCCTTGTTGAGTATTTCTTTTGATGATTGTTCAATGTTTTTAAAATGGCCGAAGTTTTCCATTGGCACTATTCACATGCAAAAAATCAAACCGACTGGTTGAAACCCCGCCGAGAAAAAGCGGTGGGTGCAACTCAGTGGGTAACGCGATCTTCGGGGTATAGCTGTACTGATTACTTGTAAATGAAGCATACATTTAGGCTTTATCTTTGTTCTTCATCTATTGAATTTCAAAGAATCACGCCTGATGGATATGCTGTCCACACTACAATTCGCAGGGCGCATTATGCTTCACTCATATCGGTAAACTGCGGAATTGGCAATCTAAATTGATCTTCCAAGGAGAATAGAAAAATACGTAGAGTACGAAAGTGATGATGATTTCAAAAATTTTCACGGGGAAGTATAGGAGTGTAAGCTTAAAAGCATTTTTTTTAATCTGGATGCTGCTACGGTGCTCAGATAAGATACTAGGGCAAAAATCTGACCAAAATCATAAACTGCTATTTTGAGAAATATTAGGCATGTAAAAAGTAATAATTATTGATTTTGAGTCAAATTGAAAAAAAAAAAACAAAGTATTGATGAAAATTTGCCAAATTTGCTCTAAGCTTATGTAGAACATACGGGCTTCAAAATGCTCGTAAACGCCAACCCGGATGAGTTTTCACCACTAATGTGTTCATGCCAACTTGAGATTCCATTTGTCCATAGATCATACGATTGAATCACGCAGAAATTGCCACCTTTTTTACAATTAAAAGTACAAAAATACTTAATAATCACATTTTATCAAACTTTTTTGAAACAAGCTGAAACATTAAAATATTGAGACCATTATCTATCATCTAGTTGGTACTGAATACAAGAAACTAATTTGCTACGGTTCTACTAAATAGTTGGTTTTAGAAAAAAAAAATATAGCTCTATGACAACACTTCCCAAAACTTTTAAACATAATTTGACGTATTTCAACCGTTGCCATTTTGTGCCGCATATATTTAAGTATACAACAAAAATAAAAGAACATAGAAAACTTTAAAATTGTTATTATATGTCTATTGAGTAGCCGTTATGTTTTCTACTAACGTAGCAATAACAAGATTTTATTAAAATAATTTGTTCACAAATGCTTTTTAAAGGGTGTCCAACATCAAATTGCATCACGGAAAAAAACGCTGTAGAAAATAACAATTTGGGCATTTTCTCTTGAAATTTGGGACGAAGTATTTTAGAGTGTATTTTTTACACTGTATTTTTATCGCTGTCAGTTTTTCGAAAGTTGGAAAAAATGGCGTCACCCGAAAAGCAACGTCACGAATTGATTTTGCGCAAGCACCTGGAAAATCCTTAACTCTCTCATCGGGACATCGGAAAACAACCCAAGGCGAACCAGCCAATGGCTGAAAGCCTTGTAAATAAAGGAAAAAAAAAAAAAAAAAAATCGGAAAACAACTCGAAATCGTGCAGTCAACGGTGAGTCGCGTGATTAAACGTTACTATGAAACTCTGAGCATCGAACGGAAGGAGAAATGCGGACAGAATGGATGTTCTATTAGTGATCAGGATCACAAGCGTGTCGTGAATGCGTTTAAGCGGAATCCCAATGTTTCGGTCAGGGATGTGGCCAAAAAAGTTACATCTGTTCAAGTCTTTCGTTCAGAGAGCCAAGGACCGGGAGGGACTGTATACGTACAAAGTGTAGAAGGCTCCAAATCGTGACGAATGGCATGGAAATGGGGCCGGAAACTGTACACCCAGATGCTGACGAAGCCTCGTTGTCTCATCATGGATCATGAGACTTACGTCAAGGCGGACTTTTGCCAGCTTCTGGGGCTACTGTTCTTCACCGACCAGCACAAGTTTGATGTTCCGGAGGATGTAAGGAAGCAGAAACTTTCAAAGTTTACCGAGAAATACATGATTTGGCAAGCGATCTGCTCATGTGGCAAACGGAGTGCGCCGTTTGTGACTACCGGGACAGTAAACGGGGAGATCTACCTCAAGGACTGTCTACAAAAGCGTCTGCTTCCTCTGTTGAAGCAACACGAGGGCCCTACGATCTTCTAACCGGATCTAGCTTCGTGCCACAATTCAAATATTGTCCTGGAAGGGTACGAAGCCAACGGTCACTTTCGTACCCAAGGACCATCGAAAAATACTGGGCTATTACGAAGCAGGCCCTTCGGAAGCATCCCAACGAGGTCAAATCTGAGGAAGACATGAAGAAAAAGTGGGTTTCCGTACAGAAGAAGCTGCAGCCAGATGTTGTACAGAACCTAATGAGTAGAGTTAAGCGTAAGGTACGAGCGTACGGTTATGGTATTGAAATTGAATGAAATAAATATACCAAAAGCTTACTAATGGGTTATATTGTATTGTCTGAAAGTTTTGAAAAGGATCGGTCACCTAGGTAATTTTCTACGGCGTTTTTTCGTGATGACAATTTGATGTGGGACACCCTGTAACATTGAAAAATTCTGAAATCATCATTCCTTTCATTGTTTATCTTTTCTCGACGGGGGCTAACTTTGATTTGCCAATCCGCTTCACTGCAGCTGTTCCGACCGCAGCTACCAGAAAGTTTGTTACGGCTTGGTCCCAATCGGAACGTCCTTCCGCGGGTGCATTATTTTTCATCATCTTCATCATCTTCCTGGACAATCCGATCGGCTTCAGCAAATAAATTCGGAAGCAGCAAGTGATTGAAAGTGTCGGCAAAAATACTATATGAAATCCCACAACGGACTTTTCCGCAACAATCTATTTCCCCTATTTCTCGATGAACATTTCAAATGGCCCTATCTGCTTTGATCGATTCTCTTCATCGAATTTCTTTTTTGATAACCACTGCTATGCAAACAGATTTCGCGCTAATTTTACAACATAGTTTGATCAAGGAGATTCTCATCTAGCATCCAAAATGTCAAATACAATAGGGAAAGGTTTTGCAGCTGAGTTATTAACGGAAGAAAAAGTCGATGAAGAGAATCGATCAATGCAGATAGAACCTTTTGAAATGTTTATCTAGATTTCATCTTCCATGTCTGTGAGGCCTATTCAGGATGGATTATGCTTGACCTTTCCTCGCTTTTTACTCTCTATACATAATTTTCACACTGCCGTACTCTAACGAAACTTTCAACTCTATAGACCTTTTTGACGTTTAATCGTCTTTCTCTATCTAGCGCACATGGGAAGTTCTTGGAAGTCCTTTGAATTTCTCGTTGGAAGTTGATCCTGTAAATTTCTCCTCTGAAGAACTCTGAACTTCTCGTCGGAAATGTTGTGAAGTTCTCATCGAAAGTTCTCTGAATTTTTCGTCGAATGTTCTCAGAACTTCTTCTCGAATGTTTGCTGAATTTATCCTTCCAAGCTTCCAATTTTTTCTTGGAATATCTTTGAGCTTTTCTTCGGAAGTTCTCTGATCTTCTCCTCGGAAGTTCTCTGATCTTCTCCTCGGAAGTTCTTTGAACTTCTTCTCGGAAGTTCTCTGAACTTCTCGTCGGACGTGCTATGAACATTTTCTGAAAATCAGAACCTCTTGGCAGAAGTTCTCTAAACTTCTCGTCAGATGCACGCTGAACTTCTCGTCGGAACTTCTGAGAACTTAACTGAAGTTCTGTGAACTACTCGAAACTTCTCTTCGGAAAATCTCTGAACTACTCGTCGGAGGTTCTCTGAGTTTCTCATCGGAAGTTCCCTGAGCATCTCGTTGGAAGTTCCCTGAACCTCTCGTTGAAAATACTCTTAGCTTTTAGTCAGAAGTTCTCTGAACTTTTCGTTGAACTTCAGGGAAATTTGATGAAGTTCTGCGAACTTGAGGTAAGTTCTGTAAACCTTAGGGATTTTAATTTTTAAGTGCCCTGAACTTCTGGAAAATTCTGTGAACTTTCCGTTGGAAGTGATGTGAACTTCGCTATCACCTGAATTCGTTTGAACTTCAGAGAACTTCTTTTTAGGATTAAAGAAGTTATCAGATCATTCATAAATTGCATAGGAAAGCTCCTTCGGAGTAGTTCTGCGATCTTCAATGAAATATTGTAAACTCTAAAGAAGTTCAGCGCACTCCAGAGTTGTTTTGTGAATTTCAAACATTCCTGTGAACTTTTTCTAGTTTTGCGAACTTCAAGTTTAATCTAGTGGTCTTTAAACATCAAGGTTGAGATGGATAGCGAGTCACCTCACATTACACACAACGCAGAATTGGCCGGAAATTAAAATCTCTGCAGTATACATAGCCTCTCTGAAGTTTACAGCAAATTTGTAAAAACCACTCTAAAGTAGAGCAGACTACATCAGAACGCATAGGACTTTTCTTAGGGTAGCAGAGCGTAGTTGAAGTTCTCATAACTTCTCTGACGTTATCTGAACTTCTCTCTGAACTTCTATGATGTTTGCAGAACAGTTTTGAGCTGCGTTAACTAATCATGTTTGTATTACTTCATGCGTGAAGTTAACAATTTACATAGCTGGATATGATTAACGTCAGATATCCAACTCAAAGTGGTAATTTTATACGATATACGATGAAACTATCAACTCTATACTTTCATCTTCTCATTCTGATATCTGACGTTAAGTTTTAAGATGTTTAGTGTAATTTATAGAACTCTACTGAAGCTATTTAAAGTTCGTTAAGCTCATCTGAGTTTTCCATAACTTTAAAAAAAAATCTGCTTATTGCAGGTCGTTGAATACAGACAAGCATAACTGCTCATTGGAATTTCTTCATAAATTATCCACAGCATTCTAGAAAAGTTCTCTCGTAGAATTATCGTCCGATGTTGCTCTGAGTTCTAATCAGAAATTCCAATCCCCTATGTTCGTAAAATAATGAATTGAAATAATATTGAAAACCACTGACTTAAACTTTTCAATTGACATACATTTTGCACCCATCCCCTTTTCCAGGAATCCAGACAACCTCCGATGCAGAAGGTAGGCCGCTTGATGCGGAAATCTTCAGCTCCAGCTCGAGTGACCGCTCTCCACCTGGCCAAGTACCATCCCCATTACTCTACCCTCCGGGCCACCAACCACGTCAACTGGCAGTGGCATCCGGTCGACACAGTCAACCAGGAAGCTCTGAACTCACCCGTCTTCAAACTTTCCCACGACGGAGTGCTGACCGTCAACGACACCGGTCTGTACTTTGTCTACGCTCAGGTAAGCACCTTGCAACTAAATTGCATTCAATTTCCCATTCAAATCGAATGTGATTTTTCTTCTGCAGATAACCTACGCCGATCAGCACTCAGTCAGCGGATTCAACATCCTGGTCAACAACAGGAGACACGCATCCTGTTCCATTCACGGCCAGCAAGGGAAAAAGACCAACACGTGCTACACGGCCGCCCTGGTAGATTTGGATCACGGTTCACAGCTTGAAATCCGAGACATGGACGAGGGTCATGTTCATTTACCCTTCCAGGAAAAGACCTTCTTCGGACTATACAAACTGGGCAGACGGCCCACGGTGCTTCCCGGTAACACTTAAGCAAACTCGCTTAGGCGAGTTGGTCATACTCCCCCTTGCTACCCATGTGTACATATAGCAACTCAAGTTCTAATCCCGTAGCTCTAAGTCGCACTCTCTAATGCACTCTCATTATGATATATGTGTCCCTTTATGCTCTTTTGTTATCAATATGTACGGAAAATGTATTGTGAATGTGTTATTATTGCCCTCAATGTTGTCGTGATTGTTTAAATACAAAAGTTCTGGATTCAAAATACAGAAAAGGAAATGCGTCTAAAAAAAAATCACGCAGGACATTGTCATTCAAATACGAGTAGAAAGAAAATCAAAAATTTCCCATTGGGCACTCAGCTGTCCATGCACCATTTACACTTCAAATGTAGCGCTGAAACCGATGATATAGGGTAAATGATGGCTTCGGCAGCCATCGACTGTTTTCGGCAACGACAATTTAAACGTTAATTTCGATGTATTTTCTCACTAAAATACTTCGCTGAATGTATTTAAACGATTCCTTAGTCTTTCAGCTTCAATCCTAATACATTTTTACGACTGAGCAAACCTGTTATGCTAGGTGTTTCTTCAAAAGAAACATAAGCACATCAAAATACGGCTGATTTCGAGTTGCCGATAATAGAACAGCTGGTTAACACACAGTTTAAACGGAAAGGTTGCCGAAGTAAAAGAGGCTGCTGACAATAGTCACACTCACCTGAGAAGTTTGGAGCGCGTTAAAAACGTTTTCAAACCGTTTTGGACAGTTTTGTTGATTGGAATGGATAGAATAGCTAGCAGCAGATGAATGTAAACAAACAGACACGTCATATGTGGTCGTGACACTGAGAAAATGCTAATAGAAGTGCGGAAGCTGCTTAGATTGACGAGAATACGTAAATTCCCCTATGTCGACGAGTGAGAAAGCAGTTGCTTCGTGTCACTGTTCGAAACACGCTCATTATCCCCGAAGACATAGGATCCCCGAAAGAAGAACGCACAGATCCTTATTTATTGTTATCCATTTCCTAATGGCCGGGACCGGGAGCAATAAGAAGAACAACAGATCTTCACTGCGGATGGTGAAAGTTGCTCGTCTCAACCTATGTGGGAAGGTGGGATTCCTATTTCCTTCCCAATTGACACCGGTGGCAGGAGACGAGAATCAAGAACTTTGTAGAAATAGCGACGGAATGAACCATCGGAATTCTTCACAATGATGAAGATGATGGTGACGACGACGATGATGACTGGGTCGTTGCGGATTATTTTCCACTTTTATATGGGCACGTTCGTGCGCCCCCTACCACCTTACTTCCGATTAAAGAATGGGACAGTGATGGAGTTACTCACGTTTTTTGTTTCCTCACACATAACTGCGATGCAGCGAAAGAGTGTGTTGCTAAGGCCGCCACCCATCGAAGGAGAGGCTTTATTCCGGTTCATTTCACATCTCGCCGTGATGATAATGATGATGTGGCATAAACAGGGACCGAACCGACTTTGGAACATGACGAAAATGTTAAAATTTCTGGAAACTGGAATAAGCAGAGCTGATTTTACCTATATGGAGCATTAACCCTCAAGTGCTCATAAGTGAACCGTTAAAGCTATTTGAGCCGTTTACATTTATGGCTGGTAAACGGCTGGACAATGCGTACCATTGATAATTCGCGTATCTGCAGATATAAAATAGACCCCAATAGCGGTCCTGAGCCTCTTGTCCAGTACCTCCTATCCCTAGTTTATCGCTGACGACGTGGAAATTGTCGGAAGAACGTTTCAGGCCGTGGCGGAGCAGTACACCAGGCTGAAACGTGAAGCAGAGAAGGTTAGATTAAAGGTGAATACGTCGAAGACAAAGTATCTGTTAGCTGGAGAAACCGAGCGGGATAGGGCTTGCATAGGCAGAAGCGTGACAATCGACGGAGATGAGTTCGAGGTGGTGGATGAATTTGTGTACCTCGGATCATTGGTGACGTCGGATAACTACTGCAGCAGAGAAATTCGTTGGCGTATTATTGCCGGAAGTCGTGCTTACTACGGACTCCACAAGACCCTGAGGTCGGGTAAACTTCACCTCCCTACTAAATGTACCATGTAGGTACAAGACGCTGATAAACCGGTAGTTCTCTACGGGCACGAGACGTGGACGATGCTTGAGGAGGACCTGAAAGCACTGGGTATTTTCGAACGACGAGTGCTTAGGACCATCTTTGGCGGGGTATGTGAGAACGGTGTATGGAGGCGAAGGATGAACCACGAGCTGGCGCAACTCTATGGCAAACCCTGTATCCAGAAGGTTGTGAAGCTGGACGGGTACGATGGGCGGGACACGTTTTACGAATTCCGGACATCAATCCCGCAAAAATGGTGTTTGCCTCGAATCCGGCCGGTACAAGACGAAGAGGAGCAAAGCGAGCAAGGTGTTTAGACCAAGTGGAGCAGGATCTTGGAAGTGTGGGACGGTCAAGAAATTGGAGACATGCAGCCACGGACCGAGTGAATTGGCGTAACATTGTGATGCAGCTGCAATCCTGAGGGAAGAAGGACCAGGATAAGTAAGTAAGTACATTTATGAACACTATTGACGGAATCCGGTAGTGTTGTGGTAAGCGTGACTCTTTTCTCACCCCAATGGGTCTGGGTTCAATTTCAGCTGACGTCGGTGGGATTTTTCTGAGGCATAAAAATCTCTGGTCACGTCTTCCTTCGGAAGGGAAGTAAAACCGTTGGTCCCCGGCTAATATGTGTTGATGGGAGCGCTATCCTACGCAGGTTACACTTTTGGATGGCAATCGATGTCCGTAGGTGATTGGCACAAGACTGCGGAACAGAGACCGATGGTAAATAAAGGAAGATGATGAAGAGAAGCAAGCATCTTATTTAATTTTCACTTCTGTATGACTTTTGGATGGATTCCATGAACCTTCACCTTACTATTTGGGAAGTTGGAGTAGGCTCTGCCTGTACCGTTGGTTTTTGGTGTCGCTCTTCGCTGTCATGAATCTCGTGTTTTCTGTGTTCTATAGTTCCCGTAAACATGATTAAGCAAATCAAATTTTAATGAAATAAATACCAAATTCATGAACTTTTATTTTTTCACTCTTTATTTGCTCATAGTGTTTTTATGTTACTTCATACGCGAAGTTTGCGATTTTCAGAGTTGGTTGGAAATGCTATCTAATCTAATCTCTAATCTAATCTAACACCAACACAGCCAGTTCTTGAAAGCATCCTGCATTGTCTATTTGATATATGTTTCACATCGAAGATGCGTCACACATATCAAAACAGCCAGGTCTACTGTGCAGCATTTAAGGGGCAAGATGATTCAGAAAACATCGGGCCTGTTTAAATCGAAAATTTAAACACGATGCTTCAGAATCCAATAAATGGATGAAACGTGGACATCTCGTACCGTACGTTCCGAATTTGGTAATTATATTGGTTGGTCGTTGGAAGCATCAAAGCTAGAAAGATTAAGTGAAAGTCCTAGCCTTTTATGACTTTTGGCTAAAGCGCCATTACTCGCTTTCTGAAAAGAGAAGAGGGACAGGAAAAGGAGAAGGACAATGGGAAAAGGATTATGTGAAATCTATAAACATAAACAACATTTTTGATTTGAAATATACAATATAGAAATGCATAACGGCGCGGTGGTCACTACCCGAGTTTTGTCACTATTATCAAGTCATAAAAAGTAACAAGGACTAAAATGTGATCCTTTGACTACTGGGAAATCCTGATTCCCTAGTTTGAAGTTGTCACGACTAGGGTTTGGTGGTAGATCTTATACCAGTAACGCACCACAAAAAGGTGATCTCCCAACGTTACTGGTTTGAAAAGATAAAATTTTACAAAATGGAACGAACTCACCAAGTTTAGCCAATTGAACCTGAAGGCTGCCTGACATGTGTTGATGTAGAAGTCCAAATTGTAGACGGAGCTTGACGAAGATCAACATGAACTAGTCCACTGACACACTTGACACTAGATTGCGGAACATAGACTGACGTTAAATAAAGGAATCAAGAACTAAATTCAGTGACGAGGAGGTGGCGAAAACGACCCACACCAGGAGCTACAACGGAAATCGGCAAACTCGAAGAACTTCTGCCTAGCAACTTTTACACGACAGTGATATAATTAATGAAAGGGCGTTATTCCAAGGAAATTCCGCAAATAACTCCTGGGGAATAATGAAATGTAATCTTTAAGACTTCAGTAGAGAATGTAAAGGTAAGTATTTTTTTCCTTTGTTTGTTTTCCGTCGATCTTGTTTTCCGTGCTGAGCACCAACGCTACCGACACAAGGGAGACAGCTCCCACACCTGGACGCTACCCATCGACCCATCAGCTCATGAACCGGGGACCGGGGGCTTTACTTCCCTTCCGAAGGAAGGCGTGATTAGAGATGTTGTAACCGTTCTGTTACAAAGGTCCAATACAATATTTTAAATATGCACCATGCGATCGAGCATTCAAATAAATTTGTGTAACACTTGCGGTGAAACGTGGAAGATTCTTTGCTCGACTGTTGAGCTGTTCAGTCCGTATTTTTCGCTCGAGATCTCTTTTCGATTTTGTTTCGTTTTGTGCTGTCGCGTTGCGCCGTGGAAGTGTCGCCACCTTCTCGCGTTCTGGCAAGTTTACTTGAACTTGCAAACACGAAACAAATGGTGCGTAAACGAGCCAGCAGCTGGCCCTTCAAAGAAGGTGCTAATCAAGCCCAGCGCATCGCAGGATGACGCCGGAAAACGAGTACTGCAAGCCAACCAGTATGCAGTACTCCCGGAAGAAAATGGCGATGGTGACGCCGCTCCCATTGCAAGAAAAGAGCGAATTCCCCCGCTTTTCACGCCGGTGAAGGATGTTGCCAAGCTAGGTGCCGAACTGGCAAAACACAAGCTGCTGTCACGCTTCAAGCTTTGCAGCATCGGTACCAAAATCATGTTCTCCAGCCTGGAGGAGTACAAACAAATAGGATGTTTCCTGAAGGAAAACAACGTGGACTTCTTCACGCATGATCTGCCATCGAGCAATGAGGGCGGTTTTGCGTGGATTATCGTCGTTCGAAGCGGCTGCGGTGAAGTCCGAGCTGGAGCGGCTTGGGCTCCAACCTGAGGCCGTGCTCCAGATGAACCGGTGTTCCAACCACAACACAAGCTTTCGTGACCAGTTGTTCCTGGTGCACTTCACGAAGGGATCCACCAGTCTTGCGGCTCTGAGATCCAAAATCCGGGACCTGTTTCAGGTCATCATCAGTTGGGAGCATTACAAACCCCAACATCGTGATGTTACGCAGTGTATGAACTGCCTCTCCTATGGCCATGGCACCAAAAACTGCCATATGAAGACAAACTGCGACAAGTGTGCTGGAACTCACTCAACTGCGTCCTGTGAGCAAGTTGATGACATAGAGCCAACGTGTGTCAACTGCGGTGGAAACCATCAAGCCTCCAATCGCGGATGTCCCAAGCGAGTGGAGTTCATAAATATCCGTCGGAAGGCTACAATCAACAACCAGGTCGGTCGCCTCCGTAATCATCGTTCGCCTCCTGTTCTCACGGAAGTCCAGTACCCAGCTCTCCAGCCCCGTCGACATGTTCCGAACCTAGCCCCGCTGCCGCTCAACAACCAACAAGCTAACCCGGCGAGTATCCAAATGGTTCCCAACAGCTGCTGCTGTCTCAGGTGAACCTGTCGACGATTCTCCGTTCACCTCGCAGGAACTTGTGATGCTCGTGGCCGACGTCATCATCATCATGCGCACCTGCAAGACTCGATCTGAACAGCTACATGCTGCCCTGTCCCTTGTCACTAAGTATGGACCGTGAAGCCATCAAGATCGTAAATTGGAATGCTTTTTTTTTTCCTTTGTTCGGGACCTAACACTACTGCGACCAGTAAATTGATCTATTGTAGTATATCCCGTGTCCTTAGTTTAGTGCATGTCGTATTACTCCATCACTATTGAGAAATGATGAGGTATTCGATTTTTTTTACAGTTGACACTCTTGCATTTATCGCAAGGATCCGACTCTAATTGAAAGGTCCCGCCACAGACAAACAGACGTAACTCTTCATTGTGTATCTTCGTTCATGCATTTAACGGTTGATTTGAATATTATCAGTTCCGCGAACTACTCGCCGCAGCGCTGGCATCGGATCGCTTTGACGTTTCTATATATTCTATTGAACTTTTATGCAATATTGTTTACGAGTTAGCGAGCAAGCTTGTTTTGCGCGAGAAGCCAGAGAGATGTCGTTACTGAGGTTATATGTTTTGAGATACTATGTTTTCAAGAACAAGTTTTTCAAAGAGTTACGTCTGTTTGTCTGTGGTCCCGCTATTTATTATATATTTGTTCCTTGGATTACTGAAAAATCCTGTTCCCCTAGTTTAAAGTAGTCAGGGCTAGGAATCGGTGGTAGATCTTACATCCCGTAACGTACCACGAAAAGGTGATCTACCCACGTTACGGGGTCATCACCGAGACTCACTTGAAGCCCGAGCTGAACGTCTTCCTTCCCGACTTTCGGCTCGTAAGGCTTGACCGCACCAGCTCCGGAGGAGGGGTAGTGGCCATCGCTGTGAGGCGGAACATCAGCTGCCGGCTACTACCAAGCTTCCAACTGAAAACTATCGAAGCCATCGGAGTTGAGGTGAGCACATCGCTTGGTCCAATCACCATCATCGCGGTCTACTGCCCCAAGCACACCAACATTAGGGACGGCTCGGCCGCAGACCTCCAAAGAGACATCATCAACCTAACACGACGGCGGCAAAATTTCGTCATCGCTGGCGACCTGAACGCCAAGCATCAAGCCTGGGGCAATAGTCGGCGAAATCAGAACGGCACAATATTATACAACGATCTGCAGCAAGCCCACAACAACATGTTGTGTCCGGACACTCCCACCGGGTTGAGTCGATCCGGAGCTCATGCCACCATCGACATCTTCATCAGCAACATTGGCGATAAAATCTACCAACCTATCGCCTATCAGGAACTGAGCTCGGACCACTATTCGGTGGTGGCCGAAGTAGGTTCCTCGGCCAATAGGTTTCAAGTTTCCCGGCGAAATTACCATCGTGTCAACTGGCAGCAGTATCAGCGCTATGTGGACACAGCAATCGAATACGACGTCCCACCGGAGTCGTACGAAGAAGTCGATCAGTGTCTGCGAGCCATCGAAGAGGCGATATCCCGTGCCAGGGAGCAACACGTACCAGCATCCAGACAGGTAAGTCATACTCTGAACCTTGACAGCCCCAACCAAAGATCTTATCAGGCTCCGTAACACCATTCGTAGGCAGTTCCAGTGTTCTGGGCTGCTCCACTTGAAGACCAATGTCAATAGGCAAACCAAAAATATCCAGGCCAGGATGGTGGAACTCAGAAATAACGACTTTACCAAAAAGATTCGCTCTCTCCCAGATTGTGCAAAACCATTTTGGAAGATGACCAAAATTTTGAAAAATAAGTCGAGGCCGATCCCTCCGCTTTCCTCTGTTGACCAGAACTTAGACCCATCCCTACTGATAACCCCAGTTGAAAAGGCCAATGCTCTTGGCCAACATTTTGTGATTTCACATAATCTTGGTCAAACCATAGTGAGGCCCCATGGGCCTGCCGTACTGGAGGCAATGACTAGAGTCGCTGACACCCCCGTAGTAGTGCATGATCATAGTAGAATATCGGCTGATGAGGTGATAGCAGCTATTAGAAGTACTAAAACATGAAGGCTGCGGGTATGGATGGTGTAGTCAACCTCGAGTTGAAATGCTGGAAGTTAGCCAAAGTTGCATGCTGGAAGTTAGCCAAAGTGATTCCAATACACAAGCCTGGCAAAGATCCTACCAGTGCCAAAAGCTATCACCGTATCAGCCTCTTGTCCTCCATCTCGAAGCTATTCGAAAAATTGATACTCAGCCGCCCGCTGGTGTTTTCAAATGATAATAACATCTTTCTCAAAGAGCAATTCGGGTTTAGGTAAGGCCACTCTACCATCCAGCAACTCGCACGGGTTACTAACATCATCAAGCGGAACAAGTCCGTTTCCAATACATCTGCCATGGCATTGTTGGACGTCGAGAAGGCGTTCGATAATGTCTGGCATGATGGCACAGGAGTGGAACTTCGAAGCAGAAAGTGGCTCCACTGGTCATTTGCGAACATTAGCGCACCTAGCAGTAGAAGGCATCTTCGGCCTGCAGTTAAGATAGGCAGCATGCTATGATAGTGTGAGTGCACATAGAAAGCCCATGTGGAACGCTACCACATCACATCGCTCGTTGAGCAGAAAAACGAGCACTCTTTGATTCACCGATTTGTTTGCATTTTCACGTCAGACGTTCCTCCCCTGCCGGGTGGTGGTATCCTGTCAATGTTCGCAGATGACACCTCCATCATCTATAAGGGTCGAGTGATCCGTGCTCTGGCGAGTAAACTACAATCAGGCCTGGATGTTTTGTCCGACTATTTTAAGAGCTGCAAGATTTGTATCAATGCAGCTAAAACACAAACCATTCTGTTTCCACACTCGTATTCACCTCGACTTGTTCCGCCTGCTAACGTCAAGATCCATCTTGATAGCACTCCCATTGAATTATCGAGTGAAGTAGTCTACCTTGGTCTCACCGTCGATAGCAAATTGCTATTCCAACCCCATGTGGACAAGACATCCACCAAGTGTAACATCTTGATCAGGTCGCTCTACCCTCTGATAAACAGGAAGTCCACCCTGTCCCTCAAAAACAAGCTTGCTGTCCACAAGCAAATCATTCTGCCGGCTATTGAGTATGGTATGCCAATCTGGGAGAGTTGTGCTAAGTGCCACCACTTAAAGCTTCAGAGGATCCAAAACAAGATCCTCAGAATGATCCTTAACAGTCCACCGCGAACTCGTAATTCTGAGATTCACCACCTGGCCGGTCTTCAAACACTCGAGGAGCGAAAGACTTCCACGCTGGAAAGGTTCAGAGTCGCCTGTCTGCGTTCAAACCACCAGATCATTCGTGATTTGGCAACCTAGTTCAAGTAGTTAGGTGCTCAAGTAGGTAGGTTATCAAATTTTTAAATTCAAATCAAAACAATCCCACAAAGGGTATCCTGTAAATTAGCGCTAAACCGAAGACACCGCTGCACTTGAAAGAAGGTGGAAGCAACGCATGATGATGGTACAGCACGCAACAACCACCCTACTGCTTTCTCTCTGAGATGATCACGTTGGTCATAACGAGAGGAGCAACACAATAGTTGGGTAAAGAAGAACTGCATTACAGGGCGGACTCGATTATCCGGAGTCTTGAAAAAAATTTCACTCCGGATAATCGAGCCATAAATTTTTTTTTTTTTTTTTTTTTGTCTTATGTGGTTTTATTTAATGTTTTAGTGGTTCCATTGAACGCTTTTGAAGGATTATGGAATCGGACCACTGGTTTTGTAGATATGGCCGGAACAAGTTCCGGCGTTTATGGGCCATGAGGCTAAATTTGACTTGAAAGGAACAAAACCCATTAAGCGACACATCAAATTAAATCAAAATTTGATATCAAGATCAATGGTGGAAAAAATTAAGTACCTTGGACCATATTGGCCACTTCCGGACAAGTTCCAGGTGCCCCGGGAAAGTGACCAGAATCGGACTTGGATAATAACCTATCATGAGGCACATTAAAATCTCGAGATCCTGACCAGATAGAAAATTACTGTCTTCGGCAAAGTTTTTCTAGAGATCATAATCTTTTCGCTGGTGGAGAGTAGTTCAGAATTTTCTCTCTACGTAGCGCTAGAATACATGTGAAATTATCGCATGTGATATGTCTCGAGATCATGACCAGATAGAAAATTACTGTCCACGACAAAGTTGTTCAGAAGGTCAAGGCCTTTTCGTTGGTGGACAGTAGTTCAGTGTTTTCTCACTTCGCGGCACTAGTATACATGTAAAATTCTCGCATATATAAAATATTTCTAGATCCTTACCATATAAAAAGTTACTGTCTTCGGCAAAGTTTTGCAGGAAGTCCAGATCTTTTCGTTGGTGGAGTAGTTCAGAAAATTCTCACTACGTGGCGCTAGTATATAAATGCAATTTTCGCATATACAATAGCTCGAGATCCTGAGCAGATAGAAGTTACTGTCTTCGGCAAACTTGTTCAGGGTGTCAAGTAGTTTTGGCTGGTGGACAGTAGTTCAGAATTTTCTCACTACACGGCGCTAGTATAAACTTGAAATTCTCTTATAAAATATCTCGAGATCCTGACCAGATAGAAAGTTACTGTCTTAGGCAAAGCTGTTCAGGAGATCATAGCTTTTTTGCTGATTAACAGTAGTTCAAAATCTTCTCACTAGGTAGTGCTCGTATACATGTTAACTTCTCGCATGTGATACATCACTAGATAACGAAATAAAGAATAAATGTCTTTGACAAAGTTTTTCAGGAAGTCAAGATCTTTTCGTTGGTGGACAGTTGTTCAGAATTTTCTCCCTACTCGGTGCTAGTATACACATGGAATTCTCGCATATACAATAGCTCGAAATCCTTAGCCGATAGAATGTTACTGTTTTCGGCAAACTTGTTCAGGGGGTCAAGATTTTTTGGCTGGTGGACAGTAGCCTAGAAATTTTGCACCACATGGCGCTAGTAAACGTGTACAATTATCGCGTATGCTAAGCTCGAGATTCTGAACAGGTAGAAAATTACTGTCTTCGAAAAAGTTGTTCATGAGGTCAATGCCTATTGCTTGGTGCACAATAGTTCAGAATTTTCACACTACGTGGCGCTAGTATACACGCGAAATTCTCGCATGTTAAATATCTCGAAATTTTGATCAGATAGATTTCTCTAGTGGACAGTAATTCAAAATTTTCTCACTACGTAGCGCTAGAATACACGTGAAATTCTCGCATGTGGTTTGTTTCGAGATCCTGACCAGATAGAAAGTTACTGTCTGCAACAAAGTTATTCAGGAGGTCAAAGTCTTTTGGCTGGTGAACAAAAGTTTAGAATTTTCTCATAAACTCTAGGCTTTAAACTCCTGAACAACTTTGTTCAAGACAGTAACTTTCTATCAGGTCATGAACGTTAGGTATTTTATATGCGAGAATTTCACATGTATACTAGCATCATGAAGTGAGAAAATTCTGAACTACTGTCCACCAGCCAAAAGATCTTGACCTCCTGAACAACTTCCTATCTGATCAGGATCTCGAGATATGCATATGCGAGAAGTGTACATGTATACTAACGCCACGTGGTGAGAAAATTATTAACTGCCGAAGACAGCAACTTTCTAGCTGATCAAGATCTCGAGCTATTGAATATGGGAGAAAGGCACGTATATACTAGCACCGCATAGTGAGAAAATTCTAAACTATTGGGTGACAAAAAGATCTTGACTTTCTGAAAAATTTTGCCGAATACATTTACTTTCTATCTGGTCAGGATCTAGAGACATTTTATATGCAAGAGTTTCACATCTATAGTAGCGCCGCAAAGTGAGAAAACTCTGAACTACTGTCCACCTGTGAAAAAGCCTTGACATCCTGAACAACTATGCCGAAGACAATACCTTTCTATCTGGTTGGGAACTCGAGATATTTTATATGAGAATTTCACGTGTATACAAGCGTCGCGTAGTGAGCAATTTCTGAACTATTGAGCACTAAGCAATAGGCTTTGACCTCCTGAAAAACTTTGTGAAAGACAGTAACTTTTTATCTGGTCAGGATCTCGAGATATATCACATGCGAGAATTTCACATGTATACTAACGCTACATAGTGAGAAAATTCTGAACTACTGTCCACCAGCGACAAACCTATGATCTCCTGAACAACTTTGTCAGAGACAGTAACTTTCTATCTTGCCAGAATCTTGATATATTCCATGTTGTAATCAATTAAGTCAAATCCCACGTAGTATGGTCACAGTTTTCGCGATTTCCATTTACATTTTCCCTATTATCCGCATTTTTTAGTTTAATCAAAGTTTAGCTTGTTTAGATTAAAACAAGTTTTTTGAGGAATACTCGCTGGTTTCAGATCGATTGGTAACTCAGCAACAAAATGGCAATGGAAAACTCATGTGTGTTGTACAAAGTACAACAGCGCGAGTAACGGAGGGTTAAAGGCCCTTTGGTACATTTTTTTTTACGGATCTTCAAAAATTTTGTTCGGTTGCCATTCCCCCCCCCCCCCTGAAACGTGACGTAATTAGTGAACGGACCATCATGAGATTCAGTTTTTGTATGTTGTTGTGGCACATGATATGTTTGATTCCTTTCAGGTCAAAGTTAATCCAAAACCCCTTAACGCCGGATTTTGTAACAAAGGCACACAAACACTTAAATATAGTCATTTCCCGATCTTGTCAGACTGAGCCGAACGATGTATGTTACTCGTCCTCGGATCGAAAGTCGGTTTTCCAAGCGGTTTATGAAAAATAATTTGCAAGATAGGTAAAAAAATATGACTCCGGATAATCGAGCCATTTTCTCCGGATAATCGAGCCCCGGATAATCGAGCCTCCGGATAATCGAGTCCGGCCTGTATATCATTATTATTATTTATCTTTATTAGGGAGGCTTTCAGCCTTGGGCTGGTTCGCCTCCAACCGACTGCATTATAACACACCATCGACTGGAAATGCTCTCGCAACGTGGGGCTTTAGGTAGTGATGAAAACGTCGCTAGAACTATTCCACGCCGCAGTCAGTTTATGAGCAAAAAGAGGGACGCACATTTTTGCCTGTGGACTTGGAGACATACTTCAAGTCCCCGCGTACATCGTACGGGTTAGGCAAAAATGTGCGTCTATCTCTTAAAAAAAAAACTTTCGCATAAATGGCCCTTCGCTCATTTTCAACTTCTATTCAATTTTCATACTGCCGTAATCTAACGGAACTATCCACCTACCCTCTTCTAAAGATCATTCTCTAGCTAATAAATCTTCACACTAAAGCTTCATGTTAGCATTTCCAACCAACTCTGAAAATCGTTAACTTCGCGTATGAAGTAACATAAAAACACTTTGAATGTTGATGTAGTACTTACTTAACGAGAGGCCACCGACTTAGCGACACCCTCATAAGTGCTACGGAGTTGGAGAGTTGGGTAAGGTATTTGGTTAAAATTCACCTCAAGTTGGCGATGCAACCAAAAGTATGTATTGTTTATTTGTTGTTTATTTAATCTCTCGATACCCGGCTATCGAAAGAACATATTCATTTTGTATAGTGATCATGAATTTTAAGAGTTTATAACATTATGAAGGTTGCATGCAACTGGAGGACTGAACTTCCTTCCACACACGTTTGCCAACCGTTGAGAAGGGGTGGTAGTCGTCTACTCGAGCAGTTTTGGTAGCGGATGGCGCTCAAATAGGCGAGTTTATTTTAAATATTCTAACAATTTCTAGATCTAGCTCCTATCTTACAAACAATTACAATAACAAGTATGTTTTAATTTAATGGGACATGCTCTAATGTTACAAGTTATGACGGAGAGCTTGGGATTAAGCCTATGATTTTCTGCTCAATAGGCAAAAACGATCCCTCCAGGGTCATCGAGCATCTCAGAACCATAACGCTTCGTGACAATACAGGACTAAGTTTTCGCTTGATATGCAAATAGTTTCCGAGGTTAATGTTCAATATCAAATATACAAATGATGGTGACGATTTATTGTGCTGTGGAAGAATCCATGATTTATTGGTAGTACCGCCATCTGTGGCGCACATAGCCAATTCCCTTGCGTTTGACGTTTTCACACTACCGCCATCTGTTCAGCGTACTACCCACCACAGTGTAGTCAACAGATGGCGGTTATGTTTTAGCGACGATGTTTTACAGTGAGAAATATTCAATAGGTTATGTATGTTTGGCTGTGCTATACCGCTAAACACCAACCCTAGGGTGGAGCTAGGGGTACACATCTCTGGGGTATAAATTTGGATCCAGTGGCTAATTGGTTGATGTTCAAGTTTAAGATTGGTTTTTTAACTGCTTACAAATTAACTGTCGGAAATGTTTGTATGGATTTAGCACAGAGACTGCACGAGCGAATGAAGAGCCATTGCACGCAACGGTCTAGCGTGACATTTAGTTACCTTGACCTAAACGCATAGGACAACGTTCTCGGACTGAAGACTTAAAACGCAAAGGAGAATTTCCCTTCCCGGTTCGACAAAAGGCTTCGTCAGAAGGAAGCGCCTGTGCACCGGAACCATCTCCACAAACCGCTATACCAGCCCCGGTAAAACCAACCCGCCGTCGCACTACAGCCGACGTTCGGTAAGCCTCGCTTCATCCGCCATTGTCGGTATTGTACCGGAAGTTCAGTGAGCGGTGGTACCATAGAGGTAACTCTAAGACTAGAAGGTCCCGAAATAACGTGCTCAACTTTTTGACTCAGCTCTGGTACTCTCTTCGGTCCCAAGCTAATCGATTCACCCCTCGAAACAAAGGAAAAAACCAATAACCCCTCATTTTATCTGTCAAACTTTCATAGCTAATCAAAACAAACATTGCGTAGTACTAGAATTTCGACTAGAATGGGATACGTTAATCTTTTGCTTGGGACCAATAGGCTGGTCAAGTAGTGAGCCAATTTAAAATCGTTAGTTTCGTATTGATTGTTGGTAGTACCGCCATCTTGCCGACAAGGTCGGCCTTTAATCATCCGCCATCGAAAGGATCATTCCGGAACCGCAGCGAGCGCTCGCTGGTCTGCAGTCGTCGTAGTCACAAAACCACACAATCAACACTATCGTTAATTGGAGAAAATACAGTGTTTAAGTTGATCCGCGCTGTGTTTCAGTTTAATTAAAAGCTTGAGTGCCTTTTCGTCCGCGTAGCCCCTCCAGTTTGCCCAGTAGTGCGCCGACTCTGAGACACACTTCAAGGAGTCTCGTGCTGCTGAGTTGTTGTCGGGCAGAACATTAGTTTCAATGTTATGCCTCAGAAAATCCCGGCGGCGCCGCCTGGGATTGAACCCAGGCCTGCTGGGGTGAGAGGTAATCACGCTTACCACTACACCGGCGCCGCTAAAGGTGTGTAATTCTGAAAATAATTTAATGGGTTTAGCGAGGAGAACTTCAGGCGAATAAATTCAAAAGCAATTGTGAACAAGATTTCAATGGAACTCTGAGGACAATTAAAAATAAAATTCGAAGGGTTTCTGACCACATTTCAGTATTAAGGCTGTGTTTCATTTGGCGAAACGAAATAATTTTTTTTCGAAAATCCCTCTGTTGTTATTCGACCGATTTATCAACTACGTGACTGTCAAAATTAATTTCTTGGCTCTCAGAAATAACAGCAGAGTTATTTCAAAAGATTCCATCTGTCCAATTTAAGTAAGAATTCGCCAATAGGGAACAAGCCTAAAAGTTAATCCCAGTTGAAGCTTACCACCATTAAAGCTTACCAGCCATTAATACATACAGTGTTCGTTCGACTTTGGCAACACGCTTCCAATGCACAATGGGACAACCCCATATAAGAATTGGTTGTAATGAAATGTGTTGTTTAAAATCGTAACGATCGTACTTTTTAAGTAATTTGATTCACCAATTTTTTTTTATTCAACATGATGTATTCAAAATTCTAATATTTTAGGGGGGTTCTAACATTTTCATTATGTAGTTGGAGATGCTTAACGTTAAATATCAGACTTAAAGTGGTCAATTTAAACGATAGATCTGACGTAAGCTTCTAGTCGATAGGTTTGGAAATTGCAGCTATTGTTGCCTCTACCGTTGTATAGCGACTTGAGTGTGAAACAATCGATTTAAAAGTTTCCGCACATCGAAGGTACAAGAGCCAATCGGCGATCATCTCTTTTGTCAGTGGTGGCGGGGGAAATTCCTCTCGCCAACGGGGGAGTTTGGCAAAGGAGATAATCAACCCGATTCGTGCCTTCCTCAAAATTGACCTTTGCTCGCACTCTATACTTTCATCTCCTCATCTATCGTATAAAATGACCACTTTAAGTCTGATGTTTGACGTTAAGCATCTCCAACTATTTATCGTTAACTTAACGCTTGAACCAATACAAACAAGTACAATCATACTCTATGCCCAGAGAAGTCGAGAATTTTTCGGAAATCGAAGCCAGCCTCCTCCAGCATGGTCTTGCTTTGTAGCTGCATATTTACCCACCGAGCTAAGGAAGGCCTTGCATGCATACTTGTTTCAGATTTAATCTTGATTAATACAGCTTTCTCCTTCGCTATCCTGAATGTTGTATCCATGTCACCTGGATTGGCATCCAGTGTTTCCACGAAGTTGCCAATCTCGCCCATGGTGTGCTTTGCACATCCATCTGGATAGGCAAAGCACAAAGTATGCTTTATTTCAACCATTATTGTCAAAAATTTGGCTTCCAATAGCGACGGAAAAGAGCACTGACCGAGCTGTACGCAAAAAAACAAAGCTCACCAAAGGAATACAGAGTAAACAACAGTCGATAGCACGATCGACACCGAGAAAAACAAGTGCTGCTAAATGCAAACTGTTTAATATTTTCAGGAGATCAGGCTTGCAATTATTGTGTGTGGCCAAAATCGAATGGGTACTTGTCAAACATGGGATAATTCGGTTTTTATGGCAGTTAAAGCCCAAGCGCAATGACAGCGGAAGCGGAACGGCAGCGGCAGCGGAAAAACCCGATCAGAGTAAAGTCTACTTGTCGGATTGAAAACAAGTTAGAATTAAATCGACTTCGGTTAGGCAGCTTGATGTCATTTGTGACAACTGTCAAACTTTCCGTTTCCGTTCCGCTTCCGCCCACATTGCGTTTGAGCCTTTAATTGAACGTAAAAATCAGTTTTAGGAATTAATGACTAAATTTTTGTACTTTCTTAGTACCTCCAGCAACGTGTCAAAAGATTAGAAATGAAAACGCAAATCTTCAGTCTGACAATGTGTGTGACTCATTCTTTTACCCACATTGCACCCTACCGGGAATAACATTCCAGCCGTCACCGAAAACTGACTCTCACCTGACATGCGCAGAATGCGCACCGTCACGTCCTTCCTATCAACTAGAATGAATTCGCAAGAATGGAACCCCTAACTAGGGACCTACTAGAGAAAAGTGAAATCATTCTTCAGCTCCCAGCTGGGCACTAACTGGAAACCTGTTGCTCAAATTTGCGTTGTTTATGTTCGTTACTTGCAGAATTAAAAAAAAACAATGGTTTCGAGATGGTCATTTGTGTTGAACTATTAGCTGCTTGTCAAATGGCGAACAGGCATCTCTTAAATTATTGAAATTTAAACAATAATGAATGGGAAACTCAATTGACAACCTAAATGTTTGGTCAGACATTCAACAGATAAGATCAATTTAGCCTCTCAGCTTCTCACTTCTACAGAGTGATTTTCCCTCATTTAGAGCTGTTTGCATACTTCACGAAAGCGGAAAACTGATGAGATCTTAGAAGCACGCTTAAATAGGTGATTCTGTGGAGCGGAGAGAAGTGAGAAATCGTCATCCTGGATGCCTAAGCGCAGGCGCCAGCCTATCGATTGCCATTCATAAATTCTGCACTATGAGATTTTTTAAAGCAAATTCGGTCAAAATTTCGCTTCAATTTCTAATATTCTTACGAAGTTCACTTATTTCACGAATTCCATTAAGAGTGCAAAATATAAATCGGGTGTAGATTTCGACTTGCGATTGAAATTTCTCTCACCTTGGAAAACCTCTCGCTCCCGAGCGAGAAAAATGAGGATGAGCGTGAGCACATTTTCCCATCAGCACTACGCCGGGAACCAGCCATATAAAAAGCCCATCCGCACGACTTTCCATTCACAATCAGTTGCAGTTGTTTTCGGGAACGACAGATTGTGTGACTCGGGTCACATCGAGCTGAACTTTTATTCTAGTTTGGTGGATGGTAAAGTGGTAGTGTCTAGTTTTCCACTTCCGAGTGCTGTCCCCAGATTTTCGTGAATGTGCACTCAGCGTAGGAGTATGTAGCTATTTTGCTGCACCCTTAGTTAGGTTCGAGTGGGTGGCTGTTTTCCGGGGATTGTGACTGATTTCGAGGATTACAGAGGACTTTTGTGAATTTATTGTCAGCGTCGGAGGTGTCATTCGTGGTGAAAAACTGCGAAAATGAACATTCGCTAAAGAACTATCGTGCAAATTCGTCCTTTGAGGCAGTGTAGTGAGTGATAAGGCGAAAAAAAAGGAAAAGTTCCACAGGAGTGGTAATCGTATCAGCACCTAGCATACAACTGAACCCATTACGGGCGGAGACCGTCGGAAGTTTAGCAACTGTCGTGGAAATAAATTTTACTTACGGTAATTAATTTATTTGTTTAGCAGTAGACGATCAGTGTCGGACTAGGAGAGCCGTCCTTTTATTCGTTGGTACGACACGAAACGCAATTTTCCACCATGTTTGATCCGTGTCTTGTGTGCGTTGTTGTTCCAGTTCCTTCTTCTCGCTCATTGCTGGAGGTTAAATTAATTTTACAAGCAACCAACGAGGGATGGCTTCTATATCTGTGTCCACGCGCTTCGAGTCCCAACAGAGTGGAAAGGAAAACATTTACTTTCCTCCTAAAGTGCTGGGGGGAAAATGAGGAGGTTGGTGATGAAGAATTGAAGGATAATGTAGCACCGTGCTGGGTGTAGGCAAACAAGTTGCGAGTTTGAGATTGCATTATGAGGAAAACTCGATTTGAGAAGAACTTGAGATAATTTATCTTTGTATCATTGTCCTTACAATTGCGTAACGGTTTTGAAGTGGAGTTTCATCTTTCTATTTAACCTGAAGCTGTTATTCATCTAAAAAAGGTCAAATTACGTCAAGTGGCGTAGTGAAAAAGTTCGCCATCAATTCTTCTGTAATTAAAAGTTTGTAGATTGTTCATTCACTGTTCAAATAAAATTAATTCTATTCAATCAAAAGGTCATCCATTCTGTTCTCATGCTTTGAGCGTTTCCTAGAATGTTATTGAGAGTCTTCCAAACGTATATACACAAAAATCAAAATGGAATTTGGTAGCCCAAAAATTTAACCTTTGAACAAACATACAAAGATGCAGGGATGGGATCGCTCTTTTGGGACTTTTATTTCTTTTTTTTAATATTGAATGCTTACGTTAAATCCAATTGATCTTTCATTTAACCCATCTTAAAGTAGATAGTTTAGTGTTATTAAGCTCCCTATCAAAATTCAAAATCTCTGCACCGCAAAGCACCGCAGTGCACTTTCAGTGAAAACACAGAATGTGGTTCTACGGTGCGAAAATTTTGCATTTTGATAGGGTGATTAATAGCATTAAACTATGTATTATACGACGGTCTAACTGAAAATTCAACTGGATTCTACGTTAGCATTATATAATTAAAAGTATTGAAAAAGTCATAAAAGAGCGAACCATCACTGCATACATGTTATTTTCTAAAAGTAGTTTTAATTACTATACTTAATCGAAGTTTACTAATAACTTCCTGTAAAATGTTTCCAATTTCATGACATGAGTAACTTTTGCTGATTTATTTACATACATACCAGTCAGCGTAAGGCCGGGGTGTCCTGTGCTGTACGAAGCAATCCTCGCCACTCCATTTTAGTGAACTGGATCGTCCTCCAGAGTTCAAATTAATCAATCCTGATGCATGCATGATTTTGGTCTACCACCCATTGTAGCACGGAAACTAAGTCCAATAGCAGTGGACTTTCTTTTCTATTTGACTTGATCAAGCTTATAACCTCTGATTGTCCTCAACATGTCGCTGTATGAAAGGCCAAATACGCATTTACGGGACAATAAAGAATCTCCTTCCAGCAACATGATCGCACAATTGGTCAACAAGACGGGAAATGCCCCAATGAGCGGGGAGAAGAGCCCACCCTTTATCCACGAAATATTATCAACAGGGAGTTGGAATTCCTACTCTCCCCGTCCAAATCGATTCTATCGGGTGCCCTGATGGTCGCTTCCAATCCCTGCATTGTTTTGTGTCATGAGCAATAATAAAAATTTTAAATTTAAAACGATCTCACCAACTTACGCTGTTTCTTCACCCTTCTATCCAATTTTCGCACCTATTTGTGAACTCGTTTTCCATTTCTGTTTTGCTAGTAGTCGCTACTAGTCTCCCATGTTTGACAATTTGACGTCCAGTTCCTAGTTGTGTCTCATAAAACCGTAACACCAGTTCAGCAAATAAACAGTGTCTCCCGGTATTTTCTTCACGAGCATCACTCCATTGTCGTATCGCATGTGTTTCATTTTGCAACTCTTCTTTAATTTTTACTTTGTTGACTTCATGGTACTGGAAAAGTTATAAATATAAACATTACTAGCAATGCTGTGATCTAACCACAATGGGGTGGCCATTCATAATGGTTCAACGGTTGTAAAATGTGGGAACATTTAAATTTAACACGATTTAAAGAATGCCAAGGCAACTTTAAATTTGTTGATCAACAATTTACACATTTTTCTATGTTATCTCTTATACAATTAGTATCAATATTACGTCATATCGTATCTTCAAGTGATCTTCGCAAGCGCCACATTCCATTCAGGTTCTTTGGAACTACATGTTGTGAAATATGAAACGCACCTTTTAAAGTGAATGGCACATAATAATGCCCAGTGTCATCCAAGGGGTGCTCAACTCTGCACACCTTAATTCGTGTCGAGTGATTGTGCTGTGCTGAAAGCTGTTGCTGTGCCGAACGTGCCTATCAAGGTTTGCATTTTAAAGTGTCAATATTCCATGAGTTTGGCAACCCTAAAAGCTATGACTTTTGTGATCATGGCAAACGTTCACCTTCAATCTCATTAGAGCGTTAGCGGGTCGGGAGGTGGAAGAGGAACTATACGTTCAAGTAAATTCAACTCGTCCACAAAATTCTGGCTCGATGTCGCTTTGAACTGTTAATTTCTTGCAGGTGTACAGAAACAAAGAAGAAACCTGATCGATAAATTTTTGCCTTTTAAATTCTCGCCGAATAAAGTAAACTCAGAACTTGGACGGGCAAAAGTTCAATCCCATCCTAGGAGAAACATCGTCGAACCAGTTTTAAATCATCTGATCGACGCAGAAGAGTGAAATATATTACCCAAACCTATCGTATCGCTGATTATGATACATTCTTGCTGTTCTTCTTCCTCGTATTTCAGGCTTATTGCTAATCGCATATTAGCTTATTGCATGCTTTCAACTAAGTGATCTAGATGCTCTTCCACAGTTATTAATTGAGAGCTTTCGATGTCTGTACCATTTTTGCATGAGTATAATTGTGTGGCAAGTACAATCATACTCTATGCTCAGGGAAGTCGAGACATTTTCCAACCCGGAAAGTTCCTAGACTGGACCGGAAATCGAACACTGAGGTGAATACGTGCGTTTCACCGGCTATGCGTGATTTAACCGAAGACAACAAATCAAGAAGACTAGCAACTCTTTAATTTTCTCATACGAACGCTATGAGACAGGTACAATCGCGTCATCTGCCGCTCAAAGGTAAATGCTTCGAACGAATTTGATAGCAAAGATTGCATCCTCGGAAGAAAGGTTTGTGCATTTGTTCATTTTTCTATGCGTTGCTTCCAGCTTCACTCAAGCGCAGCGCTTTTGTATCTGTCGCTTGGATTCTGGCAAAGTTGACAGTCTTCTTGATATGAGGTCTTTGATTTAACCCAAACATGCTCAAATTCTTTAAATTTTGATATTCAGATGATTTCTGTGTTAAATTTTGGCCGAAAGAGGTATAAGCACTCCGCCGCCCGCCTTTTTCTGAGACGTATGACATTTTTCTGTCGTCTCTGAAAACATTAAAGGCATTTCCAAAGATTTCTTCACTTTGTACGCTTTCATCTCAGCTTGTTTCAGTTTCCAGAATTAGCGAAAACGATGAGCACTATTGGAGGCGAACCAGCCTCCTAAATAAAGATAAATCAATCAATCAACGATGAGCATAAAACATTTGATAGATTTCCTTCATTTTGACTGGGCTTTTCATGTGATAGAAATGTTGACACTAGATTTATGGCCAAACGATGGCTTCTTGTCATACATATATGCCAAATATAGGCGAACGATATACATAGCACTAGTTTACAGCATTTTTGAACTCGGTAAGGTGATGATCATTTCCAATGCAAAATCCTACGCTGAATTCAATGCCGTGGTCAGAAAAAATTAAAGTAGAGCCATTTTTGAGATATACAAAAAATTTGATTTTTTGTATTTTGGACAAAAGTACGATTACTAAAATGTCAATATCTTTGGAACTAGTGCACCAATTTTAAATCTTTTTTTTATGAAAATGAAGCTTAATAAATTTGCTATCGTTTACTAGAATATTATGTCTTAATTAAAAATTTAATTTTGAAGTCATTTAAAAATTTACAGCATTTTTTTTTTTATTTTTCCTGCGAATTTTCCATAAAAATCTTGTTTTAATCAACATTTTTAATGGGATGAAAAGATTCAAAAAATCATTCCATAATTTATTCTTAAAGTCCATTCAAAACCGGAGAAAATGAGCCTTTAAAGGATGAAATCGGTTGGAAATTGTCGAAGTTATGAGCATTTTTGTGAAACACTTAAAAATGTTGCTGAAATACAACAGTTTTAGAGTTCCTTTTCTAGGTGTCGTTGTAAGCATCCAAATCGCATGTAAAGTTTTCATGGGAGATTATTTTCTCTACATATCAATTTGATTAAGGCATATCAGGATTTAAAACCGAGTTGATACAAAAGAAATTTATTTAGGTTTTATTAAAAATGATTGAGAATCGAATGACTTTGTCTTCGATGTTTTGAACTTGTTTCTCGAATCAGAAACCAACAATAGTCACCCATCATTGCTTCATCCCAAAACCCTTGGTAACGACGTTGGTGAAAACGTTCGCCGTGCTCATCACTCCCGTCACCAAGACTTTCCGGGAAAAAATCCATGTGAGAATGTAGGAAATGTATCTTCAAAGACATATTCACACCTGTGTTCAGTGAAATAAAAGGATTTGAAATTAATTATATGTAACAAACACAATATTTTTGATTTATACCTATTTTCTCATAATTTTTGAGCAATTCATCGACGGCTTCCTCATAATCTGGGCTTCTGAAATTTCCTAAAAAGGTTGTGACAACACGCTGGAACGATTTCCACGCTTCTTCCTCATCTGGTGTCAAAACTGTATTGAATGCGGAATCATTGAGCAGTTTTTTGATCTGTGGGCCAACAAATACACCTTCCTTTATCTTTGCGTCAGATAAATTTGGGAATACTGATTTCAAGTACTGGAATGCCGGCCCTTCTTTTTGCAACGCTTTGACGAAATTTTTGAATAGCCCAAGTTTTATATGTAGTGGTGGAAGTATTATGCGTTCTTTTACCACAAGAGGATCATTTTTAACGTTGTCTTTACCAATTGTGAAATTATCCCGTTTTGGCCAATCTTTTCGGACGTAGTGTTCCTTACGAGCTCGACTGTCCCATTTACACAAAAAACACATATATTTTGTGTATCCCTGTTGCAATCCAGTCAACATGGCAACCACTTTAAGATCGGAACAAATTTTCCAATTGTGTTGATTGTAATTTATCAAATTGAGCAATAGAGCCATTGATTCATACGTTTCCTTCATATTAACGGCATGAGCTAATGGAATAGAAGGTTTCTCATTCGGCTTTCAAGCTCAACTTGCTGCTATCGATGAATAAACGCCATTCAGCTGGATCATATGGCTCACCAAACTCTTCAAACAAGCCGTTTACGTCATGGCAAAAACATGCCTTGTCCTTTGTAGAATAATATTTGTCAAATTTCTTGTGACGATTCCTGTGACAAGAAATTTTGACCTCCTTGCTCAGCTTGTTGTGTTCTTTCAAGCGTGATGCCAGCAATTCGGATTTCTCCTTCGATAAGTCGAGATCTCGCACCAAATCATTAAATTCGGATTGTGTAAACAGTTTTGGGTTTCTTTCCAATTCCACCTCGAAGTCTTCCTCGCATTCCTCCTTGAATTCCTCCTCACTTTTTGTAACGGTCGATTCAACAGAGGGCGCTCGTTTCCGCTTTGGATAAACAGGATGCGGGACCGAACTTGAATGTAGAACAGGTTTTGTCATAGAAGCCACTTGTGGATACTCAACTGTTTTGTGACGTCCTTGTTGCTTAACTTTTGTCAAGCAGAAATAACAATCCGTTGCATGGTGGGCATGTCAAAGGACAAATAGCGACTGACAGATAATAAATAAGTGAGTTAGTAAGTAAGACATTAACACTTATCAAAAATAGATGAAGTAAGATAATGTCGATCAGGAAAGAACAAAGCACTACCATGCTGTACATAAATTGTTTATATGAAAGTTATTCAAAAAATCAATTTACCTTGCGCCTGAAATCCACCTAGCCAAGCACGTTTTGCACGAACTACATAATACTTTTGGAATCCACGGTTCGTCAAAGTCTCCAGGATCAATTTTAAAATAAAGCCTGTATGCAGTTTGCAACGAAGCAGTGAAATTGACCGATTTTGTAAATATATAGTTGCCACACGCGTAACAAAACTTTTGAGGATCATTTTTACACTTGAATTCACGTTTTGTCGTATACATCGTTAAGCAATGTTAAAGAAAGAAAGCTGTCAAATTGAGTTGGTTGCGTTAGGTTCTCGCCGAGCGGTCTCACAAACACTAGCGTAAATTATATTGTTGAAAATATCCCATTTAATTTTGCGTGACTGCTGGTAGTGTTATTGAAATGCACCGTATGCGTACACGTCCGCAGAAAGGCTTACTGGAAGTGGTGCATGAACCTAGGAGCGGGACAACGGCCAATCTTGGAACATTCAATTTCCATGATTTTACAAAAAATTTCATAACTTCGACAATTTCCAACCGATTTCATCCATTAAAGGCTCATTTTCTCCAGTTTTTAATGGACTTTAAGAATAAATTATGGAATGATTTTTTGAATCTTTTTATCCCATTAAAAATGTTGATTAAAACAAGATTGTTATGGGAAATTCGCAGGAAAAATAAAAAAAAAATGCTGTAAATTTTTAAATGACTTCAAAATTAAATTTTTATTGAGACATAATATTCTAGTGAACGATAGAAAATTTATTTAGCTTCACTTTCATAAAAAAAGATTTAAAATTGGTGCACTAGTTCCAAAGATATTGACATTTTAGTAATCGTACTTTTGTCCAAAATTCACGGCATTGAATTCAGCGTAGGATTTTGCATTAGAAACGTTGGTCAACCATCAAAGTTCACACTTTTTATGTTGTTTTGTAAACTAGTGTAATGTGTGTGTCCCGTAGTCGTGCTTTCAGGAAATGCCGTCTCCATCAGCTGATTGCTGAGTGTGGCATACGGACTTCGGATTATTCCAGATGCTTCTCGGTTGACATGTACGAATAGACTATTTACACGATTTGCAGGTTCGGATCAGGAAGGTTCTTATTTGGCATTTGGATAGGCCGAAAAAATGTTAAATATAAACCTTAAGGTGAATCCCACACGGTAAGAAATATTGTCAATACTTACAAGTATTGACAATAATATGTGTGATGTGAATACAGAAATATTGTCAATGCCGATGTATTGACGTCAAGTGATGGATCGCTCTTTTAGGACTTTTTCGATACTTTTTAATATAGAATGCTTACGTTAAATCGAAGACAACAAATCAAGAAGACTGGCAACTTTGCCAGAATCCTAACGACAGATACAATGGCGCTGCGCTTGAGTGAAGTTGGAAGCAACGCATAGAAAAATGAGCAAATCCACAAACCCTTCTTCTTAGGATGTATTCTTTGCAGTGGCGTCCCGTGACCTCACTTTTTACCTGTGCACCAACTTTCAAAACCAAATTTAATACCATATTGGTACTCGAATCGGTTTAACAATACACTTAATCTTCTTCTTAAGTTTACTCGATATCTATCCATTACAAGCAATATTTTGATAATTGTTTATGCCTTGAGAGTTGGTGCACAGGTGGATTGAGGTTGAGGAAACGCCACTGAATCTTTGCTATCAAATTCGTTTGAAGCATTTACCTTTGAGCGGTAGATGGCACGATTGTACCTGTCTCATAGCATTCGTATGAGAAAATGGAAGAGTTGCCAGTCTTCTTGATTTGTTGTCTTCGGTTAAATTCAATTATTGAATTTTCAATTAAGCCATTTAAAATAGATAGTTTAGTGCTATTAATCTCCCTATCAAAATTGAAAATATCTGCATCGTAGAGCCACACTCAGTGGTTTCACTGAAGTTACACTCGAGAGCGCTCTCAAGTGTACCTTCAGTAAAAACACAGACTGTGGCTCTAGGGTGCGGATATTTTGAATGTTGATAGGGAGATTAATAGCACAAGATAATCTTTTTTAAGATGGGTTAACTAAAAGTTCAATTGGATTCAACGTTAGCATTCTATATTAAAAAGTAACGAAAAAGTCCAAAAAGAACGATCCATCCCTCGAGGTCAATATAGAATGTATTCACAATACGATTATTGTCAATAAATATTGTCGTGTGGAGTCGACTTAAGAGAACGAAGCGGCGTGTGTGTTTTTTGTATGTATTTACAATCTAACTCCCACTGACTGGCAGTGGAATTATGTATAGAATCTTCCTGCAACCACCTTTTATATAAATAATTGCAAGAATCTTAAATCCGGGAGTTTGAAGATGACAGCTCTATCGCAACTCCAAAAGCCCATTTCAAGAACGCAAGCATTCCGAAGCTTTTTTCGGATACGATAAGTCCCGCTCCAATACATTTCAATGTAAGAATCATTAATAATGTATTGGAACGTTCAATCAAGCTGTATTGCTTGATTGAAGCGTATTGAATGAGTTGGAAATGTTTGTAGTATTACTAGTACTAGTACTCGGAAATTAAGTATTATAATGGACAAAATGGAACGAACCCACCAAATCTGGCCAAGTGAAGCCGACAAGCTGGCCTGATGTGTTAGAGATGAAGTCACAATTGTTGACGGCTTGCTTCACGAGGTAATCCAGTTTGTGGCAGAGCTTGCACGGAATGTCCCGAATGTAGTCTTGAAACACCTTTTGGCCGGCCGACACAATCCGCAAACTGTGGAACTCGATTCAGGAAATTCAAGTATCCGTTCGTCACCAATATCACTTTACTGTTAAAAAAAATCAGGAACAACGCAATCCATAAATTTGACGGGAGGAAAAATTTTCGCTTCCACCTACAAGCACAGCACTCTTCGATCAAATCCACTTAAGAGAGTGCAGCGGCGCCAAAACATTTGCTGTGCATATGCGCAAGACTTATTGCGCGGATATGGTAGAAGTTAAAGTAGGTTGGTAAAGGGTGATACGGTCAAAATTTGGTCAAGGGAAAACGCGTGTAAATCGGCGAAATCGTTTATTTAAAAAATCAAATTAAATTTCTTTTTCAAGTTCAATTAGTATAAAATTCAGGAAAAATATTCAGTTAGGCTTCCGCTTTTCCAAATCCGAATTGCCGGGCCTTACGCTTGACCCCTGCCATCAGATTTTGTACAGCCACCTTGTCCACCTTCTTCGCCGCAGAAAGCCAGTTTGCCTTGAACTGCTGCTCGCCCTTAGCAGTTTTTTTGGTCTTCTTTAGGTTCCGCTTGACAATAGCCCAGTATTTCTCAATTGGGCGGAGCTCTGGTGTGTTGGGAGGGTTCTTGTCCTTGGGAACCACCTGCACGTTGTTGGCGGCGTACCACTCCATGGCCTTTTTACCGTAATGGCAAGATGCCAAATCCGGCCAAAACAGTACGGAACAACCGTGTTTCTTCAGGAAAGGCAGCAGACGTTTATTCAAACACTCTTTCACGTAAATTTCTTGGTTGACAGTCCCGGAAGCTATGAAAATGCTGCTTTTCAAGCCACAGGTACAGATGGCTTGCCAAACCAGATATTTCTTTGCGAACTTTGACAGTTTCATGTGCTTGAAAACATCTGCTACCTTTCCCCTTCCTTTTGCCGTATAAAACTCCTGTCCCGGAAGCTGCTTGTAGTCGGCTTTGACGTAGGTTTCGTCGTCCATTACCACGCAGTCAAACTTCGTCAGCATCGTCGTGTACAGCCTCCGGGATCGCGCCTTGGCCGTCGTATTTTGTTTATCATCGCGATTTGGAGTCACTACCTTCTTGTAAGTCGATAGTCCGGCTCGTTTTTTGGCTCGATGCACGGTTGTAGACGATACACCCAGCTTATTTGCGGCATCTCGGAGAGAGAGGTTAGGGTTTCGCTTGAAACTACCGGCAACTCTCTTTGTCGTCTCAGCGGCTTCCGGTTTTCGATTTCCCCCCGATCCAGACTTCCTGGCTGTCGACAAACGTTCCCCAAACACTTTAATTACATTTGTAACGGTTGATTTGGCAACTTTTAGCGATTTTGCCAACTTTGCGTGCGAGTAGCTCGGATTTTCGCGATGCGCGAGCAAAATTTTAATACGCTGCTCTTCTTGCTTGGACGGCATTTTGACAACTGAAGAGTGAATTCCAAAATCAAAATAGGAGCAACATTCTACACACACACACCTTCAAAATGAGGGGTGTTCAGGTTTTTTAAATGCAAAATTTAAAGAAAAAGAAATACGTCAAGTTGATATTGACCAAATTTTGACCGTATCACCCTTTACTAGTACTAGGAAGTATTATAATGGACAAAATGGAACGAACTCACCAAAGCTGGCCTGATGTGTTAGAGGGGAAGTCGGAATTGTAGACGGTTCGCTTGACGAGGTAATGCGGTTTGTGGCAGAGCTTGCACAGAATGTCCCGAATGTAGTCTCGAAACACCTCTTGGCCGCCCGACACAATCCGCACACTGTGGAACTCGATTCAGGAAATTCAGGTATCCGTTCGTCACCAATATCACTTAACTGTTAAAAAAATCAGGAACAACGCAAAATTCATAAATTTGACGGGAGGAAATTTTTTCGCTTCCATCTACAAGCACAGCACTCTTCGATCAAATCCACTTAAGAGAGTGCAGCGGCGTGGTAGGTTTATTGCCAAAACATTTGCTGTGCATATGCGCAAGACTTATTGCGCGCATATGGTAGAAGTTAAGGGGGTATTCCCGATCTTTTTTTTCAAAAAATCAAATTTTTTTTTTTCACGTTTTTTTGTACTTTAGACTATATACTTTCATCCCCCCAAGCCGTTTTCCGATCAGCGAATTCGGTGTCCAGGCATAACTGACTAATGGTAAGAACCCCCAAATGGTTTTAACTAAAGTCAAAACTTTAAACGCGTTTTTCTCGAAACCACATTTTTTTTATCGGGCGAAGATTTTTCTCAGAAACTATAAGAGATATTGACTTGAATCTTTGCGCATTTTGTTCCTTATTAAATTCTTTGGAGCTTCTCCCACTTTCAGCCAAAAATATTAACATTTAACATTGTTTGAAGCACCTTAAAGCTGCAAAAAAGCGAGCTAAAAATCGCCTGTTTTTTCATATGGCCGCCATTTTGTTAATTTGCAAGATTTTTTGCTGCCAACGCGAGAAGCTCCAGAGAATCTTATGCAGATTATAATTTCATCACGAAATCTGTTTCAGATGAAGCCGTTCCAGAGAAAAGTCTTCGCCCGTCCAGGCGTTTGCGGCGAACAGGGGTCTGTTTGCCACCATTTTGTGACGTCAATAATGTCTTTTTTTATGTCGAAAAAAATTTATTTGTAAACTTTAATGTTCAATAAACAAGAATCCCAAAGAGTTAGGCGCATTACTATTCATTTTCCTTGAAAAAAAATTAATTGAAAAACAGGCCGAAAAAAGGCAAAAGATTGGGAATACCCCCTTAAAGTAGGTTGGTAAACAAGGAAAAGCATTTACTGTTTCGAAGTTGACTGAGCAGTTTCTCAGTAGGTCATGAATTTTGGTAGTTTCTATCTATGTTAAAACAGTGGGATAACCAGCATAAACGATAACCATAAGGAGTGCCTAACAACCTATTCGGCTTATCATCCCAACAATATGTGGTACGGTGGCACGATTTGTTGTATAGTTCATGTATGGGGCTTATTTATTATGGAAGGAAATATTTTTTTCCTTTATTATGGTGATTTATGAAAAAGATCTGTGTGGTAATTTGAGATGTATCATATTACAACATCGTAACACGACAGAGTCAAGCTTACGATGGGTGGGCGCATAGGGTCAAGTGACCATCCAAGTGTTTAATTTGATTGCAGAGGTGTAAAAGAAATGAGGGGTAAAACATCCGTTTTTGAATGTTCTAGAAAAAAACACAAGAGTGATTTTCTACAATTGGTTCCTCCACAGCCATAGTCCCACATGCTTAGGTTCGGAACTAGAAAGACAAAATGTTTCATCAAATAAGTGCAAAGTTCTAAATAAATTAAGTTAAGTAAGTTACAATTTTCGGATTTGCTAAAATAACGATAGAATTTTGAAGACCAAATCGGATAATCTGTTGCTAACCGGTGGCCAGCTTTTATACTTTCCACGAATAAGTTTCCTCTCAAATAACACCGTTTTCCCGGAGCACAGAAAACATGAATACCTCAATGTCACGTCCAGCCGCCTTCGGCTACGTGTAGACAAACGCTCATCGGTTAGCAGATAACGCAAAACACAATAAATGCAAATCGATAACAGCAAGCAGCTTTTGTCCGCTTCGTCTGCTCTCGCAACACTAGTTACATATCACTTTCAGCAGGGCGATAAAATTATTTTCCCACATCCGACCACAACAACTAGCACCCTCCCACCGACTCCCGGATATGTCCATCACTCGTGTTGTCCTTCCTTCCGAAAAATATCGTAGGAGCGTCGATGATAGAGACATATCCATCTTCGAACGGGCAGCCATCATTGCGTGCGGTGCGGTTTTGGTGCGGATTCTCATATCTTCGTCGCCCGAACCGATATTGAGCCCCCAGCCCGACCACGACCAAGCCCAGCGGGATTAAACCCATTTGTTTTCATTGTTTGTTGGTATTGAGCGGCAACTGAATGACAAGGAATGAATATGATGACAACGACGACGACGACGACGACGGCGGGTGGCAAGGTTTTGCCTTCGGTTTGAAAACTCCAACCCCCACTGAGTCTGTGGGGATTTGCGTTGTGTGTGTATGAGCGAGTGTCGAATATAATTTGTCGTGCTGGTAAGATTCCTATCCCCCACGCAGCCAGCCGTGTCACCTTCATCTTAGCTGTACCCCAAGGTTGGCATGTCGTCGAAAGCCTCACTTTGACTGACTGTAAATGCCATTGCGGGCTGTTTTTGTTCAACAGGTTTTACGGGGAAAATTTTGCTTGAAAAGGATAAGACAATTTCATGTTCCCCACCGGATGAAGACGTGGGAACGAAAATGCGTTCATGCTGAGCTTATAAACCATGCGGCGCCGCGAAGCGTGAAAGGCGTGATGGATAGCTCTATGATGGGCAACTCCTCTCACCGGAAGCAGCGAGAAAATGTAATTAAAATGTAATTTGTAAGCGCTCCATGGGAAGGTCGTGAAGGATATCGATGTCGTTGAAATGGGTATGCCTTAAGTTTTAGGGGTACTTTGCACACTTACCAATCAGAAAGGGTTTGCACTACCAGTTGAAGACTAGAACAAAGACTTGGATTTGCCGATTAATGACTGAATTAGTCTCGTTTTAGCTGAATAATCAGGTTTTTGTTTTGTTTTATTATAGTCACTTCAACACTTTTAATGTCATCCGTGACTTGATTGTGGGTGATAGTGGAATTCGAGACCTTCTGCATGAGAGACATGATCAGCCAGCTGAATGATCAATTTTTTTTTTCTCTGATTCATCTAAATAGTTCAATGTCCCTTATTCTAGCTCAACATCGAAGAGGTTGGGAAGATGTAGAGGTAAATAATTCAGTCCTAGGTGAACTGTTGTAACCCACCAGCCTAACAAGTTTCCCATTGCAAGTAAAGGGAGACCATTTTCCAATGTGCAGGCTGCCCGACCGTATGAAACCCGTCAGATTTGAGGTTTGGGCGGAAAGCAAATTGGCTGACAAAATGGACAAAATGCTATGGCGGAAATAATGCAAATAATGAGAGAGTGAACCCAATTAACGACCAGTGTGAAACTTAACCAATACGAACAGTTATCATCACGGGCCAAGCCTCTCCACTCACCTCCGACCAACCCTTATCTGATTTGGGAGTTTTCCAGTTGGTTTCGGAGCTTCCATCTAAAAAGGTAAATCTTCAGCAAAAAAACTCGGCGACATGAAACTCCTCCAGCTAGATTCACTTTCTACTCATCAAGGCAAATCTAATCAATATTGGTATAAAAAACTAAAAGGGGTTTATTCAAACATTGCCTATATTTAAAATTAAATAAAGAGCTTTTACTGGGTTTATTCACAGTACACCTTCAGGCGCAAAGTTCATGGTCATCTACACTGAACCTAAACGGCATCCTTGGTTCGAATGATTTTTCGCTTTATCAGATGATATTGAAATGATCGTCTTTTAATTCGTTTTAAGTTAAACGAAAAATAATTTAATAGTGAAATACTTTTCATATTTCTCTTGAATGATTATTTTGTATATAATGCGTTTATTTGTTCAGGCTCATAAGCCGTAGCTTTGCGGAGCCGATATTCATCGTTTGGGTTACAAAATTACTTAAAACTAACGTTAGTAAAGCGGGCGCCGCTTACTCGCGGCTATCTCTAGGTTAGGGGTAACAAATTGTAACAAACGGATGGCAGGGTAGAGATTGAGAACACATTGTTTTTTCGAGCAATGTGCTCTTGAACATACTGGAGAAAAAGACGAACATGGGGGTACACCGATGGGACCTAGCAACTTGAGAGAACACAAGATGACACTAACTACTAAATCCTCAGAACGATAACACATGAATTAAATTAAAATTATCGAGATCTCGGCTCGCCAAGCCGCAAAGGTTGTTTTCCTCGGGCACTGAGGAATGCGGATAACTCGGATCTAGCAACACAATGGCGGGTGCATGACCAAAGCACGTCGTCGATCTCGTGATAATCACTACCACAAGCGCACAAATTGGTGCCTGCGAGCCTGATTCGGAAGAAATGCGAGTCTAACGAGCAGTGATTGGACATGAGCCTCGACATGACACGTATAAAGTCACGGCTCATGTCCAATCCTCTGAACCACGGCTACTAAATACTCCTAAATATTCAAATCAATCCGTTTTAGAAAATTTTCAAATCATCTTCATATATACGAGATTGCGACTTGCCAGAAAGTCTCTAACAGGTGTAGCAAGTTGTTTCCCTCGGGATCTAAAGAATCCATACAAGTCAGATCTGGCAACACAGCATAAAGTACAAGACCAATCAACATGCTCGATGTGGTCGTAACCGTCACCACAGGCGCATAGATTGCTGTCTGAGAACCCAATCCGATAGAGTGTGAGTCCAACGGAAAGTGACCTTGATTGAGCGCCCACGGTTACTACTCTGTTATTTCCAGATCAGTTGTAATTGCACAGAGAACCAATAGACGATGCATGGGACTATAATTCATCCACAATGTGTAAAAACTGGTGATCTAAAACTCGGCAATACCAGCGCCGGCCGCACCAGGTTAAGAAAGGAATGGGTAGGAATTTGTTGACGTGACACTTGCTTTGATGAAATCACTGGGATGTTGGGTAAGAGGGTTGGGTTTGCAGCAGGGTTCGTTTTGGTAAACGATAAACTGAATGGATGTCCTAACGATCATATAATGCGAAGGAGCTTGCGATTGAACCCACGGTCTTCTGCTCAGTACGCAAAAACTTTTGCCACTAGGCAAACGGGCCCCTTTTCAATCATCGCGTTGCTGCTATTACCATGTAGTCATATTAACAAATAAAACGAAAGACGAATCTTGAATGTGGATGGGCCTGAGATTAGACTCATGATGTTCTACTCAGTAAGCAAAAACGGTCGATCTAAGGCCACCGAGCCCCTCATATCACATCGTACCGTTACTCAATTTTTTTAATCATTAAAATCCGGCACCGACAACGTTGACAAGTTTCGCAAAATACACGATAAACAATCTCTTTAATATGAAATAACCTGGGACCATGTTTTTCTGCTCAGTAAGCAAGGCACTTAGGCCTTCATTAAGTTCTACTTTCACGCGACTTTCGATTTGGTTTGTACGCATTGGTCAGACTACCATAACAAGCTATGACCGACGTGGCTATTATTAAGCCCTGTTCTCAAATTCAAATATCTCAAATATATCTCAATAAACCTCTGAGATATATTGAGGAATACTAATCTATTTGAACTTAATTTTGAATAACTGATAGGGTAGAGCGCTACTTCTTCGCAATCGCCCATGTCCATACTATCGATCAGAAAAGATCAATAATATCAATGATTTCACCGTGCACAAATCAATAATAAGTTCGTTGCGATGCGTTAGTTCATTAGCTACAACATAAATCCTATTAGAGCGCATTGTATGAATATTTACGCTCATTGCTCTCAAAACAAAAGAAGCGCTCCTAGCGAATCCCCCTTTTCTACGTTTATCCGTAGGACGAAGAAAATCTAATGGCGTTTCAATGCATTAGGGCGGAATTGAAACTCGTAGAACGAATTTAGAATCAAGAAGCAGTGTTAGATTTTAAACAATATCTCCACAATTTGTGACTCTTTATCAAATCTAACGGTACGTATGCAAAGGTGAATCAATATAAAAGTAATCTTTGACCGAAATATTTCAATTTTTTTTTTCAAACCCATTCAAACAAAGAGAGGTAAAGCGTGGGTTGTGCTTAGTAATATCATTAGAGTAAATGACGGCTTCGGCAATACTTTATTCTATTATCGTCAGGGTGTAAACAACATCTACATTTTGGAATGTAGATACCTTGTGTTTCAGAGCATCTATTGGCCAAATTTAAGAGCTCTAGAACTTTGTTTACCCCCTGACGATAATAGGTTAAGGTATTGCCGCAGCCGACATTTCCGATGTTTCTTTTTTAGTAGTCTAATAATAAAAGTACTGTTCTGGAAATAGGGGCCACATTGCGCATCTCAAAACCGAAAAAGTTTTTGATACAAACGTGCTTACAAAAAGTTTTTCGTTTCGAGATTCGCAATGTGAAGCCAGATTGGCTGGACCAAAACCGATCGACGAAAAATGATAAAAAACATAGACAAACAGACATAATAACACTCACATCATCACATCATCATCACATTCATCGAACAAGCATTTAACCACAGCTTTACAACTTTGCCCACGATAGTAAGTCTCTAGCGTTCGAAACAAAAAAAAAGTTTGTATGGCTGCGTCATCTTTGCGACAAACACTAAAACTATTTTAATCAACCAAATTTTTTTTTTGGCCCACTGTGCTTTGTGACTGGCACGAGCACCACAAAATAGCCATCCGAGATCGATAAAGGGTTGCTGACCATATGTAAATTCAGCAGGCTCGGAGATTCGAAACGGATACCTAACTGGACAATGAAATAGGCGATAAACTGAAAGAATGTAAAACTCATTCAGTGCCAAGTGCGAATGGGTGCAAACCGAACGATCAAGAGCTAGTAGAATCGGCTAGTGCAAAATTTTTGCATAGACAAACAGACGTAGCTCTTTCTCCTCAATCGTCGTACACGCATTTTACGTCAGCTTGCGAGAGGTCGTTAGTGCGTTCCATGACATTATTTTTAAAGAATATTTCTTTAAAAACTTACGTCTGCGTGTCTGTGATTTTTAGCTCAGTAATATAATCAGTTGACCCGCCTCAACTTACCTGCACTCATAAAATAAATCACATAACCAGTGGAAAATATCCATGTGAATTTCACATAACTTTCATGTGATCCCATAATTGGAAATTGCATTATTAAATCACATGAACGTGATGTGTCCAATGCAATCTATATGATTTCTCATATAGAATTTCTAATGCTATGTAATATTCAGGAAAAAATCATTGTTTTTGTTTTTGGAAAAATACTATGTGCGTTCCTAATAGAAACTAAGTGAAAACTTTTTTCAGTGTGGGTATAGAGTACACGCTATTTCTAAACTGCCCAAATTTGGGTAGGATTCACCCAGATCCGTCAAAACTGAACCTACCCAAAAATGGGTAAACTGTGTTGGAAGTGACAAGTTGACAAATGAACAACGTCGATCGTATTGATGTCAATGTTGTTCATTTGTCAACTTGTCACTCCCAACACAGTTTACCCATTTTTGGGTAGGTTCAGTTTTGACGGATCTGGGTGGATTCTACCCAAATTTGGGTAGTTTTGAAATAGCGTGTAGCATTATGCTTGACACACTGTATACGAACATAAATTTGGTATGGACTTCGAGAGCTTTCAATTTACAACTGGTCCAATGACGGTGGGTGTAAAGATCCAATTGGAACTTATTAATGCAATGTTTTGATCTTCGAGTTTCGTTTAAATCCACCCAAAATTAACATGAACCGCATATCTCTTCAACATTTTGACACATGCAAATCTCACCCCACGAAGCACACAAATCAACCCGAAGCCAATCGTTGCGCCTTCCCACCCGTGAAACACATCTAATCGAATATGGATAAACCGCACAGTCTGTTTAATCCAGTGGATACAAATCGAAACCAATCCGTCCCCATGATGAAATGGTAGAATCCACTCGATTACGCTGAGTGCGGTGAAATGGTAATGCTCTTGGCAGAAGCCATAAATTTCAGTCACTGCATTTGACAATGTACCAATGAGTTGGCATGGAAACGTTGATCTGTCTGCGTCTATCCCTCCCACAACGACGACTACGATGACAATGTTGATGGTCCTCCTGTCGATCATCATCTTCTATGTAGCTATCTATCTATGGACGGAAGTTCATTCGATTGCGCCACAATTCCATGCTTTAACAGGTCGGAAAATGAAGATGAACGGCATCGGTAAGTGGCTTTCAGAGTTTTTTTCTTATTATTATTTTTATCTTCTTTTTAGATACTTGTTATCAGTTTAACATGCATATTGCTGATGGGGAGGACGAGAAGAGCAGCGAATGTAATCGATATTTGCTACTTCTGTATTTTCGTTCCGTGGAACACGCCGAACGTTGCATCTCCTGACCAGCATCAGCGTGGGTGTTTTGATGGGGGTATTTTCCGAAAGAGCGAATGTATCCAATTCAATTTAATTTCCATTGATTATGGATCGATTCCCACGCTTCATGCCGGTACCGACCTTAGTTAAGCAGGGTAGCAGGAGAAGGCGTTGCTATAAGAATCAGGATGATCCGATTCCTTCGTCGTTGACGTCGCTGCTAGGACCAAATGTAGCATGGCAAAAGGGTAACAATAGCATTTGATTCTCGAGTTATTTCTCGTTTACACGATCCTTTCGATCGATTGGATTTCGAATAAAGGTTATATTGACTGTTTTTACGGTAAATCGGAATGGCCCAACCTGCTTTTGAGTGTTTGCGATGATGGAATGGAAATAATTTGTATCCAGCTTTTATATAACAGCTTCCTTCGGTCCGTCCTATTGACCCTGCCAATTCCAGAATGGAATGGAATTTGTGCACACCAGTTGGATTGGAAATGAAAATTTATTGCGATCGGTTTTATGGAACAGTGAGAGCGAAATTTGCCCTTTGACGTCCTGACTGGTGCGAAACCACTAAACAATATAGATAGCACTGAAGTCCACTCGCATCCCGGTCGGGAAAAATCAATATCAAATTGCTCGTAAATCCACCTAAAAACAATTCGCTATTCCGCATGGCACAAATTCAGACAAATCCGATTGAGATAAGAGGACACATCAACCGATGGCTCTTATTGCGTGTACCTTCACGAGTTAATAAAATTGTGGTGGCGACACACAGCCACAGCAGCAGTGCCGGAAAGTTTTCTAGCAGAGTGATCGAAAGTAGCGGAAAATGTAATTAACTCGGTCGCCTTTTCGAGCTAATTTGATCGAGCTGCACTCAATCAGTCGCAAAACATTTGGTGCCGCTTTAAGGATAATTTACTTCAAGGCTGTCAGCAGTAGGAATTTAGCTCATTTTACAGAATTTAAGGGGCACAACCCAAGTAAAATTGCAAGTTTTATCAATGTTTTAAAACTTTCTAAAAGTCTATAACACTAAGCAACAAAGAGGAATATTTTATTCTGGAACAGAAACATCTAAATATATTTACCTTTATTGTGGTTCCTTGAGGTGGAGTATAGAATATACGTAAGTTAAACGAGCGGAGCGGTTGCTAAAAAACGTGACGTGTTAGGGTAAAAGTATATTCTAGACTTAAAGCGAATACATCACATCAAGAGTGAATTCTCAAATAGACATATCTTCTTTCAAAAACATAGATTCAAACGTCAATTTGTTGAAACTCAACGCTCGCAAACTAACATCAGGTAAGGTAAACATTCCACTACATTATGGTGGTGTTTGCTTGCGTGGGTAAGCAAAGAGTTTCAAAAAATTGTCGTTTGAATCTTTGTTTACATAGTATAGATACGGATATTTTAAAATTTACTCTTGATATCAAGAAGACTGGCGTCACTAATCTCTATACAAGCGACAGATAAGGCCTGTACTCGAAAAAAATGCACCAGACACAAGTGTTCGCCAAAAATTTATTTTAAGTTGGATTTTCTTGAAACTTTTAGGGAATGAACTAATACATATGGATTATTTTTCGGCATAATTACTTTATTCAATTTCCTTTTCATCGCTGAAAGCCCGCACTTTTCCCTTAAGACCCCCCATTGCATTTTATGTAATGGTGGAGCCGATCTTTTTGGTCACTTTCATCCATTCTTTCTTCAACTCCAGCTCGTTCTTAAACACCTTGGACGATTTTCGAACTTTGGCCTTCATTATGGCCCAAAATCTTTCCACCGGACGAATCTCTGGTGAATTTGGGGGGTTGGCGGTTTTTGGTACAAAAACAACGTTATTGTTTCTGTACCAATCCAACGTCGATCACGCGTAATGGCATGATGCCAGGTCCGGCCAAAATAATGTCTCGCCTCCGTGGGACCGCAGGAAGGGCAACAGACGCTTCTGGAGGCACTCGGTGCGGTAAATTTTGCTGTTGACCCGAGCAAAGTTTAATAACAAGCGCATAACATCACAATAACTCATTTTGTTAACTAGAATTAATGTTGTTTTTCTCTGTTATCAACTAATCGTTTTGAGCGATAACTTGTTTTGTTATCTGTTGTTATCATGAAGAAAAGTCACCCTTGACATTTTATTTATTTTGTATATTTTGATTATAAAGGTAATTGCCACATACTTAATTTATTTGCGTATTTGGCTTGCAAGCTGAAATGTAATTTACATTGGTATTTCCATTTAAAACTGACACACTAACACAAGGTCGAATGTGATGTTGAACTTCTTTTAGATAATACTCAGAGCTATTTTTATAGGAGTACATGTTGTTATAAATTTCAGTTGTGATCAATTTCCTGCCAATTATATAAATTCTATCGTTTCTATCAACTAACGCATGTTCAACATGGTAGAAACCAGCTCCAATTTGTATAAAGGAATCGTTGTAGCCTAGCGTTTTACATCTTTCTCTGGTACAATATTGAACACCATCGTAGGTGAATTTTTCATAGCGGGTGAATTCTTGCTCTGAAAGTCCTTCGTCAATGTGTAACGAATCGGGTAGATCAAAAATTAATGCACGGTCAAATTTTAAGCGGTGTATCGGTTTGGAGCTCCATAGTTGAGAATGCCACTTACTGATCAAATCATTTTTCAAAAAAGATGCGGTCTGGCAAATGCGATTTAACATAAACTTACTTGCAATTTGAACGACTGGTCGATTGTTTCCGGTTCTGAACCCCAAAATCATCCCATTTCCATTTTCATATGGATAGAGTGACGAGTTCCACAATGCCCCGAAATTCTTGGCACTGTCAGATAAGTGGATTAACAGATGGATGTTAAAATACATATGCTCTTCTCCATATAACTTTTGGAACTTACGAACGAAATCTTTCAGTTGCTTATCAACAAAGTCAATGGTTTTTTCCGTCAAATGCGTATCAAGTAGTTGAAAAATACATGATGAAAGTACCATGAAGTGATCCAGATATTTCTTCGGCAGGATTCCAACAACACATGGGTAAAAATAATGGAAAAGCATGTTCTCCCAATCACTTGCCTTATTTTTTTTCATGTCCTCGATTTTTCCCGGGTACCGAGAAAATAAGCTTGGTGTTCTGATGGTCAGCATTCTTCTTTCAACTTCATACATCTTCTTACCAATGTAATAAGGCTTAGTGTGATTTGATGAGGCTGTAAACAATTCCCATAAATGTTTGACAACGCCGAGTAGAACAGAATGCATATAATCCGGTGAGAAACCTTAAAGTTCAAAAATAAATTAACTTACTCATAGCTACTAAATCAGTATACTACCATTCACAATGTCGAAATGTGGGATTGACAGAAATACCGACAGCCCCTTGATTCCTTTAACAGGCTTCCCAGTATGATGTGCCTCTATCATAAGACTACGAGTCTCACAATGGTTCCTGTTATCACATGCCTTAAATGGGTATCGAATTTGGTTACCATTTACAAGTTTACCCTCATGATAGCAAACAGAACAACCAAATTTTCCATTGAATTGGGTAGAGTTTTGAAGTTTTGGTCTTGCAACGGAATCCAAGCAGTTCTGTATGACTAACACATGGTATACATCAGACTCAATAGTGAACGAGTTGCTCAGTTTCGTCATTTCTTCACAAAACTCTTGGAAGAAAAGTGGAATATTCGGTTCACCCTTATTCAACCAGATGGCGGCCAATAATAAGTTGTTCTTATCGAAGCGAATACGAGGTGGTAAATTGTTAATGACGACAAAGATGGGGTAACATGGCTTGTTGATACTCCAGCGGTATGCTGCTGCACCATCTGTGTTCACTGACAAAGTTATTGTCTTTCCTTTGATTTTTTTATGGATCTCCTTCACTACTTTGCCTTGATTGATATCGCTTATGCCTTCCTTTTCAACAAGTTTTTCGTAATCTGATATTTCTTTGCGATATTTGATCATAGTTTCTCTCAATTGTTGCTCAATTGGAATGGTAATAAAGAAATCAAACTTATTACTTTCACACTCGGGAATTGAACAGACAGCATCTTTGGCTGGTACCGATTTTCCAATTCCTTGTTGGCATTCAGTACAATAATATACTCTGGAATATTCGTACGGGTAAGGAAAAGAGGCGTTAAATGCTTCAAAGCACTCCGGGAATATTTTATAGCCTGCCATCAGGTTTATCATTTTAAGCAGATCTACCAAAGCTGTTTGCGTTAGGTGATGCTTAATATAATAATTTAGAATCATGAAACGTGCTTCTCCTATTGTGAGAACAGAATCAAATTTAATATTGTTGCTTCCGTCAAAAAACGCCTATAAATAAATAAACGTGCAGTAAATTAAAGTTTTTCGTAACTCTACAGCTATGACCCTACCTTACTGTTAAAGCATTCCGATTGATTTTCACCTGAGCGATGCTCGTCGGAATTGTAGTTCTGATTTAAATCATTGAAAACATCAGATGACTCTGAACCTGACTCAGAAAAACTTTCTGAACAGTCTTCTTTGTTGTCGTCAAGAACATTCTGCACACTCAATGTCTCTGAAGATTCTGAATCAATAGAATTTGAGTTATCGTCTGCATTGAATCTCAAGGCACTGTTTTCACGATCACAATGATAAATTTCATTTGCCGAATCAAGACCTATATGAGCAGAATCGTTGGAATGCACTGTTTCTGATTGTACGCCATTACTGAACTCATGTTGTAATATAAATTCTGTTTTTGGTTTATTTCTCTGAAATAAAAAAAAAACAAACTTATTTATATTTCAAGCTTTGCTTAATGCAATAACCTTCTGTAAATATTTCTTGTTCTGAAGCTTAGTGGACATAAAATAATGTCGTTTATTACGCCGATTGTCCATTGTTGTGGGAATCTAGCTTATCGGACTATTGAACACAAAAATGACCAACTAGAATAACACACATTGAAATATAATACAAATTGTCTTGTAAAAATGGCATGAATTTTTCATAAGGGCCTAACAATGTTTCTTAATAAATTTCCCATGCATGGAAAATGATTGCTAACATTAAAAAATAGATGCACGATAAATTGGCAGAAGAAGTCAGTGTAAATGTCTGTGACTCCTCATAAGTTTAATAGATTATTGGTGTTTTTGAAATATCTCAATATGTGAATGTGTTAAAGTGTCTTAGGCCCTGATGAAAAATTCAACCGTAACTCAATAAACTGGATAAAACAGGCGAAACAGTAGTTAAAATAGTGTGAGTAACACTCCGTATATGTTGCCCATGCAAACAGTGACGTCACTGCGCGCGTTTCAAATTTTTCGGTTCACTAATACATAGATATTTGGCTATCTGCTATCCCTATACCTCATTGATGAATGATTCTTGGTTATCAAATGTCATTGTCTGTTCGCTTTCCGTCGGGAACTTGTGAGTTGTTGGTGCTGTCGTCGCGAAATTTTTGTTGTTTTATTTGCTGTGCGTTGTTTAAAAAACTCGGGTGTGAATCGTTGGTATACATAAAATGGGTCGTAAACGGTTGAATGTTGCCAAAAAACGCGTGCTTAAGCAGGCCGCGAACAAAAATCTTAGTTTTGTTGTGCAGTCACTTCCAGAATTGAAGGTAATTATAACCTCACATGATTAGCGCATCTGATATCATCAAATCAAGTAAAAAACTGTTTGATTTACATGTTGCCATTTTTCCCATTGATAAATGTATCAAATAAATCCACTGCATTGATTAAACTGATACTTGCCGAGTTTTCAGGCACAATTTGAAAAAATGCTACTGACATTTGGTCGTTCAACCGAATCCAATTACATAACCTATATTATTTTCATTGCAGCAAGAACTGTTGGAAAACCCAGCACAACGAAAAGGAAAGAATGCAAAAAGTGAGAAACCAATTGACCTGCAGTGGGAGCCATCAAGCTCAGAAATGATAATGGTTCCAGAATACAATTTTGAGAGTAACGTCGGTGCAGAAGAGATTGACATGGTTGAACCGACGTCGTCGGCACCACCCCCGCAGGCCACACGCACATACAGCCGCAAAAAATCTATTGAGCAACTGCTCCAGGAGTGGGAAACTGTCCCATGTGCATCAAACAACGGTATTCCTGAAAACTCAATTCAAATCGTACACGTTGAGCAACTCTACGATAAGGGAAATGGAGCTTGTGGATCGTCGCCAGAAGTTGTTATTGTGAATACTCAATCAGGTATGATGTTTTTTGTTGAATCAAAGAAGATAGTATATTTTTGGTGTTTTTTATGTTGTAGAATGCTCGTGTGGGAAGTTGGATGAGGTTGAGAACTATAAGAAATTATCGGAGTCCCTGCAGAAGGAGAAGGATGCTTTGCTGTTGAGAAATGCACAACTGGAAGCCCAGAACGCAAAGCTGCTGGATTCTTTGACTTCGAAACTTCTGCCAACACCTGAGAAGCCATTCAAGGAAGAGGAAGGATTCCTAGATTGTGAAACGCTACAGCGGTTGTCTCACGAAGCAGGCGACAAGGATTATTTGTTTGTGAAGTTTCTGATGATGCAGCTTTTCCCGGATGGTTTTGTTGGACGTTCGGTGACAGGCCGTCGATCGAACAATCCATCCGGTCGCCCAAAGAAGAAGGATGCAGTTTGTCCAGTTGAAAATACACATGATACAGGTGATGGTGAAGCAACGGGTGACGAAACTGAAGGAGAAACTGCAAAAGTGCCGTTGGACCCAGTAAAAGTGCGATGGATAAAAAGTATGAATACATGATGCATGTTTAGATTGTTGTAACTAATTTGATTTAAATCTTACAGGACGCCTTTACGATCGTCGCATTTTTCTTCGTGATGACTCTGCTACTGCAAATACATGCTACAAAAATGCAGGACGTCTGATGACACGAGTGATTGCCAATGCTTCGCGATAAGCACATGGAGAGGCATTTCATGGTTTATTTTTATTTTGTTTTTTATTTTTATGGGAACAATTTTAGCTTGTTACAATCAGTTTTATCACAGAGCAGCGTCAAATCAAATTGAAAAAGTCGTAGCATTTTTCCATTTGTTACTTAATTTTTTGAAGATCTGAATGTATCATTCGAGTTAGATTTGTTTTTTGTAAAGACATCTTTGAAAGACCAATAAAGTAATGAAAACTAACAATCAAATGTTATTCCAATAAACTGAAATTTAAAATAGGTCGAAATTATTATGTATAAATTATGGCTAAAAAAACAGCATGATAACTCATTTTGTTATCTTATACCTGTTATCAATGTTCAGCAATGATATCTGGTTCATAGCTTAATGAGTTATTATTATAATAAATTTACGTTACAGGATTAGTTATCAAGCTGTTTATTATGATAGCACAATCAGTTTTTTCAATGTTATCTATGGATCAAATTTTAGTTATCAATTATGTTTTGTTGCCTGTTTATTCAACCAAACTGAAATCAAACCTAGTTATCAATGGATTGATAACCAGGTAACAAAACGTGTTATCAATATGTTAGCAAACTTTGCTCGGGGATGGTACCCATTGTGATGTACGGTTTACTCAGTTTACCGCATTGGCATTAGGCCTGCCCGAGCAAGTATTTTTTGGCGAATTTGTCCACTTTCTTCTTCCGGAACATCAAACCGTGATTTGGCAACGTAGAACTCCAGCCCCGGCATCCATAACCACACACATCGGTTTCGTTAACCACTCTCGATACAGCTTCCTTGCGCGGGATTTGGCCGCCGTGTTTTGTTGATCACGCCGGTTCGGTGCCTTCCGGACCTTGAATACACGAAGTCCAGCTCGTTTCATGGTTTGCTGAACGAACCAGGCGGAACACTTTGCCATCAGAGCCACGTCGCGAATCGAAAGGTTCGGATTACGCTTAAAATAATTCAACACCCTCCGGGCCTTCACAGGGTCAGCTGTCTTCGATTTTCTTCCACTTCCAGCCAACCGCTCGGTCGTCTGGGACTCCTTAAACGATTTTACCACCCGAGACACAGTTGTATGGGTGATTGCCAGTTGTCTTCCGATCCATCTCATGGTCGCAGTCGGATTTTCCATGACGGCGCGCAAAATTCTCCGGCGATTTTCTTCTTGTTTCGATGACATCTCAATAACCGATGACATCACCAATAACCTAAACCGATTGTTATGAAATTTTGAATAAAATAATGCGTTTGATTTTGAGATGTAATAGATTCACTTGCTCAACTTTGATGTTAGACGCCTTACAATGGTTGTCGGTGAAGCAAAGAATTGTATATTTGACTATGGTGTTCATTTTTAAAGTAGTTAACAGCAGCAAACCGGCCTCGATATTTGTGTGATCGAATTGAAAGAGGAAGTGACTTTCATAGATATAATACTATAAACGCGGTTGAAATAAGAACACCACATTTCTTGACTTGTGCTTCACAAAATTCATTATATTATAAAGGAATAAATGTTTTAAATTCGATGCCTAGACATATCAAACGCTTAGCAACACTTACAGAATTTAAAAGACACTGCATTTTACACGTTAAAGCTGTATTTTGAACAGTTATCCAGTGATTTTTTTATGAATTGACAAATTATGTATCTTGACGAAGTTATCTCTAACGGATTATTTTATTTGGATAGCTGTCATAACGACTTTTTATTAATTATTGTAGCACTGCAAAAACTATTTCTGTTCGCCACGAGGGTGATGATGGATTTTTAATATTTGATTTAATAGTAGATTAATTAAAAAAAAAGTAGTCTACAAAGGTTTGAGCCTCGCGCGCGTATTACGGATATAGAGGACTGAATTTAACATTTGATAAAAAAAATGCAATTTTGAAGCTTATTTGGAAGAAACCTTGAGTTAGTAGTAAGTTTTCTGGCAAATGTTAGGGGTTCGTGAGCATTCCTGACATTGCTGAAAATTATGATAGCATCAGATTGCGAGGTTGCTAGTGTAATAGGATGCTTTGTTGATTGTTCATTAACTCTTGGTTGCTCGTAATACTTATATTTTTGGTGGAAAAAAAGGCGAACTAAGAGGTGGACGCCTGAGCTTTTCCACATTTATATCGCTGTGAAGCAACTGTAATCTCTAGAGGAAATTTATATCTGTAACTGAAACCAGTTCGATTTTGTTTGCCAACCTGGTTAAAATGTCATATTCAATTATCTTAAAGATAAATCGTCCAGCTCAAACCTTTGTAGGGGTAAGAGGTGAGACCATCATCATCATAAAAAAACAAAAAAAAATAACTTTTCATTCAGTTATTGAAAATTGATTTTCTTTAAAGTTTAGGATCATAACTTACTATAGATATACAAAGAGTTGGTAGATCTTAACATTTGAATCAACACCAATGAATTTTTACTCTTAAAGTCCAAGATGTGCAAAAACAAATACAGTTTATTACTAGAATTAAAATCTACTTTTTCTTAGGTACCTATTACAAGCATAAACTTTATTCTATCTACTGCTTCAAACAGAACTATGTTTTGTCAACTGTGTGCAAAGTTATTAGCAAATAAGCAGTTCGTGACCAAAACTGTGTATGCCAAGCATGGGCCCCGTTACGTGGGTAGATCACCTTTTCGTTTCTATCACCGATTCCTAGTCCCGACTACTTCAAACTAGGCGAACAGGATTTTTCAGTAACCTAAGACAAAGAGGAGACAACTGGCTTCTTACTATTTTATCCCTATCTCTTTCTTTATCTATATCTATCTATATCCCTATCTTACGCACTTCAAATCGGCCAATCACGAGCTGGTTCACGTTTGACAGAAAAGTGGTTCGTTTTCGACCCCGTATTGTCTCCTCTTCCTCTTAGTCAGTAACCAAAGGAACACATCTTAGTCCTTGTTACTTTTTATGCCTTGTTGATAGTGACAATACTCGGCTTTGTCCAACGAGGATGATCTTGAAACAAGGGAAGAATGAGTTAGTCAGCTATGTGATTCCTAATCTTCTATTCGTTGTTCCCTAGGTTGAAGTGGTTAAGACTAGGATTATGCTGCATGGTCATTATCGGTGTCATTGCTTAATTTTGTTGCTAAGGAATCCAATTTTGACTGACAAAGGGGGCGCGCTTAAGGAGGGTGCTCTCACTCTCCGAAGGGTATAAATAGCGGGACCTTTCAATAAGAATTGAAATTCGTCTGCAGCAGCTTAACTTCAGACATGACGCTATTTTCAAAGCTCTTTGCTCGGTGTATACAACGCCCAGGTCTGGATCGTATTCCACCGTCCTTCATCAAGAATTGTGTAGCATCGTTGGCAGACCCGTTATGTCTATCTTCAATCGTTTACTCCTTTTTTCCGGATTCCTGAAAGCTTGCATCAATTACACCGATCTTCATGTCAGGTAACATTCACAGCGTGGAAAACTACCGACCTATCTCGATCCTTAATTGTTTGCCCAAAGTTCTCGAAAGTCTTCTGCATGACAAGTTGTATCCAGCTGTGCAATCTATAATCTCGGAGTTCCAGTATGGATTCATGAAAAAGCGCTAGACGATATCCTACACCAACACTCTTATTGGTAGCTTAGAAAAGCGTCAGCAAGTAGACGCCCTTTACATTGACATCTCTAAGGCTTTCAACAAAGTCCCCCATGACACAAAGCTGAGCTGCCTTGGTCTTCCGCCGTGGGTCGTTCACTGATTAAAATCATATTTATCATCCAGGAAGACCTTCGTTAAGGTTAATGATACGATGTGTTTGATATACCATCGTGAGTTCCACAAGGGAGCCATTTAGGACCTCTTATCTTCGTTTTATTTATTAACGACGTGTGTGACCACTTGAGTTCCTGTAAGTTATTATATGCTGATGATTTGAAAGTCTACCGTGTGATCAAATCGATCCTAGATTGTTGTGCACTAGAAACTGACATCGAGCGGTTAACATCGTGGTGTCAGATGAACGGAATGCAAGCAAGCACTACCAAATGCAAAGTCATCACCTTCACCGGTAATCACTCGCCGATCATATTTTAATTATTCGATGAATCAATTGCCGCTTGAACGAGTTGATTCTATTAAAGATCTTGGACTTACCGCGGATAGCAAACTTAGATTCAACGAGCATATATATTTCTGTCAATTAACCACTTCATTCGAGCAGGTAAAATGAAGTTTACCACCACTCGAACTTTGAAATAAAACATTATTTTGAGATTTTTTCTTCTAGAACCATGAGAAAAGCAGCCAACATTTGTGCGTTTCATTAAAAAATAGAAATTAGTTGGTCCAGTTTTGTGAAATCGCTGGTAGAAAGTCACGCCAAAACTGCTTGACAAAGAGGTCAATTGCAAAGAGCAATTCCTTGCTTGGATTCCTGTGTTGCAATTCGATGATGTATTCTTCTTCTTCTTCTTCTTCGCATTTCAAGCTTATTGTAATATCGCATATTAGCTTATAGCGTGCTCTCAACTTAGTGTTCTAGATGCACTTCCACAGTTATTAATTTGAGAGCTTTCGATGCCTGTACCATTTCTGCATTAGTATAATTGTGTGGCCCAGGGAAGTAGAGAAATTTTCCAACCCGAAAAATTCCTAGACCGCACCGGGAATCGAACCCAGCCAACTCCAGCATGGTCTTGCTTTGTAGCTGCGCCTTTACCGACTGAGCTAAGGGAGGGATGATGTGCACGCTTTGAAAACATTGTACTGCTCCTTGATTCGTAATGTTCTTGAATATGGAGAACACTTCTGGGCTCAGGTTCGGACGACAGCTTCCATGGACCAATCCCGATATCCTACCACCATACGAACGCAGATTTATTTATTTATTTATTTGAGAGGGAAAAGCCCACTTCAGAAGGACCTACCTTGCCCCTTCTCAAGTGGGCGGAAAACCTCTTCTTTTCGTATCAACAGATAACCTAAAATCCTACAGATACATATATACTTAAACTAAATCAGGAAACATTGATCTTTACTTAATCAGGATGATAAAACATTATAAAATAAATACTTAAAGTTAGCACGGGAAGCATTAAAGTCAAAAAAGTTATAACATTTATTAAAAATTTGACACATGCTAGTAATTGATTAGTTTGCACCATAGTTTATGCGAGAAGTCGGGATCGTAAAGAAAGAGTAGGTTCGCAAATTGACTCGTCTTATATTAATGTTAAAGTGGTGAAAAAGTGGACTAAAGTCAATGTCCGAACGCAGGAGATCGGCGATGAAGACAGTCTTAGCGACGTCACGGCGAACACTGAGAAGTTGTAGGCTCAGCAAGTTACATCAACTTTCATATTTAGGGAGGTTTACAGGTTCTCTCCAGGGTAGCCAACGAAGAGCATAGCGAACAAATCTCCTCTGAATAGACTCAAGTCGATTCGTGGCATTGTTGTAAAACGGCGCCCAAACTACTGAACAGTATTCCAGTGTCGAACGGACTAATGAACAATAAAGCGTTTTCAAGCACGAAGTGTCTCTGAAATCTTTAGCAAAGCGAAAAATAAAGCCAAGCTGAGAAGATGCTTTACTGGCGACTTATGACACATGCTCCTTGAAGGTTAGTTGACAATCTAACATGACTCCTAAGTCTTTGACTGTAGTCTCCCGATTCAGTGTCTGACCATGAAGGCTGTACGTAAAGCAGGTGGGTGATTTTTTTTCTGCAGAAACTGATGATGGAACATTGGGAAGCATTCAATACCATCCTATTCTTGTGACACCAAGTAGCAAAAACGTCCAGCTGTTGTTGAAGGAATGTTGAACTGAATCACTACGATCATTTACGACAAAATACAGTTTAAAATCATCCGCATATGATAGCTTCGGACACCTGATTGAATAATGAATGTCATTCAAATACAGCACGGCCCAATATGATTACCTTGGGGTACACCAGAAGAAACCGGAAACGACTGAGAAATAGAGTCACATATTTGCACTGACATTTGACGACCGGTGCGGTAAGAACGAAGCCAATTAGAAAGGGCCTAATCGCTCTAATTTGACAACAGCAATCTTGTGCTTCATTTTATCAAACGCAGCAGAGAGATCCGTGTAGATAGCATCAACTTGTTCGCCTTTTTCAAGCTCGCGAATTATAAAAGATGTGTATTGCACGAGATTTGATCTCTTCTGCATAAATCCATGTTGTTTTTTTTTTATATCTATTAAGGAGACTTTCAGCCGTTGGCCATGTTGTTCGGAGGCAACGTAACTGGAGCAAGTGTGTTTAAAATAATCCAAAACTATCAGCTCAAAAAGTTTTGAAACTGCGCGCAGAGCCGCAATGCCTCGATAGTTGATTACTGACGGTTTATCGCCTTTCTTGAAGATAGGAAAAACAAAAGAATTCTTCCAGCCATCACGGAAGATTCCAGAATTCAACGAGAGGTTGAATATAAATGCTAGTGGTGCGATCAAGGCTCCAGTTTTTCATCACAACAGATGGAATTAAATCCGGGTCAATACTGGAAGAATTTTTTAAGCGAAGGCCTGCTGTTTGAACGTCATTTCTCGATAAAGGTGGATGAGATTCAACGACTGAACGTATGGGAGCCTCACTTGCTACATCTGAAACGTGTTCGTCAGAGAGCTCCTCGTTGACGAAAACACTGCAGAAATGTGACCTGAATAGATCCGCGATACCATCCACATTAGACATTTCTCGATCCCCGTTGAACATCGCGTGGAGGGCAGACCCGATTCCTTTCGTTGATCTTACACGTGATTCCAGAAGCTTTTAGGATTAGTTTTGAGCATATTTTGTAGTTGGTGGTGTTCTAGGTAGAGTTGCTCGTTAAGCTGCTTCAACTGCTTGTTAATGCGTATGTATTTCTTTCTCGACACGTCAGTTCGCAGTTTGCAAAACTTTTTCAAGGCAGCCCGTTTAGATGATTTAAGGCGTTTCAAACGAGGGTTTAAACATGGAGGGTGAGTTGGTTTGACTGGAGTTTTCTTCGGTACGAACTGATCGATTGCATACACAATAATATTCGTAAAAATAGTCGAGGAAATATTTACGTCATGATCACGCAGTTCTTCATCCCAGTTTATGCCCTCGAAAAAGGCAGTCATTCCATCGAAGTCAGCCTTCCAGTAGTCATATGAAATGCTATCCAATAATCCATGTTGTGCGCTTATTGGACTGCAAACACTATCGAGTCGCCGAATCAACCTGCAGAGACTATTTATTTTTGACATAATTAGTAATCATATTGACTGCAGTAGTGTGATCCGGGATATCAACTTCCACGCTCCAGTCCGTCGTCTCCGCGTAAGGCAATAACAATCCACTCGACAAATGTTGCAGACTGTTCAATAATATGTGTGATGAATGAATCGAGTTGATTATCTCCCTTCTCTTTACCAAACTCCCCAGTTGGAGAGGGATGGTGAGGGGTTTACTTCCCTTCCCGGCCACCACTGGCAAAAAGAGATGATCACCGATTAGCTCATGTACCTACGATGTGTTGGAAACAGTTCTATCGATTTTTACGGCACTCAAGTCGTCATCTGAAGCGAGGCATCTAGTCGTAGGTTTGGAAATTGCAGCTATTGTTATCTCTACCACGGTATGTGCTCCTGTCATCTTCGACTTGTTCTTTATCATTGACATTTTACATCCTGCGGATGCATTCATGTCATTTCAATTGGTTTAGTGTAACAGAGTGTGGTTTTATTTGGAGTGATGTGAGGGTGAGTGTTAGTGTTTATAAATCAACTCAAATTTCAATTAGTTTTCTTATCATTTGCTCTTTTTCTCTCGTTCAGGTTCATTATCTGAATGCTCATCTCTTGTTTTCGCTTCTTCTCCATAACTTTCATCGTCTTCTTTCTTCATGATCTTCCATATACCTTCGCTACATTACTTTTCGTTTTCTCCGTAGCCTTCGTCCGTTTCTTACTATCTATTGCAGTTCCGCTTCGCTTCGTGTGCATTAGAGTGATGCAAAATTTGAAATTTTCGCTCCACAATACTTAAACGATTCCAAATCTGATCCTGACTAACCTCTCAAAATTTGAACCCATTTGGTGAGAAACTGAAATGGCACAAACCATTTGAAGTTTGTATGGGAATTACTATGGGAAAACCAAGATTTTTGTTCATGTCTATCTAATAATTCACCACATCGGTTTACATCAAAAACTTTTATTTGTATTTTCCCAGCTACTACTTTGCTCAAGACCATTTTTTGATTAAATGCAAGGATCGAAAGTTATCAATGGTTCAATGCGCTGATGTCTTATGATCATGCTCAATCAACTGCTCAGCGCAACATTGGTGTTTCTGGGGCGTTGAATAGGACACAAAAATCATGGCTACTATGTCACACTGCAAAATACAGTGTTGCCTACAGAGCAGCTGCTTGATCATGTCATAAGTTTACCAATCTCTTAAATAATTAATAACTTTTTCCTGTCTCGTTTTACATAGAAATGATCTGGAGCAAAGTTGTAGCTGAGAAAATTTTCTATAAGAATGGCTATTGAACTGTTTCGCAGCTAAATATGGAAAAAGACTAGAAGGCAATGAACAAAAAGTTGAGATTTCCCATAGTAATTTACATGTAAACTTCAAATGGTTTGTGCGAAGTCTGTTTCTAACCAAATGAGTTGTAACTTTTGGAGGCTAATCAGGACTCGATTTGAAACCATTTAAGCACTGTGGAGCGAAAAAGTCAAATTTTGCATCAGTCTAGTGTGCATCCTCTCAATCATATTCTCGTCATCACTTTCACATTTTTCTTTATTAGCTTGCTCTTCTCTAATATCTTCTTTCATCTTCACACCTCCTTTGTAGTTTTCTTGCTTCTCCCTTTTCTTCGTCTTCACTGAAGCCGTGTTTTCTTCGCTTGTGTGTGTGTGTCATCCTCTATCCCTCACCCAGCCGGGGGCGTTGGACAAGTAGAACTGCGAATAATTTGATCAAATCTCATGCTCCGTAATGGTACCCTTTATGTTGTGAAGACTAGTACTTCAAAAAGGGTAACTTTTGAGGCAAAACAGGGTGTCCTCAACAAGTTAAGGGAACATGATGCACTAGATGTCCACAACAGGTACAGCAAAACATCGCCCTTATTCACACTAACTACTCAGGGGGTAGAAGGTCAAGAAGAGCCACCGCCGCCAACTAAAGCTTGAACCGGGTACCTGGGACTCGGCAATGGTCAGCAGACGATGTCCTGAGCGTATTTAGTATGTAATATGTTTTATTTGGATACACAAAATGTTTGAAGCCATGCGTCATCTAAACCATAATTTGCATCAAATACACTTTTCAACAATCTTCAATTGGAACGTACTCATCAAATCACTACACCCGGGAGCGCATTCCCGATGCTTCCACGCATATTTTTCTCTAGTCATCCTTAAACAATTCCTCCTCCAGCGACTCCAACCAAATATCACTTTTCTTAGCTTTTCTTTTTCAACTAAAGTCGTGTTTTCTTCGCTTGCTTCCAAAATTCATCGACTACTTTCTTCCGTTGCATCTTCTTCGATTTCCTCCCCAGCATCTGCTTCCATTCATTACATTGATTATAAATATAATTTATTGTTCATTGTTTTTAACAAAATTCACTTAGGCTAGGCGAGGTTAGAAGGGTACATTGTCGAAGGATAGGATCAGGGAAGGAGCTTTGGGGTGAGGTTTCGTTGCCTCATCAGAGCGTTGTCGCCAGTATGAACGGTAGTGCGGTTCTAGTTTCGTCTGGAGTTCGACTGGCTATGGTGACCAGTGGGCGACGATAAGACTCATCGAGACGGGGGACATGACAAACAAAAACTAATGAAGGGTGACAACAGACAAAGGAATTAAATTCTTATACTATACATTTGCAGAAACACAAAATCTGCATATAGCAGAGATCGCGGGCTCCCAACGCGTCTCTCATAGGGATATAGGGTTGTCTTCCTTGGGCCTCGAGGGTATTCAAAATTGTTTTTGACATTAGGAAAACCTGACACTAGGTAAGAAGGCTCATATTTGGGAATGTTCCAGAATTTTTCAAATTATATTGACTAAGGATTCAGATCAGACCTATTTTGATTTATGAGAGGGTGCGCCTTTGGGAAGGTCTCCAGTCTTGTAAGTGGTCACCGTAGTCGACATATTTTCTGTGATAATCGACTGCCTTTGCTTCCGACACTTGCAAATCAAGCTATCAAATTAAAGCACCACACTAAAATGTCGACACTATTACCGAAGACCATCACGAATGTATGTATTTTAGTTTTTCTCATAATAAGAGCTGCTGATGTTGTGCTTGTGTGAATTCTGAAAATAGCAAGCATTATGTCCTAGTAATAACATTTCTGATCGAAAAAGCTTTAATTTACACCAAACTGAGGAATTAGAACGAAATCACACATGTCATATGATAGTTATTTGAAAATTTTCTTTTTACTCGAATGTTGTTCTACCGTTTGTGTTGTGTAAGAGAGACGACGGTAGAGCATGAGAGTACGAATAAAAACAGACTGTCGAGCATGACAACGAAACGAGTGTCGTAAAAAACGTCAACAGTTTCAACCCCTGCTCAGAACGTTTCGAATTATGCGGAACATCATAATTAATTGAGGCTTCTTGTGAGAAGAGCAAATATGTATGATTTAACTGTATCGAAAACGCACTAAACAAAGGACACGGATCACAATAGACCAATGTGTTGGTCGCAATGATTGTGATTTATTATGACCCAAATTATGCCAAACAAAGGAGAAAAATCATCATGGAAGACTTTGTGAGCCTTTAGAATACTTCAAGATTTAAACTCCAGGCATTTTGTAGAACCTAAGATATTTAACTGATTCAACATGATGTGATGTGGTATGACGAAGCTCCCCAGATTCTTATAATTTATCAGGACATCATACAAGACTTTGTTGAGTCTGTAGAACATCTTGATCACCGCCTCCGGGAAAGCTTCATACGCAGTACAGAAGTAGTCCCATAGCATTATTTTCAGAAAGCTCATGTATCCTCTCTGGGATGCCCCACTTCCACTAACACCACAAACAAAAAATCCTATACCAATTCGCAACATCCACTCAATTCGTAAACTTTAGTCGAATGATCCCTAATCCAATACCGTTCCCCACGTCATCATCAAATTGGAATTCAATTTTTCTGGGAAGCGCAAAAGTATCTCCTAAAAACACACATGAAATGCTTTGTGTTTGTGATGTATGTATGAGTGCATTTTTTCAAGCGTAGTCATGCTTCTGAAAATTGGCTGGATTCGTTTCATCCGGATGGAAGCTGATGGATTCGCAAAATCAATCCACGTATTCGTTGAAGATGAGGACGGGGGGTACGCATTTAAATGAAGACGATTTCAAAGAACAGAACTTTTAAGCTGACTCAATTTAGATGAGAGCGGTAACCAGCTGGAAAGTTTCTTTCATGTGGTAAAAAGCAATCAAATCTTTAAACCATATTTAATGCCAATGAAAGAGATTCTAAATTAGCTATTTGGTACCAATTAAGGGACTTGAAAGGTGGGAAAGAGAATTGAAAATTGGATTGTTTCTTGGAATAATGTAATATAAAACAAATCCCAAAACAATACCAAGCTTCCAAATGGGACTGTTATGTGTTGCAAATGATTTTTCGGAAGACCTCTGCTTTAATTAATCGCTTTTAGATCTCCATGTTTCCATTGTAAGCCCCTAGCAACCAGAGAGGTGGGCGGCTTGTTTGTTATCATCATTGTCTGCAACAATAGAAAAAAAGCTCGAAAAATGCAAGTTGCTAGAAATTAATCCGGGATTTTCCATTCACCAGTAGACATACAGTATTTTGTCAGCCTAGCCATTATAGGGGATGGCATGTATTGCTCGACAAAAAGCCTCAATCAAATACGACTAGCGGCAGTAGCATTCGGGTGAAAATTGTATTCAACAATAAAGATTAATTATCTCTACTGATTGGCGCAGCTATACAGCAATTCCATAGCAAAAAAAGGTTAGAGTTGATCTTGGAATTTTGTAACAATTGGTTAAGGATTTTTACCAGAAGAAAATCATGAAAATTGATTATGATCAGTGTGTTTCAATATAGAACCACGATTAAAGTTCATATGGAAAATATATAACTATGCCCTAACACTATCTTTGGTTTCAATTTGTCGGAGTTGGTTGGAAATGCTAACATGAAGCATAACAATAAGTGATAATTTATTAGCTAGAGAATGATCTTAAGAAGAGGGTAGGTGGATAGTTCTGTTAGAGTACGGCAGTATGAAAATTAATATAAGTTGAAAATGAGAGAAAGGCCATTAATGCAATAGTTTTTAAAGTCAAACGCACATCTTTTGCCTAACCCGTACAATGTACGCGGAGACTTGAAGTATGTCAATTTGTCATTTACCAGTCTTCAAATCCAAATCGTATGTTTGCATTCATATCGTGCATATTCAAAATTAGTTTAAAACAATCGGCAATCAGTAAAAACTCATTTACACTGTAGCTAAAATTGCCCCATATAGGGTGTTCCAGAAAGTATAAGCACAGTTTAATATTGTAATAACACAACGTTATGTTAGTGAACTCCAATTCTTATTTCATATATGTTCTCTATAGTATTCTTTTTCAATTGGATGAAAATAATCCGCAGTTCCTTTAATTATTATTATCTCTATTTAGGAGATTTTCAGCCGCAGGCTGGTTCATCTCCGGATTGCAGTTCCTTTAATCGTATGCCAAGGAGCGAACTTTTAATCTGACGCTGCCCATGAGCTTCAGCACAGATTCCTGGCAAAAATTTTGGCCTCTTTTGTCCAGTCTTTTTAAAAATCTTCGATTGAATTCGCTTCCTTAAAGTATTTCCGCCTTGGTTTCCGTAGATATCCCTTAGAAAGGGCCCAAAAAGTTTCGATTGACCGGGCCTCCGGACAATTCGGAGGATTCATCTATTTTGGCATGTATTGCGCATTGTTTGCTTTGTACCAAGCAACCGTGTTTTCGAATAGTACATTGACACCAAATCGGACCAAAATAGAAAATTTCAATGTTCATCGTCTCACCTTCGTCACAAATGCCAAACTCACATTTCGCTTGCCTTCTTACTATTTTTTTTCCGCTTAAAATTGACTTATCGGCATCGTTAACTTTCTGACAATCACGGACTGTGTAGTACTGGTCAGCCTGGAAGCATCTTGTAGTCAAATTTGATGTATGTTTTATTGACAATAATAACACACGCCAATTTTCCACACAGCAGGCTATCATATAGCTCCTGAGCCCTCGGTTTAACGGATGCGGCTTCCCTCATAAATAAGTACTATATGCGAACAATGACACAAATGATTAAGCCATACCCCATGTGGTTGAGAAGATATACCGAATAGGTTGTTAAGCTATTCTTATGGTTATTTTCTATGTGGGTTGTTTCTGGCTCGGTTTCAACTACTTCTGCTTCTTGAACGTTTTCAGCCCGTTTCATGCCTTGGCACGTTGGACGTTACTCTTCGATGTTCTCAGTTTTTTGGCCAAATCTCGAACAGATGCAGTCCCAGTTTTTGATGTGTCCTAGAAAGTAACTTCTTCACCGATACTTGCTTCCTCCATTTTCGCCAACTTCCTTAACGATAGGTTGGGAATAGTGCACCATTTGTGCACGATCTGTTTGCATTTTTCCGTAGAAATTCATCGCATTTTGATTTTGTAAAAAAAATGCGCTTTGCGCAAACAAACTTGTTAAGCAATAAGTAAACAATAACGCACATCCATGAACAGCTGATAAACTTCATCGAGGTAGAAATGGCGGCGAGTTAAAAGTGTGCTTACACTTTCTGGGACACCCTATAGAACGACTCTGAATGTCTCTAAATCAATAACAAGAATTATTTATAAGCTACTTTACATCCATTAATGGTACCCCGTTCATTGCCTACCTTCTATGTCCTAAAAATAACCATTTCCCAACTGAATGACGCAGCACAAAGAGTAGTGTCTGCTCTTTTTGTTTGTTACCCTTATCTTAGTCCATCATGTAATATTTCTTTCTCTTGTTGTTGTTAAGTGTGACATTTTTCTCTACAAAAAATCAGTACCTTACATGCCATAACCAGAACAATACAAAGCACTAGCCCTAGCAGGAAATTGAAACATCCTTTCTCATTAGCACTGTCTACCTACACTGTCATAGGCGTAACCAGAGAACAGGTTACGAATGCCCCCCCCCACCTCCCGTCTTCTCCCTAACATGATACACGGATAGAAATCTCCTTATACCTTTTGGCAAATTTCTATTGCTGATTATTCATAAAATGTATAAGTCAACTAATAAGCAGACGCCTTGCAAAAATTTAATGAAGATCATGTGTCAAATAAAATGTATAAGCGGTCACATATACCTTTTATGCATTCTTGTAGGATCTATGTGATTTATGAAATGTATAAGGTTGATGTTTTGGCAAAAATGTATAAGTGAAACACATGAATAAAATAATTGATTTTCGTTTCGTGTAGGAAATTTGTTTTAATTTTAATTATTATTGTTTGATTCTATTCATAATTTAAATTATTTTTTATTAAATATATTATTATTAAGTTCTAACCTTTTATTTATTTATTTTTTTTTTATTTTTTTCTTTATTAGATTTACATTTTTTTTTTTTAAATAAAATAAAAACAAATATTATTTTATTATTTTTTTAATTATTTTTTTTATTTCAAATTATTTTTAATAAGATTAATGATCAATATTCAGGGACTTAATGAAATTTTCAAAATTCCTAAACAAGGATGTTATACAGCTTTTATGAAATGTTCCCGTCAATGCAACAAACGGAAAAATTCAAAGTGTTGGTCTTTGAAAAAAAATCCAAGAAACTGTATTTTAAAACATAAAATTCTGGGCTTAGGACATTTTGAATTGGAATATTTTTCAAGAGTCTAGAACTTTTGAGGAGAATTGAACAACAACTTCCTTTCCTCTCTCATTTTTCTTGGCAGGCGTAGTAGTAGCAAATTGATATACGTAAGAACATGGACACAATTCCTTGAAGAATTTCACTACCATAAGCAGCTGACAATAATCCGCATTTAAAATTAAATCACAATATTGGAATATAAATCTAAGAAAATCGTTTACATTAATCCAATGCAATTCTGAATAGATTTTTAAAGGTATCCCAAGAATAATTTCAAGGGAACACAATTCTGAGGATGGTTAAAAAATTAGTATGTTTGCCAATCTTGTTTCTCGGAGCACTTATTGCGATGACATATGGTAGAAGGACAAAAGGTCGAAGGACAAAACGGTGAGAAACAAAAGGTCAAAGAACAAAAGGTCGAAGCACAATAGATCGAATGGACAAAATGTCAAACTGGACAAAAGGTTTAAATGGAGAAAGGTGGATAAAAGGTTAAAATGGATATAAGACCGAAATGGACAAAAGGTCGAACGGACAAAAGATCGTAAAGGACAAAAGGTTTAAATGGATAAATTGGTCAAATTGTTGGAGGAAAAATGGGTGATTAAGTCTAAAATATTTTTCCTTCATTAAATCAGCATGAGCAGTTCTTTGAAAATTAATACAACAAATAGTTACTGTGTGTGTCACGGCAATTTAAGAGACAAATAACTGCCGTTCTATTTGCATAGTATTTTTTAAAGTTCTGTTAAACTCTGAGCGAAAATTTTCAATATTGTTTTTTTTAAATTTGTTCCTCTAAGTTCAATACAACCTTTTGTCCATTCGGCCTTTTGTCCTTCTAAGTTCAATTTGATTTTTTGTCCATTCAACCTTGGTCCATTAGACTTTTTGTGCATTTGACATTTTTTTTCATTTGACCTTCTGTCCCTTACACTTTGGTCATAAATTACTTAGTGCTCCGACAAGCCTCTAATAATACGTTCAGACTACAGAGTTATAACATGTTATAGCGTTATCTTGATGGTGGTTTCTGTGTTGCAATTATTTGACAACCGTTATAACATGTTATAACTCTCCAGTCTGTACAGCGTTTAGTAGTTCTTCACTACTTTTTTTTTTTTTTTCCTTTGGTCTGTTTTTTTCCGTCGATCTTGTTTTCCGTGCTTAGCACCAATGCTATCGACGTGCCAGGAAGGCAGCTCCCACACCTGGACCCTACCTATCGACCCATCAACTCATGAACCGGGGACCAACGGCTTTACTTCCCATCCGAAGGAAGGCGTGATCAGAGATGTTATGCCTCAGAACATCCCGACGGCGCCGACTGGGATTGAACCCAGGCCTGTTGGAGTGAGAGGTAATCACGCTTACCACTACACCACCGGCGCCGTTTGTTCTTCACTACTCTTAAACTCGATATATGGTAAAGTAGAATTAAATTTCCAAAAGAGAGCAAAATTACATTTTTCAAGACCTAAAATTTAAGTTTTGTTTTAAATCATTGAATCGGGAAAATTTATCAATTTATCCCACGAGAATCGAAGCAAACTTCAATCGCAAACAATCAATACGAAACTAACGATTTTAAATTGGCTCACTACTTGACTAGCCTATTGGTCCCAAGCAAATCGATTAACGTACCCAATTCTAGTCAAAATTCTAGTACTACACAATGTTTGTTTTGATTCGCTATGAAAGTTTGACAGATAAAATGAGGGGTTATTGGATTTTCCTATGTTTCGAGGGGTGAATCGATTAGCTTGGGACCGAAGATAGTACCAGAGCTGAGCCAAAAAGTTGAGCACGTTTCTTCGGGACCTACTAGTCTTAGAGTTACCTCTATGTTTCTACTCTCTATATAAAATTTGCACACTGCCGTACTCTAACGGAACTATCAACTCTATATTTCCATCTCCACATCGATCGTATAAATTGACCACTTTAAGTCTGATATTGACCGTTAAGCATCTTCAACTATTTAATTATTTGAGAGAATTAACAATAATATCTACATAATTGAAAAATTAATTCCAAGAGTTTTCTATTGCAGAGAATTCATTAGGCTTATTTGAAAGGAAGGCCAAAGAAAATGCATTTTTTAGTTAGTGGCTACAGACTGTGCTTAGCAGAGCACTTAGTGCGGTTGTAGGACAAAAGCTCGAAGGACAAAAGGTTGAAGGACAAAAGGTTGAAGGACAAAAAGTTGAAGGATAAAAGGTTGATAGGACAAAAAGTCGAAGGACAAAAAGTTGAAGGATAAAAGGTTGATAGGACAAAAAGTCGAAGGACAAAAGGTCGAAGGACAAAAGGTCGAAGGAAAAAAGGTCGAAGGAAAAAAGGTCGAAAGATAAAAGATCGAAAGACAAAAGGTCGAAAGACAAAAGGTCCATAGGACAAAATATCTAAGGGACAAAAGGTCGAATAGGACTCAGATGGACAAAAGGTTGAATTGGAGAAAGGTCGAAGTGGATAAAAGGTCGAAGTAGATAAAAGGTTGAAATGGACAAAAGTTCGAATAGACAAAAGTCGAATGAACAAAATATCTAAATGGATAAAAGGTTGAAATGGATAAACTAGTCAAATTGTTGGAGGATAAAATGGGTGGCTATCTCAAGATCCTTAGGATGATCCTTAACAGTCCCCCGCGGACTTGAAATTCTGAAGTCCACCGCCTGGCTGGTCTTCAGACACTAGAGTTACGGAGAGCTGACTCCACCGCAAGGTTCAGAGATTGCTGTAGGCGAGCCGATCAACAGATCGTCAGGGATCTGGCACGTTAGGTTAAATAGGTAGAATAACAAATTAATACATTCAAGATTCAAACAACATACTTCACCAGAAGAAAATTGAAAAATATTACACAGTAAAAAACAGCATGTACAACACAAAATCAAAAAGTTCACCAAAGATGAAGAGCCCTTCTGGCTAACCTCTTGCCATGTATTAGCAATTGTAAACCACATAACAAATCAAAGTAAAGAAGAATTTTACTAGTTTTCTAGCAACGGACGGATAAGCGTCGGACACGACGTCCGAGTGGAACAACCAATACAAAGACGACGACGAAAACACCCACATCGAACGGACGAAAGGCTTCCCGCAATAGGCAGTATGATTAGGCCGCCGTCATTCGGTCGGCATTGACTATTGCACTGGTGTGGTCACCATTTGAAAAACAACCGGCCATTTTCAGGGCCACCAATTCAAAAACGGAAAGAGTTAAGAACTACCCAACAAACAATTTGAGTTGATTAACAGCCGAATAAGCCAGTTTTTAGTTGAAGAAGCTTATTTTTGCCTGAATACGCTCTTATTCAATATTCAATGTTTGTTGGGTAAATGATCAACATAATTGTTCCGTCCACTAGCGGTCCTACGTCAAGCTTCCGTTCGTGCCTCTAGGCACAGACACTTCTACTTTTTAGTGTGAAGATTTATTTCCTTTCAATTCCGTTATAATTGCTTACCTTTTGACAGATACGCGTATTTCGTCCAGTACGGGAAATGGCTCTAATGTTAACCTATGATCTAAGATTGGGCCCATCGCTAAAAATCTCATATTGCGGTACCAATGCATATTTTTTGGCTGCTCATGAAAATTTGACCTACTACTGAATTTATGCAGGCATATTTAGGCCGACATTAGAGCCATTTTCCCTACTTGTAGACTTCATCAGTGCCAAATATTTTTGCCTTATTAAATCATGAGCAGTTCTTTGGAAAATTAAGACCACAAATAGTTACTGTGTGTGTCGCAGCAATGTAGAGACAAATATCTGCATTTCTGTTGAATATATTCCTTCTTTAAATCATGTGCAGTTTTTTTGGGAGCATATGCATAGTATTTTTTTAAGTTTTTTTTAAACTCTAAGCGAAAGTTTTCTAAACAATATTTTGTCCATCAAAGTTCAATTCAACCTTTTGTCCCTCTATGTTAAATTCTACGTTTTGTCCATTCGACCTTTTGTTCTTCTAACTTGAATTCGACCTTGTGTCCATTCGACATTTTGTCCATTGGACCTTTTGTAGGTTGTAGGACAAAAGGTTGAAGGGCACAGGGGTGATGCATATATTATGTCACGCTCTCAAGGGGGAAGGGGGTCTGAGATTTTGTGACAAGCAATGCATTAGTAATAGGAAAAAAGTGACGATAGGGGGAAGGGGGTAAATTTTTCCTCGATTTAGCGTGACATTATTAAAGCATGGGCCCATATGGTCGAAGGCCAAAAGGTCGATGAACAAAGGGTCGAAAGACAAAAGTTCCAAGGACAAAAGGTCGATAGGATAAAATATCGAAGGGATAAAAGGTCAAATGAACAAATGGTCGAAGGACAAAAGGTCGAAGGAACTAAATATCGAATAGAACTTAGATGGGCAAAAGGTCGAAATTGAGAAAGGTTGAAATGGATAAAAGGTCTAAGTGAACCAGAGGTCGAAATGGACAAAAGACTGAATAGACAAAACGTCGAATGAACACCACTTTCAGTCAAAAAGCGTGCCTTTGCGTCAAAAACGGACACCAATGTATTCTATAAATTTTACGAGGGATGCTTCAAAGCTTCAAGAGAGGTTTACAGCAAAACTTGATTAAACAATTAATCTACAGACTTAAGTTATGGGCACACGAGTTTCCATTAATTGTTATTAATGTAATAGAACTCGCTTTTTCATGTGTAACAATTGCAGCTCACTCACCCCTCGACTGTAATCAAATGCAGGTGGGTTGCCTTTTCTGACGTTAGGTGACGTGTTGAACAGGAAGTCCGCTGGGTGATGTATGGGAGATCGAAGAGTGTTGTAAATGTAGTATATTTGATTTCTCGTAAGGCAAAAAATAATTGAAAAATCGGTCTAGGACAGTTTGAGATATTTAGGTTTTGATTATTTTTTTATTTTTTTTTTCTTTGAATAATCCAAAAAACTTTGTGTCATAAGTCATTAAGATCATAAATGCCGTTTCCGTGGTATGTTGCAAGATCCAAACTAGCCAAATTTTATCAAAAATGTGAATCCTTGTACATATCAAATTATTACGTAAAGTTTCATACAAATCGGAGAAAGTCGATTTTATTTTCGAAATTTTGCCTGCAATTGCTCAGGATGCTTTAGTGAAATCTTGGTAGAATCATTTGAAAATCAAAGTAAATCATAAGATAAATTCCATGATTTTTGTAAGGATTTTTTTTTTGTTTTGAATTTCTGGGCTGTTATAGAGAAGGGAATTCTGAAACGATTCTCAAATTTATTAAAGAATAATTTTGAAAAAAAAAAATTGATGAGAACATTCCAAAAAAAAATTAAAATTAAAATGTATATAAGTGTTGCTGTATTTTTCATTTCTCATTTAACTTAGTAATGCTTTCAGTTGAATCGCATTTGGATTCATGCTGAATTTAAATTTATATGACATAACCGGGAAAATTTCTTTAATTTCGGTTAAAAATGAGCAAAAATGGGTTACAGCAAATCGGAATATGCTGGAATTTCAATTTCGAATAAATTCTTCAATTGACACCTTAGCTCTAATCTAATTCGGCCTAATGGCGTTCAGCTTGTTGACATCTGACTTCATCCTATATCTTCAAAAAAAAGGAACAGCCCTATGGGGTTGTACACAATGGTGACGTAGGACTACGTGGTCTTATATAATAAATCTTATTTGTTAACTGCAGCAGGAGCTTGTGTTTTGTGTAGAAATAGAATTTAGAGCGGGTTCTGTCTGTTTATACTCTTTAGTATGACGTGCTTGACATAGATGGCTCACAGCGACTCACGAAGAGCTACTGATTACAATAGCGGTGCGGCTTCTTCCTCCTTCTATGGATGCTCATATGGGCTGCAGCTCGCTGCTTGCGGGGAGTCTTTCGTTGTGTACTGGAGAACACCACCACTCACCACGCAGTGATTGAATAAACACCGTTTGGTGAGACCGGATGGAATTCAACTTTGAAATGTGTGTTAGGGAAATCGCTTTTCGCAGGCAAACGGTGATAATTTTAATTATCATAGCAACAGTTGCACATTCGTGCAATTTTCAATAGGAACATTTTAAAACATGTTAAAGTCCTAATTGTAACTGATGCGTAGAAATATTTCTGGTCAATTGGTGATAAAATTATTGAAATTGGTCCAGGGGCAGCTGAGTTATTAACGTTCAAAATCTTTCATAATTTTGTTACATGTTCCATTTTCGGTTTTCACAAAGTGTACCCCCATATAGAAATCACAGACGTCCTACGTCAAAATTGACTCCACTCCCCACCCTTATTTAAAACCCCGACTACGCCCTTGTACACTGCCGTACATTGTCGCCTGTGTGGCCATCTTGATTCCACATGAAGAATGGAGCAGATCTTGAGTAGTCCCGGTCCTCACCCCCATCCAGGAAACCACATTGCCTGTTCGTACTTTTTGCTCGCTTTCCTCTATCTAGCGCCGTCATCAAACTCACATCCATTCATAAAACATGACAGATTCATGCCAGTATGAGCCCCAGTATGAGAGATAACCTTCTTCTTGTCTCACCACATCACAGACTGCTGTAGACGACAGTCAGTCGCAAACTTGCGCGCATATAAATGTCTACAATTATGGTGGAGCTTATATATTGTTCCTTTGCAAGATAAGGATGGCCTTTAGAGCTTCACATTGCGTGAGCGGGATTATCACGATCCAGGATATCACCCGGTTTTGGAATTATAACGCCTCTACATAGTTTCACAAGGACATTCGGAGTCAAACGAGCAGCAGTAAGAAATTTGATTAACTCCACCACTTTTCCCTTATAATCGTAGCATTAAGGAATTAATTCTATTTCAAGAGATATTGATGAAAAGAAAGTTCAATTTTCCTTTGGAAGATGATGAATTATTAAAACATGAGTCATTGTTTCAAACTACGCGCGGGTGGATAGAAAATGAGAAATGTGAGATTCCCATCGTAGATGAATACGATAATGATGAAAAGTGTTGCTTTCCGGATATAATCCACAAAGACAAATCAGCCATGACAACGGCTTTTTTTTTGGATTGTATCAACCTTGTCCTTAAACCAAGCAAAATCTGACCTTTATAGGCGATTCCGAATTCAACACCGATGACTTATCGAAATTCAGTTCTATCCCAGAATTGTTTGCACCAAATTTTCCCAGAACTGCTGCTGTACCTTCATTACCTGTCATTATTTTCCTTTTCCATGAAATGCTCCACCATCAACCAACCGGCCGAGCTAAGATGGCACGGAAGATGGTGTGGTTTCCACGAACACCAAAGTGACGATAATTAATTATATCACAAACAGGCACTTGGCGATGGTCGCAGTCAGCCATGTGTCGGTGATCAACTATCGGTATTTTCATCTCTTTTCCGTATCCACATCGACGAGCATTGAGAAATTGAGATAATGAGTGACTGAGTGAGTGACGAATTAACAGGTATTTGCACTCCTTGCCTCACCTGCAGAAAGATGTATTCCTACGCACTTTCTTCGTTTTCGTCCATTAGTAGCCGGCGGTGGGCAGAACGACACCCGGTTTTCACCTTCGCTATCGGCTGCCTTCCTTTGAGGAGGAGGATTCCTGGTAGTTTGTTTAGGGTAAGCACTTATCGAGGTTAATCTTATTATTTGCCCAGCAGCTCCGAACGGTGGTCAGTGCGGATAGAATAATTTATTGGTATCACTAAGGCAGTGGAGGCCTTTTGAGCCGACAAGCCATAGATGAAATGTCTATTCATGACGCATTTTTTAAACTGAAATGAGTCGGATTTTGAGTATTTAGGTTTGAGCTTGAATATTGGGGAAATTCAGAATACAAGCATCCAAGGCTGCACAAAGTACGCCCAGCCGGCGTTGATGGCAATCGTTTAATAAATAGAAGCTGTAAGTAGTTTATCTGTCCGTTGTTGCTGCTCATTACCTAAACATATTATTCAAAACAGTCTTCAGATTTTGGATTTAAGAAACGTTATCAGGTTTGATCCAAACATTCCTATGCCAACCAAAGATGAAATTAAGTAGGTAGTTTTTTGTCATCTACGTGATTCCTAATCTTTTATTCGTTATTCTCTAGTTTGAAGGTTAAGACTAGGATTCTGATGCATGGTCAGTGCTTGATTTTGTTGCGAAGGAATCCGTTTTTGACTGACAAAGGGGCACGCCTTTGGAGGGTGTTCCAACACTCTAAAGGGTATATAGAGCGGTACCTTACAATTAGAGTCGGATCCTTGCGATAAAGGCAAGAATGACAACTGTATGAAAACCGATTACTTCTTCATTTCTCAATAGTGATGGAGTAATACGACATGCACTAAACTAAGGACACGGGGGGAGGAGGGTACACCATACACCACAATCAATTTTGTAAGCGGTCACGGTTGGAATTGTCGACGCATTTTCTGTGATAATCGACTGCCTTTGCTTCCGACACTTGCAAAACAAGCTAACAAATTACAGTAGAGCATTTCCAGCCCAAAACGCAAACCGGATGGACATGAGTGTTTCCGATTTGAATGAAACATTACTCATGTGTTTGCTGCTATCAACGGTTACATTTTTCAGCTAAATATGATTTTTTTCTTCACAGTAACTTTTGAAAAGGGCGTATTAAAAAAATTGATTAATTTTTTTCAAAAAATTGTAACACGAAATCTATTTATGTGATCAAGATGACATCTGAAAAGAAGTTGTAGGTAGTTAAATTATCCGCTTTGCTAGGTCATCTGCCCTTTCATTCCCTTCAATGCCACAGTGTCCTGGTACCCAATATAAGTTTACTGAGTTCCGTTGGCACAGTTGCAGAAGCGAGAGAATATATTCCCAGACGATCTTTGATGTACATTTGTAAGCACTCAGAGCTTTCAGCGCTACTTGACTATCAGAAAAAAAATACAAATATTTGCACATCTGTATGTCCTCCTCAGACAAACATGTACACATTCAAGTATGGCTAGAATTTCCGCTTGAAACACTGTTGGTAAATGTCCCATCGCAACTGAAATATTTGTCCTGGGGCCAATGATTCCTGCACCTGTTCGGTAAATTTGAAATGGCAAGTGCCCCTGGTAGACATGGACAGAGAAAAATTATCAAAATCGTAAAATTTGAAATGGCTTGCGCTTCTTACATACACATTCAGGGAAAAATTGAAAACAATGTTCAATTTGAAATGGCTACGGCCCCTGAAAAAATTAAAAAGGTTATATTTGAAATAGCTTGCACCTCTGGTAAGCATATCTAAAATGATTAAAATCGTTCAATTTGAAGTGGTTAGCGCCCCTGATATACTTGTTCAGGGAAAAAATATAAAAAAAAGTGTTAAATCTGGGAAAATCTGAAAAAAATACGAAATTTTAAATGGTTAGCGCCCCTGGTAGACAAGTTGTGGTAAAAATTGAATGAAACACCGAAATCACTTCGTTTCAATACAGTTTGCAATCATTTCGAAATGTACCGAATTACTTAAGAAAATAATTGAATCAGTTCGGAAAGTAGTTAATCACTTCAGAAAAGTTCGAAATTACTTCAGAAAGTTCTGAATCACTTCAGAAAAGTTTGGACTCACTGAATGTGCAGAATCGCTTAAGAAATGTGTTCAATCACTTCGGAAATTACTGAATCACTTCGGAATGTATTGTATCACTTTGAAAATGTTCGGAATTGTAGTCTGCTGGCTGCTCAGAAGGGAAAATTTGGTTAGGGTTATGCAGAGCACGGTCGTTTATCTAATAGCACTGTTACACAAACTTTTTTTATGTCACTCACCTTAGCAGGAGCCCCTTTTTCACCAGTAACGGTTCCGGATAAATGGCGGACTACCAACCAATTGATTCAAGTAAGGAGAAGATGATTCAAATATGAGCGTCTTCGAGTGGACTACTAAGAGTGAGGCCTGGCTGCCCCTGTGTGGGCACGGAAATCGTAATATGAAAGAAAGAGATTTAGGGAATGCTTCTGAAAGAAAGTTCAACTTCCAAAATTTGGGTTACATGCTGGGTATTTTATTCAGCCCTGAAGGGACAGTTTATAGATAGAGAGAGAGAGAGAGATTTTCATTTAAGGTGTACTTGCGCTTTTGGTCTACAGGTGGTGGTCGTGGTAACGTACAGCGGTACCGGTGGCTAGCATTGGTGAATCCAGTTGAAACGCACTACTACTCTCTTTGGTAGTCTCGGACAGAAAGAAAATTCTCGACCTTGAATCACCTTTTTTTAATTTCGAAGATCCGAACTTTCACAACTTGTTACTTCGTGACAGTTGACAACCATTCCAAACGTCGACTATTACAGTCCCGGCTCAAACCTCTGTCAATAAACGACAAGTAGGTGTTACGTAACAAATCAACAAAGCTAACTGGTAGAAGAAATATTTCTCTAGCTGTTGGTGTCACTAATTTTTATAAATGAGCTATTATTCGTGAGAAATTGACGGCTAAAGCCATTGTTTACAAATGTAATTACGCCCCTATGAAATGTTGGGACTGAAATGCTACACGCTTATTCTGGTACTCATCTCAGCGGCAAGTATGACTACTCAAATTTGAGTAGCTTTATGTTGACTCACTTTTGAGTGAACAACGTTCTCACGTAGACTGAGTCAAATCCACTAGGCGGTATTTTCAGTTGCGGGGAGGGTTTTTGTTTTGATTTTTATTCAAGGAAATGGAAATTTCCTGCTCCGGATTCATTCTACCGAAGCAGAAAATGGTTCAACACCGTTTCCCTAAGCAATTCGTACTTACCTGAAGGCATTTCAGCCGTTTTTGAGTAACATTTCCTATGAGGTTTCCTCCGACATGACTGACATTTTTTCGAAGTCCAGAATTTTGCTGACTGAGTGGCTTTTACTCAGTTTGACATTTCTCGTTTACTCAATTTTTGACAACTCGATACATCGGACGAAAGTGAGTACGATCGACTCACCTGGTGAGTAAGCAGAAGTTAGCGTGATATTAAAATAATCCGACGGCTCTGCGCATTTTAAGTGACAGCTAAGGATGCAACCGCCAGTAAGGCTGTCCGATATATTACAGGGCTGGATTAAGGTTTTAGGTTCTCACTGGCAGGCGGGCAAATAGACATTGGGATGCTTCTGGAGGAGCCTACAAGCTACAAAATTGGGACCAACGGTTACAGAATCACTTCTGAATCGATTCAGAACATTTTGGAATCACTTCAGAAAGTACTGAATAACTCCAGAAAACATCAGGAACACTTAATAAATGTTCGAAATCACTTTGAAAAGTACTAAATGATTGCGGAAATAATTGAATCGCTTAGAAATGCAGTGAACCACGTGAGAAATGTTCAGAATCACTTAAGAAAATACTGAATATCTTCAGGAATGTTCGGAATCACTTTGAAAAAGTTCATGATAAGTTCAGAAAGTATTGAATCATTTCAGAAAGTACTATATCACTTAAAAAATTTGGAATCACTCCATAAAGTACTGAATCACTCCAGGAATGATTGGAATCACTCCAGAAAGTACTGAATCATTCCAGATAGTTTGTAATCAGTTCCGTACTGAATACTTCGGAAAGAATTGAATCACTTTTGAAAAGTTTGAAACCAGTTCTGAAAGTACTGAATCACTTCAGAAAATCTCGGAATATTTTTCGGAAAGTATTGAATGACTTAAGAAAATTTCTAAGTACTGAATCACACCAGATAATATAGACATAATTTAGCATGAGAATGATTAACCGCTCACGGTTGCTACTCCGTTATTACCAGATCACCTGCATTACACAGAGAAGCAAGATGCGTGGGACTAGCAATGTGTAAAAACTAGTAGTCTCATGCTTTACGATAGGCAATAACAGCGCCGGCCGCGTCCAAATGGAGGTCAATTAGGGAATGGATAGAAACGTTTTGAAGTGATTCTCGCTTTGTTGGACACCGGGAAATCCTCCTCACTTCCACGAATTTTTCAATAGCTTTTCAACAGGATTCACTTAAGGGAGTATTGATTCTTATCGCCTTATTAGTAGTCAATTGTGACACATCGAAAAAGGTCTCGATTTTGACAACACAGATGAAGTGCAGTCAACTCTCCACAACTAGCTGTACACTAACTCGATTTCGAGTTATGGAATCATAGTTAAAATGAATGGCATGGCTACTGCGATAGCGAATTTGTATGGAATTGTTATTTTATAACTCAATGGTCCCTTCAATATCGAGTTGTATAGAGTGCACTGTAGATATGTTTCCAAAAACGAGATCTATCTATATTGACATTACATTACATTACATTACATTACATTAGAAATGTTTGGTTGGAAAAGTTCAGAATCGCTTCAAAAAGTACTGAATAACTTAAGAAAAGCTTAGGACTTCTTTGAAAAGTAATGAAACATTGCAGAAAAGCTTAGCACGTACAGAATCACTTCGAACAGTACTGATCTTTACAAAAATTTAAATCACTTCAGAAAAGATGCAAGCACTGGATCCGTGTATTTAGCTCATAAAATATTTAATAACTTCGAAAAAGCTTCAGTTTAGTAGGGAAAAAAAAAAAAAATCATCGCTCAAGGATAGACTCACTTCCCAAAGGGTTACATTTTTTGACTGATTTAACTTTTTCGGAAGTAATGCCACGAGCTCTTGGGAACGTCTAAAACAAGAACCTGGTATAAACGTAAAAAACCTGGCACCAACGGTAACATCAATTGTAACAGCACAAACATCTCTGGTTGTTATTTCAAAGATTTGCGTAGCGACGATTGCCTTATAAACAAACACACACATGCTCGAGGAGTTTGACATTCCACTTTTGCTAACAGTAGCAATGGTTGGGTTCACGTGGTTTCCTAGATAAAAGTTTCCTTTGCGAAAGTAACGTTCTTTTACAAGAGCCACATAAAGTTCTGTCCAGTTAGAATCCGGAATCACTTATTGTATTGCAGCGACACGGAAAGGTGACCGCTGCAATAATCATTTTACAGCGGTTTGTTTACCTAGGCTCCCACTTTTTGTGGTATAAATGTCACGGTGTTTCGTGCAGTGAGTCAAAAATCATTCCAGATGGAAGCCGAGAGGAGAGAAAAAAATCTGCACACCCACGTTGATATTCCAACGTGGTCCGCAATAAAAATCGCAAAAACGTTGAAAATCGCCAAATCGACCGTGTATGATGTGCTCAAACGTTTCAGGAAGCGAAAGAGTGTGGATCGAGTGCCTCAAGGTAAGCGTCGTAGTGGAACATATGACCGCAAGCTGAACCAGAAGGTGTTGAGAACCGTCAGAGCAAACCCTGGAATATCAGATAATGAAATCGCACAAAAATACGCTGCTGCTCGCAGTACCGTTCGAAGAATTCGTTTGCGAGCAGGATATCGTTCTTATCGAGCCAGCAAGCAACCAAACAGAACGTTGAAGCAATGTTTCGTCACCAAAACTCGAGCTCGGAAATTTTACCAGCAGGTTTTGACGAAGTACCAAGGATGCCTGCTCATCGACGATGAAACCTACGTCAAAATGGATTTCGGACAGCTTCCTGGCCAAAAATTCTACATGGCGACGGCACGAGGAGATGTTCCTGCGAAGTTTAAGTTTGCTTGTATGGACAAATTTGCCAAAAACCTGATGATTTGGCAAGGGATATGCAGCTGCGGAGCAAAGACCAAAGTGTTCGTGACGAATAAGACGATGGACTCTAAGCTGTACAAGGAAGAATGCCTCAAAAACCGCGTACTACCTTTCATTAAAGCCCATAACGGTCCCGTGAAGTTTTGGCCAGATTTGGCGAGTTGCCACTACAGCCGGGAAGTCATCCAATGGTACCGCGATAATAACGTAGATTTCATCGATAAAAACACAAATCCACCCAACTGCCCGCAGTTCCGGCCCATCGAGAGATTTTGGGCAATAATGAAGCGGAAGCTTAAGAAAAGTGGAAAAACGGCTCGGGACGCGATTCAGATGACCAAAATGTGGAACAAATGTGCCAAGGAAGTTGACTCCGGAGGTGTGCAGCGTTTGATAGGAGGAATAAAGAAAAAATTCCAATTGCAAATTTTCATTAGAAACGAACAGAAATGATTTGTATTGATATGTTTTTCTAAAAGTACAGTAAATTACCTTTGTTTTGATGTATTAACCTTATTTGTACGTCAATCCGTTACCGAGATACAGATGATTTTATTATTCCGGATTTTAAATGGACTCAATAGCTTTAGAATGTGCCATTTTGCTTTAATCTTCATATAGTTATTGTTGCTGATCTTTTATGCTGGCCATTGATGTATGCTATCTTAACAGTAATCATAGTTTATAACTACTCAAGATTTCACAAATTCAAAAGATAGTTCCAGTGGAACTATTGGAACTGAACTCCCCTTGAAGTTTCATATCTTTTTGAAGCTTACTAATCATCTTTGAAAAGTTCCCGCTAATGTTCATTAACGTTCCTGAAATTTTTGGATCATCCCTTAATTTCCATAGATTTCTATGAAGCTCTCAAAAAATTTCTGAAGATCTCTGCACTTCTGTGAAGTTATCGATGTTTTCTGAACCAGCATAAATTGAACAGCAACGTAGAAACCGAATTGGTAATGATTTGTAAATCTCCAGAGGTATTCTGAGTTAAACGCATAAAGCGAAACCATATTTAGGTATGTTTTCATTGGTTTTTTTTTTTTTTTTTTTTGAATTTAAGTATAATCATATCCATAATCTTTTTTTTTTTTTTTAAAATGCGTTTATTTTTCCAGGCTCATTTGCCGTAGCTTTGCGGAGCCGATATTCATTGTTTGGATGACAAAATTTCTTAAAACTAACGTTAGTAAAGCGGGGGCCGATTACTCGCGGCTATCTCGAGGTTAGGGGTAACAAATTGTAACAAATGGATGGCAGGGTAGGGATTGAGAACACAAGGTTTGGAGAGCAATGTGCTTTTTATCTCGAACTAAGCGACCAACTGACGAAAAAGACAAACATGGGGGTACACCGATGGGCAGCTAACAACTTGGGGGAACACAAGATGACACTAACTACTAAATCCTCAGATCGATCCGTTTTAAAAACACATAAATTAAATTAAAATATTCGAGATCTCGGCTCGCCAAGATGTCTCTAACGGGCCGCATAGGTTGTTTTCCTCGGGCCCTGAGGGATGCGGATAACTTGGATCTAGCAACACAATGTAGGGTGCATGACCAAAGCACGTGGTCGATATCGTGATAGCCACTACCACAAGCGCACAAATTGCTGCCTGCGAGCCCGATTCGGAAGAAATGCGAGTCTAACGAGTAGTGATTGGACATGAGCCTTGATATGACACGTATAAAGTCACGGCTCATGTCCAATCCTTTGAACCATGGCTTGTTCGACACCTGTGGGAGAATAGAATGTAACCATCTTCCCAGATCACTCTCATTCCATTTTTGTTGCCAGTTGGTGAGGACGTGCTGACGGGTAATTGAGAAAAATTCCGCAAAGGCGATTTGTCGATCAAAAATATCGCCTTCCATAGCGCCCACCTTAGCTAGCGAGTCCGCTTTCTCATTACCCGGAATTGAGCAATGAGATGGGACCCAAACTAAGGTGATAGTATAGGAGCAGTTAGATAAAGTACTCAATTTTGCTCGGATTTCGGTAAGGAAATACGAGGAGTGCTTCATCGGCCTCATTGATCGAATAGCCTCCAACGAGCTAAGGCTATCTGTAAAATTAAAATAGTGATCAGATGGTAGTGAGGCAATTTGCTCTACTGCGTAGAATATGGCTGCTAGTTCCGCAACGTATACGGAACAGGGTTTTTGCAGTTGATATGAGGCGCTATGAAATTCGTTGAATACTCCAAATCCAGTGGAAGCGTTTATAGTTGACCCATCTGTGAAAAAACTCTTATTGTTACTAACATGGTGGTACTTGTTTGCAAAAATTAAGGGAACAACCATCGATCGATGGTGATCTGGTATTCCACGGATTTCTTGCAACATGGTCAGATCAAAATTTACAGAGGAACTATAAAAGTCTTGGAGGCAAACACGAGAGGAATTGAATGAAGAAGGGCCAATCTCCAGCGTCATGTACTCGTAAAAGAGACTCATGAATCTTGTTTGAGGATTTCTGTCGAGCAGCTTCTCAAAGTTTTCTATTACTAATGGGTTCATTACTTCACAACGGATAAGAAACCGGAAGGACAGTTCCGCGAAACGATCTGTCAGTGGGAGAACACCCGCGAGTACTTCGAGGCTCATCGTATGCGTCGAGTGCATACAGCCAAGCGCGATTCGGAGGCAACGGTATTGAACCCGTTGCAGCTTCAGGATATGTGTTTTCGCCGCGGATTGAAAGCAGAAGCTTCCGTACTCTAGAACCGACAAGATGGTTGTTCGGTACAACCTGATCAGATCTTCCGGGTGTGCTCCCCACCAAGTTCCAGTGATTGTACGAAGAAAATTGATTCTTTGTTGGCATTTTTGTTTCACATACGCAATATGTTTTCCCCATGTGCTTTTGGAATCGAACCAGACACCTAAATACTTGAAAGATATACTTTGAGTGATTGTTCTACCCTTTAGTTGAAGCTGTAACTGTGCAGGATGATGCTTCCTAGAAAAAACAACCAACTCAGTTTTCTCCGGAGAGAATTCGATACCCAGCTTCATAGCCCAAGTAGACAAATTGTCTAAGGTATCTTGCAATGGTCCTTGCAGGTCCGGTGCACTTGGCCCTATAACGGATACAACGCCGTCATCTGCAAGCTGCCTTAGCGAGCAATTTTCATCAAGACAACCATTAATGTCTTTTACATAAAAATTATAAAGAAGGGGGCTTAAACATGAACCCTGGGGGAGACCCATGTAACTAATTCGTGAAGTTGTCGAGTTTCCATGAGAAAAGCTCATATATTTCTCAGACAACAAGTTGCTCAAATAGTTGTTCATAATTGGTGAAAGCCCACTATCGTGGAGTTTATCCGAAAGGACATCGATACAAACAGAATCAAAAGCCCCCTTAATGTCCAAGAAAACTGAACCCATTTGCTGTTTTTGCGCATAGGCCAGTTGAATTTCAGTTGAAAGCAACGCAAGACAGTCGCTCGTTCCTTTGCCTCTCCGAAATCCAAATTGCGTATCTGAAAGTAAACCATTCGACTCGACACATTTGTCTAGACGAAAAAGAATCATTTTCTCCAACAATTTCCGTATACAGGACAGCATCGCGATGGGACGGTACGAGTTATAATCCGACGCGGGTTTACCGGGTTTTCGAATGGCGATAACTCTTACTTGCCTCCAGTCATCCGGAACAATGTTGTGCTCCAGAAATTGATTGAATAAGTTCAACAAGCGTCTCTTCGCGACATATCCATAATCTTGAACTTATTAAGTCTCGAACTTGAGGCTTAATAAGGACAACCAATTTCCTCGGAAAACACAAGTCGGTTGCGCCATGGCTTGGGTTTCATACTAAGGTTTTGATTTGGTAACTTACTGGTAGTTTTGGGAACTTTGCTTTGCACGAGATTTTGCCCACGAATGTTAGGAAAATTTCTAAAAAATTTTCAAGGTTTTCCTGAAATTTTGAGAAAGTTAAGTATGATATGAGATAAATGAGAAAACAAAAATTATGGGGTTTGGAAAATTTTGACGGAGCTTTTGGAAACGAATCACAATTTCAAAACGAAAGTATAAAAGGATTTTGTAGACGTTCAAAGAACATTAAAGCGATTTTTCGCCCCTGGGATTTTTGTTGGGTGGCAAATGCCATCTTCGCTACATGTAGAGTACGGTGCTGCTCATCATGCAGCAGCGATAAGGTGCAAATGTTTTACAACACACCATATCAACTAGATAATACACTATTTGAAACAACGTCATCAACGTCAGGGGCGGACGCATCGTTAACATTGGGTGCGACTACTTAGCTCAAATTTTACGAACACAGCACTGCGTCAAATTTTCCTATTACTATAATGACGATGTCATCCGCAAAGCCCACAACTTCGAAACCTTTTGCTTCCAGGCTTTTTAGAAGATCATGTACAACAAAAGACCACAGCAGTGGTGAGAGAACTCCTTCTCGAGGACAACCTTTCGTTGCCTTTACTGATATAGATGAGCTACCCAGTCCAGAAGTGATTTCCCTTTTTTCAAGCATAGTCTGAATCCAGTTGGACGATGCGCCTATCGAAGTTCCTTGCCTTCATGGCGAAAACTATAGAGGAATAGGATGCGTTATCAAAAGCTCCTTCAATATTCAAGAAAGAGCAGAGTGCAATTTCTTTAACTGAAAGAGATTTTTCACCTTAGTTGCAACGTGGATGATTTGTTCATGTCCACAGAAAAACAAAATTCCACTGAAATTGGTCGGCTTCCCCTGCCATATTCCGCGAATGGGGAGCGTTAGAAAGTAAGAAGCCATAAGCATCCATCCGTCGGAAATCAGAAATGAATGTATGTGTATCTTCTGAACAATGGCAAAGACAAAGAATCCTTCTCAAAACGACACAACATTTCAGATCAACAAAACCGCTCATGGGAGCTTCCAAAGAATGAATAAACTGAATAAAATTAAAGGAACGTAATGTTTCATCAGATGAAACAAGTAACTGGTCCAATCTGTTCATGCGACAATCCTATATTCGATGAAATAGATTGAAACATAATTCCCAATCAACCAATCAACTAATAGCTTTGGAATAAGTTAACCATTTCAAGTCACAACAATACATAAAACAATTCCCGCTGAACTTGAACATTCCCCGAAAGACCGAAAGAAGAAATTATGGATTTCCGTCAAACAATTCAGCATAATTGTTCCGGCAACGGTTGTCCAATTTGGTTCGTTAGCAGTCCACCTCCGTACGGTCGTGTCGACCCAACTGAAGAGTTTGTGTCGCAAATTCCTCCAGCCGAACCGTAAATACTTTCGATATTGAATATTTCCTTTTTCATTTCTCTTCCCATTTCCGTTTAGGTCCCTCCGCTCCGGTATGGCACTGTTGATCTATAGCTCGTTGGTTCTGTGCGTAGGTGCGGTGTTGGCCTCCCAGCACTCTCCCTACTCACTTCAGGTCCGTATCCAAACAACAAATAATTTCCCACTTTTCCAATTCATGGCCTCCTCTTTTACCATTTGCATGGTACAGGCCGCCGTCGATGCCCTGCACCGGCGTGAAGCCCAACTGGCACTGCGAGACGAAAGCAACGGGGAATCGTTGGACGACGAAGGGTACTGGTTAGAGCGTAAGTATTTAGCAAACATTCTCAGCTATCGCAAATGGTGTGAGCATTAAGATTCCATTTCCATTCGGTGCGTGCCACGATGCAGCTTCCGATGATCAACCGGCGTATCGACCGAACCGGCAGCAGTGGAATAAGATTCTGGCCAGCTACCTGCGCCGGGATGACGACCTGGACGAGGCACCGTACGATCCGTACGAGCTGGAGGCACGCAAGCGGTCCGTCTTCCGCGAACGGGATGGTGAGTTTCTGTGGAAAATGTATGCTTCACTATTCATCCTTTTAATTCGGGTAATGATTTCCACTTCTGATTTGATTTTCAAAAGATGATGAGGCCTTTTCAATTGTTGATCTTGAATGCCTATAAGCATTATGTCCAAAATTGTTTTGAAAGGGCTGACGAATGTTAAAATTACCATAACAAGGCATTTTTCAATCCACTATCCTCCCCTTTTATTTGGTAATAAGGGCTATGATGAGAAAATCAGAATTATTTATTTCTTTAGTTAATTTTTCTCATCTTTTTCTTAATTTTGACTATGGCGGCAGTCATTTGTCCCTTCATGGCTCTGAATGTTAATTTGCAGTTGTTCTGTCGATGAGGCCCCAGTTTCACATTTCCAGAAATAAATAAAGAACATTTCCAGAAACCTCACAATTTCGCTAGAAATTTAAGCCTCTTTGATACGCAGTACAAACTTTAGAAATATCATGCAATGCGAGTGTTATATGATTACATCATCCACAACATTTAGGTCGTTAATAAAGAAGCCACGTTCGACCACACATTAACCCTCAATCAAGATTCATTATCACTCCGATTGATAGCACAAATCTCCCTCCTCCTCCTCCCGCCTATCATCCAATCCTCTGCTCTGTTTTCCCCGATCCTTTCCCAGGAAACCACTCAGATTCCATCGTCCCACATCGGCTGCGTCGAATGTGGTGGAAAGTCGAACAATCGAATTCAAACACTTTGTGAAACCATGCGAAAACTCGCATCTACCCATTTTCTCCGCCTCAGTGCCATTGAATTCAGCCTGTCGCACCCGTAACCACCCACATTTCCTCCCACTCCAACCAACCAAAAGCCAATGAAAATGAAACTAATAGCAAACCGGTCTGTTTCATTACTCCGGATTTAGTTACAGCGCTCGGCGAGCTACCCGCATATCCAACCGTATTCAGAGAGCGTGAAATGGAGAAATCCTACCAACCGCGGCCGGATTTATCCAACGATTTCCTCAAGGAAATCGACCGGCAGGCCAACATCGAGAGGGAGGAAAAATATCTGGACCAGCTGAGGCAACTTTGGGACAAGTACCAACAGCAAGAGAACGAAATCGAACAGGAACTTTTCGACGAAGATAGGGCAGCCGCTGAAGAAGCAGCCCTCGGTGGTCCATACTACGACAAGCGACAGGGCTACCCTGCTGTGTCGCAATCGGAAGCGGCGGCCATGTTCTACGGCCCACCGATGGAGGAAAGGAAGCGAACGCTTCCGATTCTGCCCTGGCTACCGGCGACACGGAAGAAGCGATTCCCCGTCGCCAAGCGGTCACCGAAACCCGAAGCCAGCGCGTCCGGTACGAACGACAAGGTGGCCAAAGATCTGCAAGCGTTGTTCGGTGAGCCCGAGGAAAGCAAGAAGAAACGATCCAGCGAGCCGGAGGTAGAGAAGAAACAGGAGAAGGCAAATGAGACCAAGTCCCACGAGAAACGAGACGCTAGTGGTGAACATGCTAAACATGAGGAGCACAGCTCGGAGGAAGACCACGAAGATGACGAGCACGATCATGAACACGATCACGACCATGAACATGATCACGACCACGATCATGAGCGCGATGGAGAGTCCAGCGAAGAGTTCGAAGGCGAGGATGAAGACAAAAAGAAGCGATCGGTGAAGAAACGATCCAATTTGGAAGTGGTCAAGGAAGATCAGATCCTCCCAGGGGACATTGGCGAGTTCAAGGCGAAGAAGTCGATCCAATGGAACAAGTATTTCGGTATTGATCGGAGGAAAAAAGATGGCCGCAATGGTGGAGCGTACCCGTTGAGTTTCTACAAGACCTACGACGATGATCGCAAGAAGAAGACGCTGAGTCAGGACAAACTGGAGAAAATGAACCGGAAACTGAAGACGATCGAGGATTTGATCCTGGATCAGACGGTCAAGTACACTGGGGATCATGAAGGTAGGTTCAATTTGCTCGTTTAAATGTGACCGTTTTTGGCAGCTAAGTTTTCGTTTCAGGTGGTCTAATTGAACCGGAAGAGCTGCAGAAACTGAAGGATAAAGTTGTATCACGTCTCGCCACGGCCTACAGTATTGAGAAAATGCGCCGAACCCTGGACAAGTTGAAGGATTCGGTTGGCGATGACGGAAATGCGGTGCAGAATAATGAGATCGACACCGACAAGCGGGATGATAAGAAGGAGAAAGCAAAGCGAGTGGCCGTTAAGAAGGAGAAGGCGGAGTACGATCATAGCGAGTAAGTTGATTAAAAGGGATTGTTTCATCGCTGATAGTTGATTCCGATTTGAGGGTGTGCTGTGCAGCTTGACTGCGATCTTTACAACTTGACTTTCCTTCACAGACACTCCATGGAACCGGTCGAGAAAGTCAGCAAAGATGACGTGGAAAACAACCTGGACGAGCTGGACGACGATAAGAAGAAAAAGAAGAAGAAGCGCCTCACAAAGCGGTATCAGGAAGTTTTCCGCAACGATGTACCGGAATTTGAGGAGGAGTTGGGCGCCGGTCACTATGCACCAGTTGGCGATAGCTATGGAAGAAATTTAGCAGTGGGTAGGTTGTTCGAATCATTTCAATCGAAACTCCTCAACTGAATTATGTGCTTTTTCAAGAAACTAACGAGTGTCCCCTTCTGGACGCTTTGGAACGCAGATGTAGAGGAGTTGATGTACTAAGTGGTGACATCTACCAGGAGCTGCTACCGGCCTGTGGAGTTCACCAGCTATGTTATCTATGCGTAAGTCTCGATCAAGTAATATGGGCAAATAAGCATCAGTACTAAGTGACCTTCCATCCTAAATAGGGCAAAACGCAGAGCGTTTGCGACTTCCAGTACCTGGCTGAGGCGGACAGTATCTGCGAGGGTCAGTCCAACTGCCTGTCGACGGCACGGTCCGCCCTGATGATCCTGCGTGGATTCCCGGGCCCACAGTTGGGACCACGGGAGTGTTCCAAGAACCCTTGCCTCTACCGAGCGATGCTCGAACTTGGTGTCAGTGGATTGTAAGCGCGCCATATTTGAATTGTCTAATACAAACCAACACACTTTCATGCTGCAGTGCGAAACGAGAATTTTTGGTTTGTCTCTTTGACGTCTATGTAGGTATTTGCTAAAAATGAAACACTAAATAGTGGACAATTGGAATGATGGAGGCCCCCCAGTCCGCCTTCAGTCCGATATCGCATATCGAGCAACAACAACAACTCTCTTTAATCCCCCATGAATGTGTGTCTGTAAAAAACAAGATTACTCTATCATAAAAAAAACACAAAATGATGTCAGTAAAGGATGCATCTCTTGGGAATGGGATGTACTAAAGTATTAATTTCACTTTTGTGAAGCTTCTCAACGAATACGAGGTAAATTGAGTTTGATGAACAATTCCGATTGTTTTGCCAAGATGTGTGACCACTGTTGAAACAATGAGATTATTTTAGTTTTAAGCACTACTTTTTAACTTTTGCGAATGTATTATCGTTTGACATTCTACATATTTGTGTACTAAAAAAGCGGTATTTACATATAAAGTACTAAACATTAAGATGAAGGATAATCTACTTCAAAACCTATTGTAAAACACTTTAACAATTTTATGAAATAATTAAATGTGATTATATCTGTACTAAAATGTACTAAAAACACATTGAGCGTTAAAAACAAGAAACCCCTTAACAAACACACCCGAAATTGGTAACCCATTAGTTTCATCTCATCTGCCGAGACACCTCCTTGTTTAATCGATCGAGAATGGACGAAAAGAACGAAATAAATCTGACAATAAAATTCCAAACGAATCCAGACGACGCCACAACACGAACCAGCAAAGTTAAGACCATAACCTAAAAACAAATGTAATGTGTGCAGCTATAGTCTTTGAATTGTACTAAAGAAAAATATGAGATTGAGAACAACTACCTAACTATGTAAGCTTCCGTTGTTTTTTTTTTCTCCAGAGTATCCAGAGTAAAATAAAAACTGAAATATTTAGAGCATTCCCAAATATTGACAAGCATTGAAAATGTACTGTGGCAACACTTTGCAAGTATCTTTGAGTGGAAAATATTTAATGAAAAACTATGACGTGTTAGGTCAACACTTATAAGTCATAGGTATTTAAATCAATGAGAATAACAAAAAAAAAACAGATAATGGAAGACAAGTGAAACGAATCTATATATCTATAAATATACAAACGCAGACAACATACAAAGATAAAAACAAATGAAATCTAAAGTATGAATGAAATAAAGTCAGTATTTGTTGAAACTTTAAAAACACTCCACAAATCGACGTGTTTCCTAGTTTGATTTTATTGATCTGGCTCTATCGGATCGATTGCGGGTGGTGGGTGACTGATGACAACAACCGCCTTGCAGCCCGTCCGATGTTCGATGATGTCGCTCGCAATGGGGCAGAAATAGCGATAACGATTGATGATAAGATAAAAAAAAATGTATATGCGACATTGCCGGTGGATTTGCCTTGCTTAACTTCTGTGGATGTGATATTTTTGATTTTCGATGAGATTGCGAGCATGGTGTTTTGTCAAAAAGGGAGAAAGAGAGAAGGATTAGTAATTTCCATTTCATTCCACTACCTTTATTGCTTATCCTTGACAGATACGCGTATTTCGTCTACAATGTGTTTTGTACTAATGCTCATGTACTAATAGTCGAGTATTAGTACAAGACACTGATGAAGTCTGTACATTGTAGATGAAATACGCGTATCTTGTAACCAGTGGTTCAAAATAGTTACTTGTAGGCTCCTCCACAAGTTTCCTCATCCCAATTGGCCCTCCTGCCAGTGAGCACCTAATACCAATTCCCAAATCCCATTAAAATACTGGACAGCTTTACTGGTGGCCGAAATTCATAACTGTCATTGTGATGCGCAGAGCCAAACTGTCTATTGATGAATCTACGCGAAACTGCACCAGTGCATGCGACACATAGGTTTGCAATCCAAAACCACAAAAGTGATGATGTACTAAAAAATATTCCATACGATTTGACAGGTAGCAAAACGTCATTATCATTTACTCATCATTTCGATCTGCTGGTCGACCGTAACGTAAATTCCTCAATTAAAAAATCATCCGTTACGCATTTCACCTTTGTCGTTTATTGACAGCGGTTTGAGCCAACCGGTTTAGTACTAATCGACGTCCTAGTTGGAATGGTTGCCAACTGTTACGAAGTCCGGTTTACAAACTTCGGGTCCTCCACTTCAGTTCCAACATTTCAAGGGGCGTAATTGCATTTGTAAACAATGCCTTTAGCCATCGATTTCTTGCGAATAAAAGCTCACTAATGAAAAATAATGACACCAACAGGTAGAGGAATGTTTCCTCTACCAGCTAGCATTGTTATTTTGAAGGCGTGAGCTTTTATTCGCGAGTAATTAATGGCTAAAGCCATTGTTTACAAAATCAACTACGCCCCTTTGAAATGTTGGCACTGAATTGATGAATTTACGTGACGGTCGACCAGCAGATTGAAATGATGTGACACACGATAATGACGTTTTGCTACCTGTCAAATCGTATGAAATATTTTTTAGTACATCATCGGTTTTGAAATTGCAAATATGAAATCTAGGTGTCGCATGGCCAGTTTTACCTTTGCTTGAATTCATCAATTATAGAAGTAAAATAATATAATAGATGATCCATAGTGCCCAGATTCGACGGAGTTGTGGAGTTGCCGCTAGTCCCACGGTATGCATCCCCCGTTCACCACCACTGATTGAACCGACCCCGGATCGGCCGGACAACTGCAAGCTGCCCTTGGAGGGCCCGCCCATCGTTTCGTCCCCCATCGTCTATGCATGCCAACGTAGTTCATCGTCATCAAAAACAAGCGCAAGTACACCCGAATGTTTCTCTCTAAAAACTCTCTCTAGAGTCCATTGGAATAAATGAAGCATATAAACCTAATTATCGGCTACTATTACTTCACGAAACACTCCCTAAGTTCCTTCATTCTTTTTTCTCAATTCTCGTGCCGAAAAAGGGATGTACAAGCCTCACTCTTTTTGGTCCGCATTTAGAACCGCTACTTTGGATCATCTCCACCTAGTTTCTAAAATTTGATTGGTTGCTATTCGTCCAGGAGCTGTCCACCGACAATTGTGTGGCTCCTGCCAAGGTAAGTGACTTGGGTTGAAGTTGCTTAACAGTGTTCAGGAATAAGCGACGCCGTGCTCTGCGAATATCCTTCCTAAGAGAATTCCCTTCGAAGCAGCCTGGGAGGTAACAATCTGTCAAGGATAAGCAATTAGAGTAGTGGGAAATTACTAATCCATTTATCTTTCTTTGTGCAGGGTTTAAAAATAGACGTTTAGTTCTAAAAACGATTTGAAGTATGTATCCCAACTAAAATGAACTTTTGACAAATTCAAATCTAACTTTATAACAGTTCTCTACAGTGGATTTATTACATCCTCTACACATGTTTCTTATGAGAAATGGTTTGGTAGTTCTTCGGTTGCGTTTCAGAATCAATACTTCCATCTAAAACCTTCAGATTCATATTTCAGTGAGATTCGACGATCTTGTAGCTAAAGCCCTCTAGTAAAAGTATGGACGACTGTCACAAAAAAACTGGAAAAAACGCTATCCTAATCGAACAAAGCTTCCGGCAAACGTTCAATCTTTTTCTAGAGGACTTTACTTGTAGCCATACAAAACTTAGAAATCATCATCATTTTTGGCTCTGAACCATTTGGCGGATTTTTTAAACTTTTGGTTAAAATTTGACAGATGGAAAGTTATCGATAAACCCTGCTATCCGAGCGTGGTTATTTCTGACAGACAAGAAGTTAAATTTTGACAACCGTGGCTGAGTTCTACTCGAAAACCGATCGATCGGTAACACAGGGATTTTCGAACATGAGAAATAACTTTCGAAATGTCACTTTTAACCACGAGTTAAATTTAACTCGGCAAATGGTTCATAGCCTAAATTTAACTCGGCAAATGGTTCACAGCCTTAATAGTGCTTAAGCCGAGTTTAGACGAGACAACTGAATTGAATTCAACTCATCCCGATCTGGTAGTCAGCGTTCAATTGACTTGACATCGGATAGAGGAACGTTAATTTCGCAGTTCAAGTGATTTGAACGCTGAATTCAAATCGGGCTTTTTGTTCACCACGCTCCACACTGATCCAAACGGTGAAAAACGTTATCGCTTGGAATTACTCCAAAACCTTTAATTTTAGGTATATAGTGTCTTCGGGGCAGTTTCCAGGTATACAAAGTCCTATCTTTTGACGGTACCATTGGTTGATTAATCCCCTTAAAAGCGAGACCATTTGGTGAATTTTTACTTAAATTTGACAGATGGAAAATTTTCAAATAAACCTGCTATTCCAGCAGACTTATTTCTGACAGACAAGGAATCAATTTTGACAGACGCTTTCTCGAAAATCGCCCGATCAACAACAGAGGGATTTTCGAACATCTTAATTTATTTTTGAAGTGTCAAATATAAGTCAAAATTTTTCAAATGGAACACAGCCTAATACTCGAGTGTTAGAACAAGCATTAGACATAGTGAGCATCCCGCAGTTTGGTCCTGGATCTCTAGCTGCCTGAAACAAATCAACTGGTAGTAGGTTCAATATCATTATGATATTAATCCTACCACCAACCAATTTGTTCCGAACGGCCGGAAGTCTAAGCTGGTGCTCACTATGCTCCACCTGTTCACTATGCTCCTCTTACCCCTATATGTCAAGGATAAGCAAATAAGGTAGTGGAATTAAATTTAGGAAGGATTAGTAACCTTCTCTCTCTCTCTTTATATTTAAAGCAAACAACTTTTTCCAAGACACCAACACAATTCACACAATAAAGCAATAAAGCTTTGAGTCATTTAATATCTGAACGCACTGATTAATTTACTGCAGTGCTCCTAGCGGTCAGATCTGGAATGTTTTGACAGCAGTTTGTTTTGAAATGCTTCTTCTTTCACTGCTGAAAAGTTCGTCATGCTTCATTTTGTAGAAGTTGTATTGCTGATTGCATCTGAAACTGGACTGTCCCAAAAATGCAAAAAGTGTGATAAAAGTGCACGTTTCCGTCAAATCGTTTTGATGTCTTCGGAGCACTTATTGCTTGCATCATAAAGAATAAGTGCACCGAAGACACCAAGACTATTAGACGTAAAGTTGCAGTTTTATCACACTTTTTAATAAGTGAAAACGCGCTTATTAGTCCAATTTGGTGTGAAACGCGCAATATTTGATGGAAGCCGCGAACCGAAAATTAATTTTCGACACCCACTTGGAAGGTTCAGGTCATGTTAAAATATCGTGAAGTCGTTGAAATAGGCTAAAACGCTGGCCAGACTGAGCAGTTATAACATGTTATAACGGTTGTCAAATAATTGCAACACAGAAACCACCATCAAGATAGTGCTATAACATGTTATAACTCTGTAGTCTGAACGTAGCATAAATCGACCATGTACAGTGTTCTCAAACGTTTCCGTGAGCGGCATACTATCGATCGGCAGGATTATAGCAACCGGCGTACCGGCGTAGGATCGGAAGCTGCATTTGATGGTGTTGAGAATGATTAGGGCAAACCAAGGGCTGTCAGATTATGATTCGCCAAGAAATTCAATGTCAGCCAAAACACCGTCAGTAGGATTTGTCAGCGAGAAGGATTTCGATCTTTTCGGGCCAGTAAGTAACCAAAAAGGACACTCAAGCAGAATCTAGTGGCCAAAAGACGTACCTGGAAGTTGTACAATGAGGTTCTTACAAGGGGTAGGTCACTCCGCACACCAATCTTGGGCCATCTTTTTTGTCAGTTCCCGGTTCTTCTGACATTTTGAATGTTTTTGTTTAAAATCGCACGGACAAATCGGATTGATGATGAAGTGGCGGGTGTACGAAATTTTGGTGTTAGGAGAGAGAGCAGGGAATCCGTTTGAACTTGTTCTAACTTTCGACAGCTTTATTATCAGTTGCTTCAAAACTTAAATAGGTGTAAAATAATTAATAAACTGTAAGTTTCCCCCATAACCTAACTTACGGTTCAGTAGCCCAATTACTCGAATATATAATCCACTGCTCACTTCAACTATGCTTTATCGATGATACTGGGCCTAACCACAATCAGGTAGTGAGTAATCTTATTACGTTAATATCTAACTCAACTTTACCTACAAATGGGAATGGTAGGAAACCATTTGGAAGTGCATGAAAATTTTCAGTTTTTATTCATTATCGTCTTATGAGCAGTTTTAGATGCACGAAAATTGCACGAGTACATTACTATGGTGATAAGGTTAACACTCGTTTATTTGTTTTCTTCTGTAAAAGCATGTTTAGTCACAAAACGTGGATTTTCTGATATTCTCCATACTGCAAAAATGATTTTCCTACCACTGAAGGGGCGACATCTCTCGGATCTTCAGTATAGCTAATACTCAAATCATATAATTAATTGGATCATTTCGATAGCTCAAAACGTAGATGCGAAAGGGCAACTTGTTTGGCCTATATCACCAGCCATATCTGTCGGTAACATTTTACTCACCTATCGAAGCACAGAAAGCACTTGTCGGTCTCACTTTCGGCCCCGCAGGTACCATACTCATCACTTAGTACCGTTACGATAAGAACGCTAGCCGCACACATCATATCGCGTTCCCAACGAATGACCTATCCAAACGTAGAAGAATGTCCCACGTCAATCCCAATCAACACCTCCAGGAGCACGACAATCCCACATTTGACCTCAGCTGGGACTACGGATACGACACGGAACTACGCGTTGCACCGCCAAACAACGTGACTCCGGTTGGTAAGTTTGGTGAAGTTAGCCCTACGGACGCGTCAACACCTTATTATTATCAACCTAATTTCAGTACACTCAGGAGAAAACCGAATCATCACTGCACAGCCACAAAATCGCGATAACAATCGTAAGTGTTCAGTTCACTTATCAAACCCCCATCATTCAGTTGTTAATGAGTGAAGCGTGTTTTTAGTGTCGACGATCGTGCCCCAGACGCCCATCAGATCAGTGAACAGCCCATTTCTGACACCATTCAACCCACGTTCAGGCTTGGATTTCCTTTATGGACTGGGATCGATCTTTATCGAGCAAACCTGTGAACTCAACGATTGTAAGTTGTTCAACAGAATTATCTCAAATCCAGCAGCTAATTCAAACTTCAAATGCCACAGTTCTATCAGCGGTTTCCTCAGAAAACCGTTACACCATCCGCGGTCCTACGAATGAAGCGCTGTACGGCGTATCGGAGAGTTCAGAACCAAGCGATCGCTGCTGGGGCTCGTTGCGGCCGTTTCAATTGTCCCTAGTCGACCGGAGCCATCAGGAGGTGTTGCTGTTGAAGAAAAATCTCGGCTGTGGAATCTTCTGTTGCTTTTGCAAGAACCAATTCCTGGAGATTTGGGCTACACCGGGAATTTTGGTCGGCTGTATCCAGCAGGACTATGGACTCGTATCGAGAGAGATCATCTTGATGAATGAGGATTTGAATACGATGTTCCGGATACCGATTCCGCTAGTGAATGCCATAAGGATGCCGAAAGAGACGCACTTCCGCGTGATGGATCGTAATCTGAGTACGCAGAAGGGAACAATCACCAGGGCGTGGAATGTGGGGAGTTCTGCGTATACGAATAATATCTACTTTAGCGAACCGGAGCTGGACGTCCGGTTGAAGACGTTGTTTGTTGGGGCGGCTTTTATGTTGGTAAGAATTGATTCGCTTTTGTGGGAATTAACATGTTTTATCCATAACATTCTCGTTTCTCAACAGGAATATTTATACTTTCAATCGAAATGCTGCTGAACACTCAGCAATTCTTGACTGACGCGGATAATTTTGTAAACACTAAAGATATTTCTTTAACAATTTGTATTCCATTTTTCTCATAAAAGTAATAATAATGATGTTTGAGGAAAAAAAACTTCTAATTCTAAGCTTTCCCCAACAAACATTGAATGTTGAATAAGAGCTTATTCAGGCAAACATAAGCTTCTTCAGCTAAAAAATAGCTTACTCAACTATTGATCAACATAAATTGTTTGTTGGGTCCTCCTTTAATATGTGTTTTATTTATATATTTTAATAAAAAAAAAATTTAGTAAGTTTTGTTATAATAACGTTTTTAATTCTGAACACTTTTTGAATCCCGCTAATTTTCATACCGTGCTCATTCAGTATATGCAATGGTATCCAGTCTATTAAATTAGTCATTTCGCATGGGGCATCAGGAACATATTCGTCTAGGGTTTTAGAGGGAGAGATTGAACTTCAAAATTATTTTACAAATGTGACTTACGATTGTTTTACGGAAAAAACGAGTATTCGAAGATAACTCTGAGAAAAAAATCAGTAAACTTCAGGTTACATTTTGGAGAAGAATTTTTAGGGAATAGAAAAAAAAAAGATTTATAAGAAAATTTTCAGATTTTAAATGAATCTTTTATTGGAGCAAGTGTTCGAAAAAAAAACTCAAAAACACAAATGTGTGAAAATCACCGATGAGTTTTCAGGTCAAAAGATTCATTTCTGTATGTGCATTGGCGTAGCAAATGGGGGTGCCAAGGGGGCCAGCCCCCCCCCCCAGAATTATCTAGACCCCCCCCCCCCATTTTGGTGTAGTTTTTATTAGAATCACCGGTATATTATTAAGCTTGTCAAGTTCGATGTTACTATTTTACTGCGATTAATAAAATTGGACTACAAATAAAGATTGTTTTAAAGTCCTTTATGTTGACTACTTTTATTATGTTCTGGGCTAGAAGAAACAATTTTGAGAAATTATATTATATCGATATTTGATCGATTGCATAATAAGACGTGTTCAGGCTTTACAAATTGGCCATGAGCCTAGGGATTTTTCTTTAACTTCTGGGAACTTCGCAAAACTTCAAGGACTTCTAAGAAGTTCAGGAAACATTGTAGAAAGTGAGGAAACTTAGTAGAAATTCTGGGAGCTTCATAGATCTTCAGAAAAATTCGTATAAACAAGGATCTTGAAAAGGTTCTGAAAACTGCGTAGAAGTGGAAAATTTATTTAAGTTTAAGGAGCTTCGTAGAAGTTAAAAGAAATTATTTTATTGCAGTGAAGCTCATTATTGATAGGGAACCTCTATATAATTTCAGGGCACTTTTTGAAGCCACATGGATTTGGAATAGTTGTGGAAATTAGATACCAATTTAAGAAAATTTGTTCGTGTAACTTTGCGGAAAATAAACGGGACACGTAGAAGTGCAGCAAAGTTTGTAGAAGTGTTACGAATTTTGTAGAAGATCTAAAAACAGTTCAATAAATTTCTAAGAACTTTAAGGATTCTCGCTTCAGGCTAGGGAACTTCGTTGCAGATTGTCAGAGTTCTTACTTTAAAAAAGCTCCATGAACTTCTTGTGAGTTTTAAGAACTTCGTTAAATTTCAAGGAACTTTCTAGATTTTAAAGAATTGATATAGATGTCTTAGGTGTCTCTTCAAAAGTTTATGAGGGGTCGTAGAGTTCTTTGCATCTCTCTTAAGTAAATGTCGGACTAACATACCTTTCCTATCGCTACCAGTTGTAAGGACGTGGCCAGGACAATCTTTAACTGTTGGAGCGGGATATGTCTTTATCTGAGAGATAGCAATTATTTTCTACTTACTATCTGTCCAGAAGGCTGATGCAAAATTTGAAGTTTTCGCTCCACGGTGTTCAAACGGTTCCAAATTGGGTCCTGATTTGCCTCCCATAAGTTGAACTAATTCATTACAAAACTGACTTGGTTTATATTTTTATATGGAAATTACTATGGGAAAACCAAATATTTTCTTCATATCTATCTCAAAATTCACCAGCTCACTCTGCTTTTAAAAATGATAACTGTGCTTGTAGAAGATTTTTTCAGCTACACCTTTGTCAAAGACGAATATTACTTTTTAATTGAATGTAAGAAACAAAAGTTATTTATGATTCAAGTCGCGCATGTCTTATGATTATGCTCAATCAACTGTTCAGCAGGCAACATTGGTGTTTCTGGCGCGTAAAATAGAGCACAAAAATCATGACTACTATGTCACACTGCAAAATAGTGTTGCCCACAAAACAGCTGCATGATCATGCCATAAGATTATCAATCTCTTAAAAAATTAATAACTATTTCATTTGACGTCTGGCTGAAAAATGATTTTCTGTAAAGATGAAGCTGAGAAAATTTCTCATAAGAATACACTGAGATTATTAATCAAACGAATTTCATAGAAATATCGTATGATTTTTTGCGACAAGATTTTATGTTGAATTTCATACGACCGAACTATGAAGAACTGTCAGTTTTTTGTCAATCAGCCATCGTATGATTTTTCATGCATATAACTATGAATCTCAATATAAACGAACGATAGCTATCATTGGACATTACGAACAATTTCATTTGTCATTTCGTATGAAACTCATAAAGGATATGAATGAAAAATATAGTTTGAGTTGATTAAATACTATGTTAGTGATGGTGACGATTAGTACTTGAGTGATTTGCTTAGTTTAATGGCTTTCTTAGTCTTAATCTCACTCTAATGACAACGATTTAATCTGCCCGACGTTTCGGCCATGGACCATGAACTAAAACCTATGACCGAAGCGTCGGCCAGATTAAATCGTAGTCTTTAGAGTGAGATTAAGACTGAGAAAGCCGTTAAACCAAGCAATTATTTATTATATTTATTATATTGATTCTGATGCAATCAGTGTGGGTTCTAGATTGGCAGGTACAACTGCGGAAACTGGGGGAAGTTCCTCGGAACCCTCCAAATTTGTCGTTGCATTAATCTTCGTCGCAGTCGGGGATGCTACTGCACCGCTGCAGCACTCTGTCAGTTGAGGCAGCTGTGTTGACTGGTGAATCTGTTGAACCCCCGGAAACGTTCACTGTGATGGACACCAGTACTTGTACTCGTGTCCGATTCCTGTTCAAAATTTTTTACTGTTGTTAAATTATCAAAACAAAAACAAAACATAAATCTGACACTTACCCGATCCGGTTGTCTCTTCCGACGTGCTGTTGAAATCGATAAAGTAGAAGCAGCTGCAGCAGCTTGCTTAACTGTCTACAAATGTAAATAAAGTTGTAAACTACAATGAAACAATACGAATTAAATTTACTTACAGGTTTACGGAGCCTTGAAGCTGGATCCGCCATCTTGTGTTTTGTTGTTGTTTTGATTTGCACTGTCGAAATAAATTCCATACGATCATCGTATGATTTTTTGCCGTAAGCTGAACCAAAATAATTCATACGATGTGTTTATGAAATTTTTATGTTTTTCGTATACCTTTTGTTGTATCAAATTATGAATACTATAGATGGAGTATGAAAACATACGATAATTATGAAATTGATTCAGGCTTGTATTTGCATGCATTCATACGATGTAGTTTATGAAATTTGTAGGGATAATTATCTCAGTGTAGCTATTGAACTTTTTAACAATATGGAAAAAGGTAATAAGACAATGAACAAAAAGTTTAACTTTCCCATAGTAATTTCCATATAAACTTCAAATGGTTTGTGCCAAGTAAGTTTCTTACCAATTAAGTTTAAAATTTGGAAGGTTAATCAGGACCCGATTTGGAACGGATTGAGCACTGTGGAGCAAAAATTTCAAATTTTGCATCAGTCTACTGTCCAGTAATAGATATCCTTCTTGCTCTTAATAGTTTTGAATTCGTACCACCTACAATCTTCGTAGAATTAAGAAAGATGGAAAACATATGGAATTTGGAATAAATTCAGGGAACTTCGCAGAAGTTGAGGAAATTTTGTAAAACTTAAGGGAGTTTGATAGATGTTCAAGAAACTGTGCATAAGTTACAGGATATTATTTCATAGATCCTTCCTAGAGAGCAGGAAATATTCATAAGATCTCCATATAGATGAATATATTAGTTGAGTTGTTTAGATATTTATGCAAGACTTCAGGTTGATCAAGTTCAGAGGATCTCCAACTGTTTAAAAATTGAAATACCCTTTCAAAACTGTAGGTTGTTCAGGAAGTATTCAAAAGTTTTCCAGCTAATTGAATCTGATGGAATCTTGAATGATGAATTTACCGTATGCGTGATAATGTTTGTACCATCGTTCAAATAAGGTTCCCGTTTCACCTGTGCATACAATGCCTTGGTTTTCTTTGCATGCACGTAACCTATAGCTCATACCGTAGTAGGCTGTAAATACAAGAAAATGATTTACTTAGTTTGACAGTTGCACCATGACGAAGTGATTTGTCCCACGCGCAAATGTCTCAAAAAGACATTTCAATTGCCGTGGGAGTGTCCCGGTGGACCGTCAAAAGGGATTTAGACCGAGAAAAGAAAGGACAACACTATCCGCGAAGGTGGTCACAGGTCATTCGAGGTTAGCTCGGGGTTATCGCTGCTATCAAAAGGAAGATTCGGGTGAATCCAGTGCGTTCAATAAGGAAAATGGCAAAGGAACACGGGATCAGTGACTTTACGGCACGGAAGATCGTAAAGAAAGATTGCGGGGCGAAGCCGAGGGCACGGAAAAAAAACTCACATGATTACCAACCGCATCCGGGAACTACGAGTCGATCGATGCAAGAAAATCTTAAGCGTAAAAATCCGGTAATCCTGTTCACCGACGACAGCATGTTTACCGTCGATCCCGTATCAAATTCCAGAACCAACCGGTATATTAGTTCTCTTCCGGTAAAAGACGTGGCCGACGAGCACAAGAACGTGTATAGGACCAAGCATCCTGCTAGCGTTATGGTGTTTGGATTGGTGGCTTCCCATGGCAAAAAAAATGGACCCGGTGTTCATTCCAGAAGGCGACAAGGTCAACACGGAGTTCTACATCGGGATTTGAAGTAAGTATTTTCTTCCATGGATCAACGGTCCGAAGCCAAATGTTGTATTTCAACAAGATGGGGCTCCGTGCCACATCTCGAACCGCACTCAGAAGTGGTTGCAGGAATATCTTCCGTTCTGGGCGAAGGATATGTGGCCGCCATCCAGCCCCAATCTCAATCCGCTGGATTACTCAATATGGTGCGTCATGAAGGCCAAGGCCTGTTCTAAACGCCACCCGAGTACAGTAAGCCTCAGACAAACATTGATCCGTACCTGGAAAGAAATGGATTTAGACTACCTTATTAGAACCTGTCGTCCATTCAGGAAGCGTGTGGAGGCCGTAATTGCAGCAAGTGGAAACTCCCCTTTTAATAAATAAAAAAAAAACTCGAAAACGAAATTTTTGAGATTTTTTTTTAATTTTGACATTTCTCAATGGTGCAAACATTATCACGCATACGGTAGATTGTTTAGACATGTTTGTACATTCTATATAGGAAATACCCGTGCCTTGGTGATTTAGCTATATTGTCAAGAATTAGCACTCCACCAGCTGAAGTTTGTACATAAATTTCAACGAAGAGATGGAAATTTCTACATACATCTACCTAATATGTATAAATTTCTTTCTTTTCTATGAAATTTATGCCTGGAATTTAGCTGCAGAATAGATTGAATGGCCTTACACGTAAAAAAAATTGTGCTTTTTGTATGTGTTTTTTTCTAATAAAATAATTAAAAAACACTGAAAAGCCCATACCCGCATAAAATACGTGTAAATGATAAATTGGTACCAAATGAGTTTAACAACACTAACTCCATTTGAAAAAAGTCACAATGCTTTAAATAAAATTAAATAAAATTATTATCTTGTCACAAACTGTGTCCCATTCAAGATTCGAATGCATTCCTTTCAATAAGAATTAAAGTTAAATCTTGATTTTATACATAACAACGAATGCTAGTTAGGCCGTTAATTTTGAAAAATGACTTACAGCATAGGCATGTTTTCCAAGATCTTAAATTACGGATTTTGAAGTCCAGAAGATGCAAAGATTGTCTTAGCTTATTTTATCCGAAGCTTTTATTAATCCCTTAAATTTATTTTGATCAAAATTTCAACAAGATTAGGTGGAACATATTATACTTATTAAAATTCTTATTTCATTTGTTTTTAATATTTATGTACGAATATATTTAACGAAATTACTGTCAAGGAAGGATCTTGCAATTTTATCCTAGTCTTAGAATTATGACAATTGATAAAATTTCATTGACTTTTATTTACAGTTCAATTCGAAGAATGTAGACTTACAATCTGTATCAGAGACATGTATTTTTTAAGATCCAAAATCTTTATTCTGTAAAATGCAACGGATCCTCCCTAGGCCCCCTACAGATAAATTTTCTAGCTACGCCAATGTGTATATGTTGGTGATATTAATTCACACAGCTCGCTCGGGTCGGTTAAATTGATGAATTTACGCGAAACTGCAGCAGTGCATGCGACGCCTAGGTTTGAAATTCAAAACCACAAAAGTGAGGATGTATTAAAAAATATCCCATACTATTTGACAGGAAGCAAAACGTTATTATCATTTTCACATCATTTCCATCTGCTGGTCGACCATAACGTAAATTCATCAATAGAAACTATCAATTTGTTGGCAAGCTGCTTCACGAAGTAAAGTCGAAGATGATACATGTGTGTAAATAAAGGAATTTCGACGTAGGATTACGTCTTTCGGCAGCTTATTGGAGGTGCAATTTAAAAAAAAAACCAAAATCGAGCGCGTTACGGAAAGTGGTCAGGTTTTGACCACTTATAACCATAGAGGTAACTCTAAGACTAGAAGGTCCCGAAATAACGTGCTCAACTTTTTGGCTCAGCTCTGGTACTCTCTTCGGTCCCAAGCTTATCGATTCACCCCTCGAAACATAAGAAAAACCAATAACCCCTCATTTTATCTGTCAAACTTTCATATCGAATCAAAATAAACATTGCTTAGTAATAGAATTTCGACTACAATGGGGTACGTTAATTGTTTGCTTGGGACCAATAGGCTAGTCAAGTAGTGAGCCAATTTAAAATCGTTAGTTTCGTATTGATTATTGTTATTACTCTGTCCATAGCAGATGGATTTTAATTCTAAAAAAACCAATCGATTGGAAATTTTCCTACAAAGTTGTTAAAATAAACACTTTATCAATTTTTAATAGGTCACTGTTGAAAATTACACACATGTCCTACTGTTGCAATGGTGATCAAAATCATCACCGATTGCCTGCAAAAGCACTTTCCCTATCACAGATTTAAAAATTGAACTCTATCCGTTCTCGCCAAATGGTGCTTATTCAATCACCGCGTGTGGAGGCCCAACAAACAATTCAAAGTCACAAATAAGCATACACATCGAATAAATGCTGTATAACAGTGTACAATGCTGAATAAAACAGGATGTCGAATTATGTGCTGAAAAAAGCTCATTGAGATCGATAGATGCGCCTTTATTTCGCTGTTTGCTCTGATATGATTAATTTACTTATTAAAAGCCTTATTTGTTGATAATATATAATTCAGAACCAGAGGCTTGATCTAATAACAAACTGAATAAGTGTAATTAGCACATACATTGTCGCTTTAATTCGACTGTGTTCAATTGATTGAATAAAATGCTTTATTAGACGTCTTATGAATGTTTTCTAGCTCCATTATTAGATTCCATTGCATTGCTTTACAATATTGCTGTATAAAGGCGAATACAGTCAGCAAATAGCTCTTATACCACTATGCGTCCATGTTATAATTTCATGCTTTGTAAATGCTTTACCAACGGCGTATTCATTCATTACACTAGTTTACAGCATTTTTGAACTCGGTAAGGTGATGATCATTTCCAATGCAAAATCCTACGCTGAATTCAATGCCGTGGTCAGAAAAAATTAAAGTAGAGCCATTTTTGAGATATACAAATATTTTGATTTTTTGAATTTTGGACAAAAGTACGATTACTAAAATGTCAATATCTTTGGAACTAGTGCACCAATTTTAAATATTTTTTATGAAAATGAAGCTTAATAAATTTGCTATCGTTCACTAGAATATTATGTCTTAATTAAAAATTTAATTTTGAAGTCATTTAAAAATTTACAGCATTTATTTTTATTTTTCCTGCGAATATTCCATAAAAATCTTGTTTTAATCAACATTTTTAATGGGATAAAAAGATTCAAAAAATCATTCCATAATTTATTCTTAAATTCCATTCAAAACCGGAGAAAATGAGCCTTTAATTGATGAAATCGGTTGGAAATTGTCGAAGTTATGAGCATTTTTGTAAAACACTTAAAAATGTTGCTGAAATACAACAGCTTTAGAGTTCCTTTTCTAGGGGTCGTTGTAAGCATCCAAATCGCATGTAAAGTTTTCATGGGAGATTCTTTTCTCTACATATCAATTTGATTAAGGCATATCAGGATTTAAAACCGAGTTGATACAAAAGAAATTTATTTAGGTTTTATTAAAAATGATTGAGAATCGAATGACTTTGTCTTCGATGTTTTGAACTTGTTTCTCGAATCAGAAACCAACAATAGTCACCCATCATTGTTTCATCCCAAAACCCTTGGTAACGACGTTGGTGAAAACGTTCGCCGTGCTCATCACTCCCGTCACCAAGACTTTCCGGGAAAAAATCCATGTGAGAATGTAGGAAATGTATCTTCAAAGACATATTCACACCTGTGTTCAGTGAAATAAAAGGATTTGAAATTAATTATATGTAACAAACACAATATTTTTGATTTATACCTATTTTCTCATAATTTTTGAGCAATTCATCGACGGCTTCCTCATAATCTGGGCTTCTGAAATTTCCTAAAAAGGTTGTGACAACACGCTGGAACGATTTCCACGCTTCTTCCTCATCTGGTGTCAAAACTGTATTGAATGCGGAATCATTGAGCAGTTTTTTGATCTGTGGGCCAACAAATACACCTTCCTTTATCTTTGCGTCAGATAAATTTGGAAATACTGATTTCAAGTACTGGAATGCCGGCCCTTCTTTTTGCAACGCTTTGACGAAATTTTTGAATAGCCCAAGTTTTATATGTAGTGGTGGAAGTATTATGCGTTCTTTTACCACAAGAGGATCATTTTTAACGTTGTCTTTACCAATTGTGAAATTATCCCGTTTTGGCCAATCTTTTCGGACGTAGTGTTCCTTACGAGCTCGACTGTCCCATTTACACAAAAAACACATATATTTTGTGTATCCCTGTTGCAATCCAGTCAACATGGCAACCCCTTTAAGATCGGAACAAATTTTCCAATTGTATTGATTTTAATTTATCAAATTGAGCAATAGAGCCATTGATTCATACGTTTCCTTCATATTAACGGCATGAGCTAATGGAATAGAAGGTTTCTCATTCCCTTGATGCAGTAAAACGGCTTTCAAGCTCAACTTGCTGCTATCGATGAATAAACGCCATTCAGCTGGATCATATGGCTCACCAAACTCTTCAAACAAGCCGTTTACGTCATGGCAAAAACATGCCTTGTCCTTTGTAGAATAATATTAGTCAAATAATTAATTATATTTCAACATTCATATTAATTATTCCACAACACTGCTTCAGGCTAACAACAAAACGAAATTGGTAGCATAGTGGTTACCGTTTCCGCTTTCCAAGTTGAAGGTCGCGAGTTCAATCCCAACATCAACCCTTTTTTTTATTTATTTTTCACGCCTAATTAATTTAAATCGTAATCATAGATCGTATCACTCACGACAACCAATTCATAGATCTATCGAAAAGAATAGCATCCTTTTCATCGAAATTAGAAGGATGGAGAGGTAACGTTGGTCTCATGTTAAACAACTATGAATGAATTAATCATTCTCACATCTCCTTGAATTAGCTAGAGTTACGGCTGGAAGTGCTGATTGGTTTTCAGATTCAAGCTTTTATTGATTATTTAGCTGCCCATATGATGAAATCTAGGCTAGCTCAGATGGCAAGGCAAGTGGCTGGTGATCGGAAGGTCATGGTTCGAATCCCATTTAACGGACATGTGTGTGTATGGTATGTATGAAGTAAATTTTCTAGTATATCTGTGTGGTGGTTGCGTACTTCGACAGAAGAAATTAATGACACAACAATCACGAGCGAGAAAAAACAACCCTGCTTCTGTGCCGTTCTTATTTTCGGATTAATTATCCCGTAGTTGAATCGTCGTTTAATATACGTATAATAGTGATTAATTAAACATTATTTCACAGGAGAATCAAGCGTCTATAGATACACCTTTATACCATCGCTGTTTAAGGAAGTAAATGATATCTAATAAACGCTGAATAATCAAAAAATTGATCGTGACAACTCTTGTAAGTCGAATAAAAGCTTCTCGACATACCTTATTCAACACCAAATATTTCGATGTTGTGGTTGAATAAAATTCTCCAGATTTGTGTGAACAAAGCCTGAACAGAAGTTATTATTAAAAATAGTACAAGTATTATTAAGCATGCAGTTGAATAAAATCGTCAAGAGTTCGTTTCTTCAATAGGCAATTGTTTGTTGGGAATACTTACATTTCGATGAAAATCGTGATAAAAAGATCGTGATAAAACATTACAGAAACCAATTTTGAATCGTAGACCATGTCGTTCAACAATCCACTCTTTCCGAGACGAGGCCATCTTCTTCATCATGTTCGCTCGTCACCCGGAATGCATGCAAATGAAAAAGAGATGCAATCAGGATTAGTTTTTTTTTGTTTTTTGTTTTTTTTTTTGCAATGGTCCTTGTTACACATTCTCTGTCTTGTCCTTTTTTCTTCCAGTGTTTATAATTTCCTTTTCCTCGATCTTCTTCCTCTGTCGATACACCATCTGAAATTTCGCTATCCTCATTATTATAAATTTCTTCCACTTTCTCTTTTAATTTTTCTTTGTCCTTAGCTAGTTCTTCCCATTCTTCTATATTAAGTTCTTCATATCTATCAAAGTCTTGATTTAATGATTTCCTCCAAGTAAGACTTGGTCTACCCTCTTTTTTCTTGTTGAATTTGAATCTATACGCTAATTGCAGTGGGTGATTCATCTCTTTTCTTCTGATATGTCCAAAATAACTTATTCTGCCTACCCTAACTCGTCTATTTATTGTTTTTTTGGAATTAAATTTCATATTACTTGGTTTTTTACAGCTATTAAAAATGTTCCTTAGAATATTTTTTTCGTAGTTTGCTAGTGCCACCCTGTTTTTCTTTGTTAATACCGCTAACTTAGTTCCGTATAATAACGCTGGCGCCAAAATTGTATTATATATAAGCTTTCCTAATTCCCAGCTCGGATGAAATCTTGTACAAAAATCTGCTGCTAATCTTGAAGTTTTCAAAGCGTTTATAGATCTATGCCTATTGGTTAATTTCCTGTTTAGGGTTGCTGTCAGACAAACTCCTAAATACTTAATACATTCACTAGTTTTAAAAGCAGTTCCATTAAGCATTAATTCGTTTGGCTGTACTGCTTTGTCATGTGGGTATCGGACTAAGATTTGACTTTTCTCCTTATTGATTTTAAGACCTACTTTATATAGCTCCTCTTTTAGTACTTTAAGAATATTCTCTAACTCATTTATACTTCTTGCTTATATAGATGATATTAATATGTCATCGGCAAATGCTAAAATTATCGGCAGTTTTAAGCAATCTACATCTATCAATTCTAATTCAGGAATATCTCTTGCAACGTTTTTAAGAACATCTTGTATTAAATAATTAAAAAGTTGAGGTGACAGGGGACATCCTTGTTTGATTCCCTTACCTCTTTTGAACTCTTTAGAAAATTGGTTTTGCCATAAAACTCTAGTGAGTTCATTCTTAACACATAATAACACCCTGTCAACTAATCTAGATGGAACATTTAAATTAAGTAAAACTACTCTTAAACTCTTCACATTTACTGTATCAAATGCCTTACTGATATCCAAAGCTAAAACAATTAGATTGTTTCCTGCATTCCAATATTCTTCCATGACTCGCCTAGCAATGAATATATGATCATCTGTTGATCTACTTTTTGTAAATGCTGCTTGATGGAACCCTGGATCTCCTGTGAATTTTCGAAACTGGTTACCTATCCATTTAGCATATACTTTATAAGCCACATTACAAAGAGATATTCTACGAAAATGATCGGCTTCTGAAGCTCCTGCCTTTTTTAGAATGGGAATTTGCGTAGATTTGTTCCAGTCTTTGGGCATTATGTTTTCTACATATACCAACTTCATAATTTCAACTAGCTCTTCTATCGTGCTCTGATCTGCATTTTTAAGATATTCTAAATAAACTCGGTCTGGCCCTGACCATCATAAATTATTGTTGTTTAAGAGTTAATTTTCATTTAACTTTCGCTCGACTTGCTGCCAGCCACATTAGCCCAAAACTCTTTGATAATGTACCCAGCAACCAAACATATGTGGTCAAATGCGCAACAGTACTGAAGTAGTACATACAAATTCTGGCAATGACCGAATACCACATGACCTTGTCAATTTACCAGAAACACTTCAAATTAAGGTAAGGATTTCTCCAGGACGCTAGAAATAAGCAAAAAAATCTCGCCTTTATATAATTGATCGCAAATATCTCGCGATTAGAAAATTTTAGAAAGATATTTCTCCAATAAATTTTTGCTTTTCCATTATCTATTGAATAAATAAAAAATCCGTGCGATTTGTGCACGGAAATGCGTAATTTGTCATCAAAAAACGAGGCGTTTCCGTAATGGGGAAAAGTGGTTTTCCTTAAAGAGCCTACATTTATAAAAAAGGTGACATGTCAAAATTGGAACAATCGTTTGTCGGGCAAAGTCATAGGAAAAGTCATTCCAATCGAACAGATATAGTTATGCTGAAAAGTATTGGGCTGAATTATATATGAGCAATTTTGTAAGAAATCTAGAACTTGAAATAGCAACTGATCACATCTATAGAAGCTTGAGAAAGCAGGTTATTTACAAAACTCTGATATTAGAAAAAATTAGCTTAAGAATATATAACTTTCTCAACAAACCTCCCAAGATATGAAAAAATTAAGCAAATTTCAATTATGAAGTTTTTTTTTCAGTTGCAGAATCAATGAATTTTATTAGGAATTATGAGGTAAATTCCTAGCAATTTTTTTTTTTTTTTTTTTTGTTAGTTATTTTATGTACAGGCTCAATCGAATAAACTTTACAGAGCCAAGTTATCATTTTTTTTATACATTATAAATGTCTTAAATCTAAAATTAAAGGATTTGAACCGATTACTCGCGGTCTTCTCGAGGTTAGTGGATGACAATTGTTTGGATCGGGAGAGGGAAAAGGAGATTTGGAATATGATTTATGATTCAAAAATTTCACTATTTCTAAAACAAATACTTAATCCTATCGACGTTATATCAACTCTGTAATTATACAATTATTACAGAAACAAATCTACAAAAAAAAAATGCACACACACATACAAAACACAAACTAAACACAAGGTTAATCAAACTTACAATCTATGGTTAATATTCTTCAAGAAAACATATATGAGTTGCATAAACTCCAGATCGCGTCTAGCCAAAATATCCCGAACTGGAACATTAGGTTGTCTACCTCGAGCCCGAAGGGAATCGTACAACTCGGATCTGACTCCACGATACTCCGCACAAGACCAAAGGATGTGATCAGCGTCCTGGTAACCTTTTCCACATTCACAGAGATTACTGTCCCCCAGTCCGACACGGAACAAGTGAGCGCTTAGTGAATAGTGATTGGACATGAGGCGAGATATCACACGAATGAAGTCTCGACCCACCTCCAAACCTTTGAACCAAGGACACTTCGACACCTTGGGGATAATTGAATATAACCATCGTCCCAAACTCCCTTCACTCCATTTATTTTGCCAGCTGGCGAGTGACTGTTGACGATAAATGAAGAAAAATTCGTCGTAGGCGATTTGTCGATCGTAAATATCGCCTTGCATAGCGCCCACCTTTGCAAGCGAGTCCGCCTTCTCATTGCCCGGAATCGAGCAATGATATGGGACCCATACAAAGGTGATGACAAAAGATCTTAAAGATAAAGCACTTAGAAGCTCTCGTATTTTCATGAGAAAATACGAGGAGTGCTTTACCGGCCTCATGGAGCGAATAGCCTCGACAGAACTGAGACTATCCGTAAAAATAAAATAATGATCTGGTGCAAGTGAGGCGATCGTTTCTAGCGTATAATGTATTGCCGCCAGTTCAGCAACATATACGAAACAAGGAACATGAAGCATTCGAGAGGCACTATGAAATTCGTTATAAATACCAAAACCTGCGGACGCCTCTATTAGTGATCCATCTGTGAAGAACGATCTTGCGGAATCAACTTGGCCAAACTTTGCAGTGTATAATGACGGAACAATCATGGAACGATGATGTTCTGGGATTCCGCGAATCTCTTGCGTCATAGATAAATCAAAACTGACTGAATTGCCGAAGTCGCAGAAGCATACACGATGAGGATTATGCTGTGAAGGGCTGACGACATCCTGTGTACAATGTCATAAAACGAGTTTGAGGGTTGAGCTCAAGAAGCTTCTCAAAGTTTTCGATTACCAGTGGGTTCATAACTTCACAACGGGTGAGGAGCCTGCGGGATAATTCCGAATACTGATCAGAGAGAGGCAACATGCCCGCTAACACTTCGAGACTCATCGTATGAGTCGAGTGCATGCATCCTAACGCGATACGTAGACAACGATACTGGATCCGTTCCAGTTTGATGATGTGCGTTTTAGCCGCCGACTGGAAGCAAAAACTACCGTATTCTAAAACCGATGAAATCGTTGTCCGGTACAACGTTAGAAGATCTTGCGGATGGGCTCCCCACCACTTTCCTGTAATTGTTCGGAGAAAATTGATCCTTTGTTGGCCTATCCGCTTCAGATACTCAATGTGGGATCTCCAGGTGCATTTTGAATCGAACCAGACCCCAAGATATTTGAAAGACATGGAATGAGTGATCGGCTTACCCAAAAGTTGAAGCTTCGGTTGTGCTGGGCTATGCTTCCTAGAAAAAACGACCAACTCAGTTTTCTCCGTGGAGAATTCGATACCTAGCTGGTAAGGGTCCTTGCAGGTCGGCCTCTCTGGGCCCTGTCATAGACACTATTCCGTCATCTGCAAGTTGTCTCAACGTGCAGTTGTCACTTAGGCAATTGTCAATTTCACTGACGTAGAAATTATACAGAAGGTGGCTTAAACATGAGTCCTGGGGGGACCACCCAGACAAGGAACGAGCCACCGAGCTTTACCGCTCCAAGCGAAACGAGTGCCGGCAAATCATCAGGGATGCCAAGAAAAGTAGCTGGGAGGAATTTTTGGAGGGGATCAACTCCAACCAAACGGCGTCCGAGTTGTGGAGCCGGGTCAATGCCCTCAACGGAAAAAGAAAGGCCAGGGGGATGGCCCTCCGCCTCCAAAGCGGCCTCACACGAGACCCGCTCACCATCGCCAACGAATTGGCTGACTATTTCGCCTCACTCTCTGCCATTGACCGCTATGACAGGAACTTCATACAAAAAAAACCACGCATCCACACAGAGCCTTGGCAACATTGTCATTCCGGAGGACTCTGTACCTACGCCCATCAACGCGCCCTTTCGATTCGATGAACTAACCCTTGCACTATCCCGCAGCAAAGGGAAATCCGCCGGTCCGGATGATATAGGATACCCCATGCTGCAACATCTCCCGTCCAGCACCAAAGTCGAACTGCTAGACCTAATAAATAAAATCTGGATAGAGAACACCCTGCCAAATGAATGGTCCCACAGTCTGGTAGTCCCCATCCCAAAGCAGGGGCAAGTGGCCTCTACTCCGGAAAACTTCCGTCCGATCTCTCTGACTTGCTGCATTAGTAAAGTCATGGAACGGATGGTCAATCGCCGTCTAATTCGCTTTCTCGAGGACAACGACCATCTCGATCACCGACAGACAGCATGCGTTCAGATCCGGTCACGGCACCGGAACGTACTTTACTGGCCTGGGCGATGTACTCCAAGAGGCGATGGATGAAGAACTCCATGTCGACATAGCGGCCCTGGATTTAGCTAAGGCGTATAACCGCGCCTGGACCCCCCAAGTCATCAAACAGTTGGCTGACTGGGGTCTATAGGTGGCCACATTCTACACTTTTTTAAAAATTTCCTTTACGGTAGAAGCTTTCAGGTGATGATCGGGAACCACCGCTCCTCAACTCGGGCGGAAGAAACTGGAGTCCCACAGGGATCCGTCATAGCGGTCACCATCTTCTTGGTCGCCATGAATGGAGTCTTTGGGATCCTACCAAAAGGAATATACATATTTGTATATGCAGACGACATCGTCCTGCTGGCTTTAGGACGCACCCTCAAGGCTCTGCGAAGGAAATTACAAGCTGCTGTATCAGCCACCAAAAGATGGGCCAATAGGGTCGGCTTTGAATTATCCGCAGAAAAGAGCGTGGTTTCCCACCTATGCCAATTCCGTCATCGCCCGCTACCAACAGCCATCGTTGCGAACAATATTCCAATACCCAACAAGAAGACCATCCAGGTTCTCGGTGTACGCTTGGACCGGGAGCTGAGGTTCGACGCACATTTCAACGAAATCAAAGCCAACTGCCGCACGCGGCTAAACCTCCTCCGGACACTTTCCAAACCACACCAGAGCAGTAACAGAGAGATTCTACTAAAAGTGGCTTTGGCCACTGTAAACAGTAGATTATTCTACGGGATCGAACTGTTCTGCCTTTCCAACGACTCTCTTACCACACGACTAGCCCCAACGTATAACCAGGCAATCAGAATCGTCGCAGGACTTCTGCCTTCAACACCGGCTGAATCGGCATGCGTCGAACTCGGTGTACTACCGTTTCAATATCAAGTCGCCGAAACGCTGAGCTGCAGAACGATCAGCTACCTGGAAAAGACCGCCGGGAATAACGAGGTCTTTCTCCTCAGGGAGGGGAACAGAGCTCTCGGAAACTTGGTCCATCAGGAGCTCCCACCCGTGTCCAGGGTACACTGGAACGGAGCCAGAGAATGGACAGAACTAACCATACGCGTTGACCTTTCAATTGCCAAGCGCTTCAAGGCAGGTAACAACTCCCGTGCCATGCAGGCCCACGTAGCGGAGCTGCTGAGAACTAAATACGCAAATTTTCAACACCGTTACACGGACGGCTCTAAGGCCGTGGGGAAGGTTGGATTCGGAGTAGCGGATGTATCCAATAGCTACTTCTTTCGACTACCCGATCAGTGCTCCGTCTTCTCGGCGGAGGCTGCGGCCATCCACTTCGCCACCACGACACCCGCCAATAAACCCATATGTGTCCTAACAGACTCCGCCAGCGTTTTATACGCCTTGAATTCAGCAACATCCAGACACCCCTGGATACAAGGGATCCAAAAGGCCGCGCCGCCGAACACCTCATTTGTTTGGGTACCCGGCCATTGCGGTGTCCGGGACAACTGTGAAGCAGATCATCTCGCTGCCACAGGTCGCTCCGGCCGGATGGCCACCACAGTTGTACCCAGTCAGGACGTAAAAAAATGGGTGAAAGCATCCCTCCGAGACGCCTGGGCCCGGGAGTGGTTCGCAAAAAGGGGACCGTTCCTGAGAAAAATAAAGGGCGACACCTCCAAATGGAATGACATTACGAGCCGATGGGAACAACAGGTCTTATCCCGGCTTCGATCCGGACACACCCGAGTGACCCACAACATGGGTAGTGCTGCCTCTTTTCGGAAGTTTTGCGACTCCTGCAACACGATTATGACAGTCGAACACCTGATTGTTAACTGTCCCTGCTTCCATAACATCCGGCTCCTCTATGGAATACCGAACAGCATACGTAACGCCCTCTCTAACGACCCGTTCACGGAAGCAGCCCTAATAGTTTTCCTAAAAGATGCTGGACTGTTCGATAAAATATAATCAATATATACAAAATGACTACACTTCGAACATGGACACCACTGGAGTAAGCCTGGATATCACATGACGATTACCTGACTGCCTTCGACAACGACCACCGCCATTCACACCATGATCCGCCAACCACGCTAAGAACCAAGACAGGAACTATAATGAACTCTGTTTAAAAACACTCTGTACTAAGGGGACTCCCTTCTGGAGCTCCACCAACCTCTAGGAGAACCCCTTCTGGGTTCTCCAAAATCTCAACTATGTAATTAGGGAAGCCCCCTTCTGGGGCTCCCGGAGATGAACCAGCCTGCGGCTGAAAATCTACTAAATAGAGATAATAATAATAATAATAATGAGTCCTGGGGGAGACCCATGTATCTAAATCGTGAAGCTGTAGAGTTTCCATGAGAAAAGCTCATATGTTTCTCTGACAGCAAATTGTACAAAAAGTTATTAATTAATGGGGAAAGGCCACAAGCGTGGAGTTTGTCTGAAAGGACTTCAACCGATACTGAATCAAAAGCCCCCTTAATATCCAAGAAGACAGAAGCCATTTGCTCTTTTTTTAGCAAAAGCCAACTGAATTTCAGTGGAAAGCAACGCGAGACAGTCGTTCGTTCCCTTGCCCCTACGGAAACCAAATTGAGTATCTGAGAGTTCGTCTCAACCCATTTGTCCAGGCGATAAAGGATCATTTTCTCCAACAATTTTCGAATACACGATAACATCGCAATGGGACGATACGAGTTGTGATCTGACGCGGGTTTTCCAGGCTTTTTAATAGCTATAACTCTCACCCGCCTCCAATCATCCGGAACAATATTAAGCTCCAGGAACTGATCAAACAAGTTCAACATGCGCCTCTTAGCGACGTCTGGGAGGTTCTTCAACAAGTTGAACTTGATTCTATCAGCCCCCGGAGCCCAATTGCCACACGAAAGGAGCGCGAGTGAGAATTCCTAGCAAATATTAAAGCAAATAATAGCAAAAGAAACTTAAGCATGATCTTGCGAGAATTATTAAGAATTGTAATGCGTGAATTTCAAGTGTTTTCGGGGGCGTATTTTTAAAACTTTAGAGGGAAAAATTAAATTAAAATACAAGGGAGAATCCCAAGACTATACTTGGGAAATTTTGACAAAAACTCTGAGATAACGCTTCGATATCTTTAATTTCAATTAGCGAATGCTGTTATCTAATTAAACAGCAAGTGTAGTAGCTTGCAAATACTGTTCTTAAGCTGCTAGCTACTGCTTTATAATAAGTCAACTTTTAATAGGCATGTGCAATTACAGTTTTCACAGGAGTCTAAAAGTGGAGTCATTCATTCTTAGTAGTTTCCATTCCATGCAATTAAAACAGTTTTATTTCAGCTGATTATGGTTACATTACCAATGTTTCATTTATGAATCGTTACAACGAATGTCGGTTTTTGTAGTTCCAAAGGGATTATCATTCAATCGCAACTGTTCATTCAGCTCATCTGGAACGTCAACGTAAACTTTATCCAATCCTATGGTGAATATGAATTTCCTCAGATTTTCCACGTTCACAGCATCATTTGCACTCGACCAAATGGTAAATGTCACAGGGTTCGTTTCCTTCACCGAGCAGTACAAGTAAACCAACGATTCCAAACTGTGTGCAGTTATTCCGGCACGAACTGGAAATGTTATGACATTTCCTGCCTCATCGATTCGGTTGTCCTTTATAACATTTATCATCTGCGAAACATGAGCTCTTGTGTATTGGCCATCTGTAGAAGATTCACTCCATTTAGTAGTCCACCCAATAGACAAAACTGCAGGACCAAGTTGTTTTACAGCATCAAAAAAGCGCTTCGGATCCACCGGAATAGTTTCCGTGTTATTTACCGGCCCTGGTAGAATATCAGCGTTGATCCATGTTGGGAATTTTTGCATATCATAAGATTTTCCAATGATTCCGATTGATTTTTCCAGTGCACCGATTGATTTGAAATCTAGTTTCACTCCTTTTACTTTGGACGGTTGAACGGCGGTGTTATAAGCTTGTATATGTGTCAAAAACGCTTCCAACGATAAATCTGATGTTGTTGCCGGAGGATGCGCCATGATGGGAATTTCGCTCTCTTTGTTAGCATCATTTTCCAAAAAGCCAAGCAGTATGTCTGCCTCTATGAAATCAATATCGCCTTTTTAAGTGAAAGAATATCGAATCATTAGTATTTTTTTTATTCGACATCAACTTAAAGCTTCGAACCTTGTAGGACATCTGATAGGAATTTTTGACTATCGACAGCATGGGCCCAAGTAATTTCAGTCAGATTACTGGCGTTATGTAAATCAGCAGCATCAATCATATTCATTGTCACGAATAGACCTGTAAATGTAAATAGAAGTTTCAAGGTAATGAATACTTATCACCGTCTTTCTTTTCACTGGTTGAAGGTAGCTGATGATGATAATGGATGGATGTCGCTTAAATGGTCATGGCGTGTAATTGAATCAATTTAAGTATTAAGAAAACAATCAGGCGGTCATTCAATCATTCTATGGTTAAAAATTTAATGCTCAATTACACCAATGTGCAATGCGTGTTGGATCTATAGTAGGACTAACCGATTTACATGCATATTATCCAATTATTTGAGAAACCTTTGCAAGAAAGTGAGATACTTAGTATAGAATAGAATTATAGTAGTTTCAAAATTTTCAATCCACTATCAAATATGTGAATTTCAGAAATAATTTATGATTAGCTCAATAGATTACAACAGAAAAAGTCACTTGTAAACGTTGGCTGATTTGAATTATCTGCTGTACATAGTTCCAAACAGGTTTGCACGTGTAAAATCAAATTAAAAAAATAAACTGACACTATATATGAACACACTTACCCTATGCTGCAACATGAACAGGATGCAATATGAGCTTGATAACAAGATTTTTTTTTTAGTAAAACTTGCAATGACAATCAGCTTTGATCTTTGTTAAAAGGTGCAGATGTTGATGTATGCTTGTGATTCAGATGCATTTTCACTGTAAATTAAAATATCAATAAAATTAATTAAAATATTGATATTTCATTCGAAATGGATGAAACACATAGCAATGATGAAAAACCAAGGAAACCCAGTGCCTATTATAAACTAATTCTTACCGAAAATTACAAAAGATGGGTGAAATAATGAACGCGACATTGTTCTGCTAGCAACTAGTCGAATCAAAATAAATTGAAATCACTTACGGTTAGTGGACCCATCTAAAATAATTATCAATTGTGTTATCAATCAATGGTTTGGTTGTAAGCTGCGATAACGAGCGTCACCAAAACAAAATATGTATGTATACAAACGAAGTGACAGCCAGCGTTGCCAGAATGTTTTAAAGATTATAGGTATCAAAGGTTTTAAAAAATCGGTATTTATCGGTATTCACAATTTTAATTAATTTTATATTTTCGCCGTTTTTTAAAGTGAAAATTTTAACAATGGTGACGACTGGGATTTGAGGGGAATTGCTTTGTTTGATGGCGTTCTCAGTATTAAAAAACTCTTTAATTTTTTAATTTAATTTTTAAAATTATCGTTGTTCTCAAGTGGTGATCAAAATTGTAACGAAGTAGATTTTTCAATTTAATATCATTAAACGAACAAAAATATGGAAAATCAGCCACAACAACGACTAAACTATTGACAATAACGACAAACAATATTTTCCCTTGAAAAAGGCCACAACCCATGGCCGAAATGTCGGGCAGATTACATCGTAGTCGTTGCAGTGTTTTCGTTAATCAAGGTCGTTACAGTTAATTAACAAACAGAAAGCCGTTAATGAAAGCAAAATTTTAACTTTTGAACTATGATCGAAAAATTCCGCAAGAAAACTCCGGGGAATGTTTGAATAAGCTTCTAAATGGAGCTGAAAAACAACCAGAGAAAGACGAAAGAAGCTCTTCTGGATGAAGTTCGAGAAAAGCTGGGAAACTTCCAAGACACGAATTGAGAAACTTGTGGCGAAATTTTTTTTAGTTTATTAGTTTATTTACTATCGGAAAAAAATCGCATGTCACATCCACAGGAAGCCAGAAAAGTTTCAGAAACCGGAAGTAAATTTCCAGAAGTAGCCATTGTAGTAGATAGAGTTAGTGTTGAATAAATAATGCGTAGAATCGAGTGAGCGTGAAGCGTGATAGTCCTTATGTAAACGGAATCTCATTGGTTAGAGAATTTTGATAGGTTAGCAGGTATAAATATGAAGTACCTAAGCTCGTTGAAGTCATTCTTGTAACGAGCTTAGGTACTTCATATTTATACCTGCTAACCTATCAAAATTCTCTAACCAATGAGATTCCGTTTACATAAGGACTATCACGCTTTACGCTCACTCGATTCTACGCATTATTTATTCAACACTAACTCTATCTACTACAGCCATTTCCAGGGAAAGCCAGAAGAAGCTCGGAAAAATCTTCTTGGCTTATGGTCAAACTTCCAGAAGAAGACAAAAGAAATTTCTGGGAGAATGAATTGAACTTCCTGGAGAAGACGAAAGAAACTTCCTGGAGACGCTGGCAGAAACTTCTTAAGGTAGATTGGAAGAAACATCTGAAGAAAGTCGGAAACCAAGGCGCTTACGGAAGAGTCGAAAGAAACAAGTACACCGGAGTCGCTTTTTACGCGGGTGATACGTCCCACGTAAAAAAACCGCGTAAATTCCGGAATCCGCGTAAAAAAAACGCGTAAATTCCAAAATCCGCGTAAAAAAACCGCGTAAAAAAACCGTGTAAAAAAACCGCGTAAAAAGCGACTCCAGTGCACATAATTCATAAAACATCCCTGAAGACTCCGCAATTTCCCTCAAGATTTCGGAACATTCCTGAAATTCACTAAGGAATATTTCCTTTTTCCTCGAAATTTCTTAAAAGTTCTAGTAATTTTCCTGAAATTTGGGTCTGTTTTTGGAGTTCTCTGGTCATCCTCTGGTCATGAAATTTATTGTTACATCCGCTTTGAAAGTCTCTGATCCTTCCGATTTTTTTTTAATGTTTAAAAGTTATCGACACTGCCATTAAAAAAGAAAACCCACCCCCTCCTCCCTTTGTCACATTTTTTGTATGGACCTTATATTGTTGTATGGGTTGTCACAGTTTCCAAACCCCCTTCCCCCCCTTAAAAGTGTGACATAATTAATGGACGTTCATGTTACTTCCCTTACGTTTCCAAATTTTGCACGAGCCTCTCAGGACATTGCTGAAGTTTTCGGAAATTTCCTGAGTTTCTTGGAACTTCTTTATAATTTCAACAATTTCATTGAAATTAATTGACCTGCCCTGGTGTTCTCTGAGCTTCACTAAAGTTCCTGAAAACCATTAAATGTTTCTGAAGTTATTTGCACTTGTGAAGTTTCCAAAATATTTATGATGTTTCCTTAAGTTCACTGGAGTTCGTTGGACTTTTCTGAAACTTCCAGGTAACATAAGTTTATGAAACTGTCTTTAATTTATCGAAACTTTCACAAAAATCCGGACTTTTCTGAAGCTTCAGAGCTTCTAAATGTCCCTGCAGCTAGTGTGGATCCGCAATAAAAATCAGATAGCCTCCTTGAATCCGGGAAAGTTAAAAAAACTGGCGGGAGAAGATGAAAGTATCATTCGAGCGAAGGCTGGAGAAGCTTCCAAGGTAAGGTGGAAGAAAATTCCAGGGAAAGTTGGATGCAGTTTCAGGAAGATAAAAAAAATGAATAAAACGTCCGGAATTTAAATAACAATTGAAAAATGTTTCTCGATTCCTTAGGAAATACTGGAAAAAGCCATCGACTATTTCTCGATTGATGGGTAGCCAATCAAAAGGAGGAATTGCAAACATTATTCAAAAGAGTATCAATCATAAGGCATTTTTAGAGATGATTTTTTTTTTTATTTTGAAGGCTCAAAAAACATGAGGTATTCAAAAAGATACAAGTCTCTCACAAAAATTTTCTCCAAAATTCGAGCGCGGGCAGGCAATAATAATTTTGGTTATTTAAAAAAAATCGGTACAAATCGGTATAAAATCTCAAAAATCGGTATTCTGAGGAACCTTATCTGTATATCGGTATCTAGATCGGAAATCGGTATAAATACCGATAAATCGGTATATCTGGCAACACTGGTGACAGCTGACGAAGTGACAGAGATGCCAGATGATTTTTTTTTGGTCTGCGTTAAAATTGCTAATTGTCTGAGAATTTTCAAAAATGTTTGCAAAATCTTTTTTGAGCAAACATGACCTGATATTTACGAATACAATCAGAAGGTGCGAGACCCCGTTAACACCACAGTCAAAATCAAAGTGATACGATCTGAAAGTTCTTGCTCTGATGCCACTTCGCCTTTTTTGGAGTATAATAATCAGCTCCTGGAAAACATACAATAACAAAAATGCTTCCCAAAATGTCATGCCTGTAAAATATATACTATCTTTAGCATCTAGCACGCTTTATTTTTACTTTAAGGCTCTGAACCATTTGGCGAATTTTTCAACTTTTGGTTAAAATTTGACAGATAAAAAGTTATTGATTTACCCAGCTATCCGAGCATGGTTATTTCTGACAGACAAGAAGTTAAATTTTGACAACCGTGGCTCGAAAACCGGTCGATCGGATGTGTGACCGCTTAAACATTTCATTTGACACATGATCTTTATTAACTTTTTGCAAGGCGTCTGCTTATTAGTTGACTTATACATTTTATGAATAATCAGCAATGGAAATTTGCCAAAAGGTATAAGGAGATTTCTATCCGTGTAATTCAGTGTTCTGCTTAGTACCAACCGGTGGAAACTAACGATTTTAAATTGGCTCACTACTTGACTAGCCTTTTGGTCCCAAGCAAATCGATTAACGTACCCCATTCTTGTCGAAATTCTAGTACTACACCATTTTTTTTTATTCGCTATGAAAGTTTGACAGATATAAAATGAGGGGTTCGTGGATTTTCCTATGTTTCGAGGGGTGCATTGATTAGCTTGGGACCGAAGATAGTACCTGAGCTGATAGCAGCTGAGGCTCTATAGCAGCGTGAATCATAGGAAGAGGAAAATGTTTTTACTTTTTCTGATTACTTTATCCATTGCAGGTGCTTTTAATCATCATCCGAATGGAATATTTTGTTTTCTGTATCGATTTTGCAGTGATTCGGCTGGTGCTTTCACATATTTTTGTTTAGAAAAGTGAAGATTTATAAAACTACCCCAGCGGTTATGATGTTCCGGATTTTTTATGTGGTATTATTTGAGCTGTAAATCCGTTCAAATATGCGTTAATTTGAGATATAAAAATTGTAATTTTGATGTAAACAAACGGTTTGGTTGACGTTTCCTCTAATAATCGCCTAGCGCACTCTACATTGGTGGTGCATAGAAATATTCTATACAGCAAAAAAATGTAATATCGATCAATGTAATTCAAGCTGATGTATGAAATGATGATATCATAGCAAAAAGCAGATACAATATTACATCAATGGATGTAATTTTGTTCGCAAAATCGATATACATCGTACAACGTTATATTACACAACCGATGGATTGACCTGGTTGCAGCAGTTTGGATGTGATATTCAACAACTTTTTTTTCTGTGTATACGGCAGAAGAAAAAAGATTTTGAAAATCAGTGCTAACATTTGAAAACGGCGCAAAAGCCATTTGTAAACAAATGGTTTGTGGGCCCTTTACTCGCTACCCGAAGAACGCCCACGCAAACCAATAGCATCGTCAGGAAGGGGAAAATTTCCCCTACCCGATGTTGCTGTTGTGTCGCGTGGGTGTACTTCAAGTAGTGAGTAAAGAGCCTACAAACCATTTGTTTACAAATGGCTTTTGTGCCGTTTTCAAATGTTAGCACTGAAATGATGTATATTAAAGTGGTTAAATTTTAATCATCGTTGAGTATATACAGTCGAAATTCACTGGTTGGGCCACCACCTCGGCCCAACTAACGAATTTGATTCGCTAGTTGGGCCAACTGACAGAAGGCTAAAATTTGTTGAGGGGTGTGCGCATCCTTTGTTGAAAAGATTTCACAAAAAGCGGATTGAAGCAAGTTGCTTGAAGCAGAGTGGAAAAAGCAAATCACTAAGTACACAATTTTTGTTTTTGTTTTCTTCTAGAATTTTAAATGAAACTCAAATGTTTCGAGCAAATACCAAACGTTAACATTCATTACATATGATTTGCAGTCCTAACCGCATATGCTTACCCCCTGGAAGAATTTATGATCGATTGTCAAATCCAATTTGACATGAGATTTTGACATCCAGTTGCTTTTTATTTGGGTCATGGCCCAACCAACGGAGGCCTTACTAAAAAGCAGCACAAGTACGCTAAAAATATTACAAAACGAATATATATTAAATTTTATGCATTTTATGGTTTTTCAAAATTTATACATTGGTTCGATTAAAATTTTCGTCAAAATTATACTAAGTCCGAATAACGGAGTGGAATTCGATCAGTGTTTACTAAAATGATAAGAAAAAGAACATCTGGATTCTCTTCGGAGCTTCGTCCCGGCGGATTTCAACTGCGCCTGTGATTGAGTCTGTGATCTGCTGGGCAGCTAAGACTGCGTGAGCACGAGTTCATCCTAATGAACATCGAAATTGTAAGTATTTTTTTTTATATAATATTCATTAAAAATTAAATAATTAAATAACCTTCCCCATTCCGTCTCGCACGCTGAGCCGATCAAGTCGCATCGGTCTCGTTGTACGACACTATCATTTAGTTTTGAGTTTTTCCCCACGCGAGGGTTTTTTCTCGCCAAAGTTAATTGGCATAGTGTTTAGACGACTAGTGCGCGAGTGAGGAAGCCGTTAATGATATGCCGAGTGCTTTCATTACGGTCCAGCTTTAACCCAGCATCATCGCAACATCATCAACAAAATCATCACCACTATCGGTACATCACCCCATCGATAGCAACAACGAAAGAGCGTCATATTGCCTACCGAGTCGACCGAGGCACACCAGCATCGAGGTTATTGACTCTGCAGCCGTTGGATCAAACAATTATATCTCTCCAGTCTGCTGCCGCCTCAGTGCGTTAGGTATAAATCGTGTCGTTTGTATTGTTCTCGCCAGTATAGCATCTTCCTTGTTTCCCTGGTCCAATATTAGATTGGTGTTTAATTAGGGTGATCCAAAAATCCAATTTTTTTTTTCGCTTGATTTTTTTTTCTTGATTTTTTTTTTATTATTATTTTTGTATTACTTAGGGTGATCCAAAACTCTGTAAATAGTATATAATCATTATTTTTTTTTTATTTTTTTTTTTTTTGATTTTTTTTTTCTTTGCATGTATTACTCGTTAGTAGAGTGAAACTATATATATATATATATTTTTTTTTGATATTATTTGAAATTACTGCAATTATTTGTAAATTTTTTTACAAAAAACACCATTGCGGCGATATTTAACCGCAATGGATGAAAATGATAAAGGCGGGGGATGGTCGCTTTCCATCTCAGACGACGAAACTCTTAATTCCACCTCACACGAAAGTCTCGAGGAAGTTGTGGAAATGGAAACCCTTGACGTTCCAGTTGACTCGCTCTCCAGCAAAAATACTGGAGCATATCCCAAGAAAAGGTATCGCCCACAACCCTCTCCCCCACCATCTCCTCCTCGTCCACCTGCACCCCCCACACCATTGCCCCCAAAAACCTCTGCGCTCCCCCGCCTAAAGGCTTACCCAGAAGCCTCGAAAGGCCCATGGGTTGTTTTTTTCCGGCCCAAACAAAAACCTTTGAACATTCCGAGGATCTCTAAGGATCTAACAACACATTTTTCGGCCGTTACCGATATTTTCAAGGTAACACCAATAAAACTGCGCGTTACCGTTGATGACCGGAAGCAGGCTAACCAAATTGTTGCGTGCGAGCTTTTTTCATTGGAATACCGAGTCTACATACCCAGTAGTGAGGTAGAAATTGAAGGAGTGGTCACCGAAGCGAGTTTGACTAGTGATGATTTCTTGGGTCCCGATTCCTTCGGAATCTTTAAAAACCGTGCTCTGCCGAAGGTGAAGATATTGGACTGCCTTCAAATGCAGTCAGTATCCGTAGTAGGCTCCAAAAAAACTTATTCCTTGTCAAACTCGTTTCGTGTGACGTTTTCGGGTTCAGCGTTACCTCACTACGTCGCTATTGGCAAGGTTCGGCTGCCTGTACGCCTGTTTGTACCTCGGGTAATGAACTGCTCGAAATGTAAACAACTTGGTCATACATCGGACTACTGCTCGAACAAACCACGCTGCGATCAGTGTGGCGAGCAACATCAAGAGGGCCCTTGCGGTGCTCCTCAAAAATGCATGTACTGCAAGGAAAGCCTACATACCCTGACTGACTGCCCGAGGTATAAACAGCAGGGAGAAAAACTTAAGCGGTCTCTGCAAGCTCGCTCCAAGAGAACACTAGCAGAACTCTTGAAGAATACCGCTTCATCTTCTCAGACCACACCAAAAAACAGTAACACGTTCTCCATTTTGCCAGTTGATGATCTAGACTCTGACTCAGAGGGCGGTGAGGGTAGTCCGTTTGTCTTTAAAGGCAATACGAGAAAACGAGCAAAACAACACACCACCGAAAAGCCTCGTAAGGCCACTCGTACGGACCACCCTTCCACCTTGGAAAATTCAAGAGGTAACGGAAATACACCGAAACCCATTCCACCGGGTTTTAAACCTTGTAATTATGACAAGAACTTTCCGTCACTTCCAGGATCATCTAAAACCCCAGATGTCCCAGTTTTTCGGCCAGAAAAGCAGCTGAATAATCAGCAAGAACATGCCCCCATGTTCACGTTTTCTGGTATTGTGGATAGCTTCTTCAGTATATTCAATGTCTCTGACTCAACGAGGAGCATTATTAATTTAGTGCTGCCAATGGTGAAAACTCTTTTGAAGCAACTAGCTTCTAGGTGGTCCTTCCTTGCATCGATCATATCTTTCGATGGATAATTCTCCGAATGAGGTCGGGGATATGATCTCTGTTCTTCAGTGGAACTGTAGAAGTCTTATGCCAAAACTTGACACATTTAAATTTTTAGTTAACAACTCACTTTCTGATGCATTTGCCCTTTGTGAAACATGGCTCTCTTCAGACAACGATCTTGCTTTCCACGATTTCAACATTATTCGCCTTGACCGCGCAGATTCGTATGGAGGGGTGCTTCTGGGGATCAACAAGCTCCATTCCTTCTACAGAATCGATCTGCCTTCGGTGACAGGCATTGAAGTTGTTGCATGTCAGGTTAATATTCGAGGTAAATGCCTCAGTATTGCCTCAGTATATCTTCCACCGCGAACTGCGATTTCTCGTCAAAGTTTCTCGGATATCTGCACGGCTATGCCGGAGCCACGGTTGATCTTGGGAGATTTTAACTCTCACGGTACAGGCTGGGGGGAACTGTACGACGACAACCGCTCAACCATGATATACGACATGTGCGACTTCTTCAAAATGACAATTCTGAACACCGGGGAAGCAACACGAGTAGCCAAACCTCCAGCAAAAATAAGCAGATTAGACCTCTCACTTTGTTCGAGTTCACTATCGTTGGATTGCTCGTGGAAAGTAATTCAAGATCCCTACGGTAGTGACCATTTGCCAATCAAAATTTCTATTACCAATGGTTCATCTTCTACTCGTTCGGTCGACATCGCGTACGATCTTACAAAAAACATTGACTGGCGAAAATTCGCGACCGCGGTTCTTGATGCCAGCCAATCGGTAGACGTACTTCCTCCGCTGGACGAGTACTCCTTTCTCGCGCGTCTTATCATCGATTCTGCGCTGCGAGCACAGACGAAACGTGTTCCGGGTATTTCCGTCCGCAAGCGACCTCCCACCCCGTGGTGGGATAAGGATTGCACCGACGCGAACAGCGAGAAGTCCGCCGCGTTTAAACGGTTCCGCAAACACGGCAAGGTCGGGGATTTCGAGCGGTACACCGACCTCGAGAAAACTTTTAAGGACTTAATTAAAGCAAAAAAACGCGGTTACTGGCGTCGGTTCGTCGATGGTTTGTCGCGAGAGACTTCCATGAGAACACTCTGGAATGTCGGCAGGAGAATGCGAAACGCGTCATCACCGATTAACGAAGACAAGGAGTACTCGGACAGTTGGATATTCAGCTTCGCGCGGAAAGTTTGCCCGGATTCGGTGTCGGTTCAAACCAACGTTCGTGATCGTCCGTCGGGTAATAACGAAATAGATTCCCCGTTTTCGATGGTGGAATTCTCACTTGCTCTCTTTTCATGTAACAATTCAGCTCCAGGAATGGATAGAATCAAGTTCAACTTGCTTAAAAATCTCCCAGATGTCGCGAAGAGACGCTTGTTGAACTTATTCAATCAATTTCTGGAGCACAACATTGTTCCGGATGACTGGAGGCAAGTAAGAGTTATCGCCATTCGAAAACCCGGTAAACCCGCGTCGGATTATAACTCGTACCGTCCCATCGCGATGCTGTCCTGTATACGGAAATTGTTGGAGAAAATGATTCTTTTTCGTCTAGACAAATGGGTCGAGTCGAATGGTTTACTTTCAGATACGCAATTTGGATTTCGGAGAGGCAAAGGAACGAGCGACTGTCTTGCGTTGCTTTCAACTGAAATTCAACTGGCCTATGCGCAAAAACAGCAAATGGGTTCAGTTTTCTTGGACATTAAGGGGGCTTTTGATTCTGTTTGTATCGATGTCCTTTCGGATAAACTCCACGATAGTGGGCTTTCACCAATTATGAACAACTATTTGAGCAACTTGTTGTCTGAGAAATATATGAGCTTTTCTCATGGAAACTCGACAACTTCACGAATTAGTTACATGGGTCTCCCCCAGGGTTCATGTTTAAGCCCGGTTCTTTATAATTTTTATGTAAAAGACATTGATGGTTGTCTTGATTAAAATTGCTCGCTAAGGCAGCTTGCAGATGACGGGGTTGTGTCCGTTATAGGGCCAAGTGCACCGGACCTGCAAGGACCATTGCAAGATACCTTAGACAATTTGTCTACTTGGGCTATGAAGCTGGGTATCGAATTCTCTCCGGAGAAAACTGAGTTGGTTGTTTTTTCTAGGAAGCATCATCCTGCACAGTTACAGCTTCAACTAAAGGGTAGAACAATCACTCAAAGTATATCTTTCAAGTATTTAGCCAGACACCTAAATACTTGAAAGATATACTTTGAGTTCGATTCCAAAAGCACATGGGGAAAACATATTGCGTATGTGAAACAAAAATGCCAACAAAGAATCAATTTTCTTCGTACAATCACTGGAACTTGGTGGGGAGCACACCCGGAAGATCTGATCAGGTTGTACCCAACAACCATCTTGTCGGTTCTAGAGTACGGAAGCTTCTGCTTTCAATCCGCGGCGAAAACACATATCCTGAAGCTGCAACGGGTTCAATACCGTTGCCTCCGAATCGCGCTTGGCTGTATGCACTCGACGCATACGATGAGCCTCGAAGTACTCGCGGGTGTTCTCCCACTGACAGATCGTTTCGCGGAACTGTCCTTCCGGTTTCTTATCCGTTGTGAAGTAATGAACCCATTAGTAATAGAAAACTTTGAGAAGCTGCTCGACAGAAATCCTCAAACAAGATTCATGAGTCTCTATTACGAGTACATGACGCTGGAGATTGGCCCTTCTTCATTCAATTCCTCTCGTGTTTGCCTCCAAGACTTTTATAGTTCCTCTGTAAATTTTGATCTGACCATGTTGCAAGAAATCCGTGGAATACCAGATCACCATCGATCGATGGTTGTTCCCTTAATTTTTGCAAACAAGTACCACCATGTTAGTAACAATAAGAGTTTTTTCACAGATGGGTCAACTATAAACGCTTCCACTGGATTTGGAGTATTCAACGAATTTCATAGCGCCTCATATCAACTGCAAAAACCCTGTTCCGTATACGTTGCGGAACTAGCAGCCATATTTTACGCAGTAGAGCAAATTGCCTCACTACCATCTGATCACTATTTTATTTTTACTGATAGCCTTAGCTCGTTGGAGGCTATTCGATCAATGAGGCCGATGAAGCACTCCTCGTATTTCCTGACCGAAATCCGAGCAAAATTGAGTACTTTATCTAACTGCTCCTATACTATCACCTTAGCTTGGGTCCCATCTCATTGCTCAATTCCGGGTAATGAGAAAGCGGACTCGCTAGCTAAGGTGGGCGCTATGGAAGGCGATATTTTTGATCGACAAATCGCCTTTGCGGAATTTTTCTCAATTACCCGTCAGCACGTCCTCACCAACTGGCAACAAAAATGGAATGAGAGTGATCTGGGAAGATGGTTACATTCTATTCTCCCACAGGTGTCGAACAAGCCATGGTTCAAAGGATTGGACATGAGCCGTGACTTTATACGTGTCATATAGAGGCTCATGTCCAATCACTACTCGTTAGACTCGCATTTCTTCCGAATCGGGCTCGCAGGCAGCAATTTGTGCGCTTGTGGTAGTGGCTATCACGATATCGACCACGTGCTTTGGTCATGCACCCTACATTGTGTTGCTAGATCCGAGTTATCCGCATCTGAGACATTTTGGCGAGCCGAGATCTCGAATATTTTAATTTAATTTATGTGTTTTTAAAACGGATCGATCTGAGGATTTAGTATTTAGTGTCATCTTGTGTTCCCCCAAGTTGTTAGCTGCCCATCGGTGTACCCCCATGTTTGTCTTTTTCGTCAGTTGGTCGCTTAGTTCGAGATAAAAAGCACATTGCTCTCCAAACCTTGTGTTCTCAATCCCTACCCTGCCATCCATTTGTTACAATTTGTTACCCCTAACCTCGAGATAGCCGCGAGTAATCGGCCCCCGCTTTACTAACGTTAGTTTTAAGAAATTTTGTCATCCAAACAATGAATATCGGCTCCGCAAAGCTACGGCAAATGAGCCTGGAAAAAAAAAATAACCTTCCTGAGACAATTTTTATTTTTATTTGAAAACAATAATATTTACCATAAATAAAATAGAGAAGCAATAAATAAATTCTCTCGAATAAACCGTATATATGCATTGCAAGTATATTTTGATTTTTATACTATGGCAGACATAAATCATTTGTATACTAAGTTTGCATTCTCTCCCTTTATACCGACCTTTGCGTCGGCACGGAGAGTTAGGGCATCTTTAGCGGCAATGCAATTGGTTGGTTTGGTCTAACATTTTGGAACAGACCCAGACCGAGCCCTTGCACTGGTGGTCTATATTTTGTTTTAGACTAGTTGTAAAATGTAATTTTTTTACCAGTATAATTCTCGGTCTATTTTGAACTGAATTTGGATCAAGGCAAGCACTGTTCCAAACTAGTTTGACAGTTGTCGCACTCGAGATTTTGTTTTGATTTGTCTCGTTGTTGGGGTTTTTTCTGCAAATCAAACCGATTTAGTTCCTCGATTTTCTAAGAAACGTGCTGTTGACATTGGTGTAGTTCCAGCTCTATCGCGCTATCGGTGCTGCTGTTGCTGCCGGCCCTGTCGTTGCAGCTGCGAAAAGATTACAAGGGAAACATCCGGACGCTTCTGTTCTGCAGGATTTTCCGGGCATGTTCTGGAAACTCCCAGGGAAGTGGCCTGTTTCTGATTTGGTCCAAAACTCATCATGTGACACATCAAATCACATTAGATTTCAAAAGCAATATCAATGTTAGTCAAATATAGTGCACAGAATCACGTTGACCCCTATCGGATATGTTCCGGGCACCTCCAAGGAAATGACCAGTTTCTGATTTAATCCAAAACCCATCATGCGCCACATAGAAAATCACATTAGATTTCAAAACAACGATCAATGGAAGTCAAATAATGTACCCAGGACCACCTTTCTTACTTCCAGACATCTTTCAGGAACCCCTAGGGAAGTGACTAGTTTTATATGGTCCAAACCCTGTGATTTGACACATAAAATCTCACAAAAATTGAAAAACAAGATCAGTTTAAGTCAAATATAGTGTCCAGATCCACATTGGCCACATGGTATGTTCCGGGTACCCCCCAGGGAATTATCCAGTTTCTGACTTGAGCCAAAACCCAACACGCAACAACATACCAGACAAATTTCAATTAATACAGGTTTTTGTGAGGGTTTTTGTTATTATTTCACTGTGAAGCACGAGGAGCAGGAGGACGAGCAGTTCAAGGCTTTTTGTTAAAGCCGCACATCAATCCCGGAGACAGCCATCGGAGGTCAATTTCACGGTAATTGCCGGATAAAAACCGTGTACGAATGCGCACGAGATTAAAACATGGCTGACCACGAAATCAGGGTGTGAAGAAGGGGGGAGGTGGCTGTCAAATACGAACAATCGTCGCCTACCTCGCATAACTGGGATAACTGGTTCCAAACGTAAACAAGCCATAAGAAACCTACAGAGTTTGTTGGCACGCAGGAAAAAATATCGTTGAAACAAAAATATTTGAGGTAGATTTAAACGTAAACTCAGTTTTTTCTGGCCACAAAAATAAACAAGGTTTATTTCAAACATATTCCATGTTTGAAGTCATGTAATATAAATGTTTAAAATAAAAATAATGTTACATTTATTTTAAAAATATTCGTATTGAAAATAAACGTGAATATTTTTGTTTGGTTTGACAACTATGCGAACAAAAATAAATATGTTTATTTTAAACATGCTCTTATGTTTGAAAGAAACATACTTAATTTTAAATGTAGGATAAAGCAGAAAAATGGATTGTCAAGAGATGAAAAAAAAAACGATCTGCAAGAAGATCCCGAATTCAGTTTTATTGAAAATTTAATGTAGGATTGGAAATGCAGGAATCGGAAGAAGATGATGATGAGGAGAAACCGTTGAGTTCGGTAAGAAAGGAGGATGAATGCAGCACTGATTTTAGTAAGAAGTTGATCTAAAAAATTAATCAGTCGAGTCAGGATTGTGTGATTATGATAAAGCTTACTGAAGTTTCGAAGCGAATGGAAAATGAGCGGAAAAAGTTGGAGCTATTACGGAAAGAGCAAGAACACAAGGCAAGTGCAAATGAGGAGGATGTTTCGGATCTGCTTGTGGCAGGAGAGAAGATCAAAGAGAAAAGCTCGAAGCAAACAGGAAGAAATTACTTTATCAGGGGATCCGGAATAGATTCAAAATCCATTTCGGATTTTCGTTTCCCTTTGTTAAGATACTTACCTAGGAGGTGGGTTTCCGCATCCATGACATCGGTTTTGTTGCGGGCCGTTATCAGTTGATTGTCAAAGCTGGGGCAATTTTTTTCCGAATGTAAACAAGAAGGAAAAAATGCAGGGTACGCTAAAAATCGTTTACCCAAATTATATATTGTTGAATTAAACATGCTTTTGACTTTAAAGGGTGTCCACGATGAAATTGCTCTAACTTTTTAACCATTAGGTAGAATTTAATGAAAATTTGGGTGGATTTAGTTCATAGTGCATTATTTACATCCTGCAAGTTTCAAAGTCCTGTGATCAAAACTCGCGGAAATGGAGTCGAAAGAACAGCTCGTGCGTGATAAAATCTTGCGCATTCATCACGAGAACAAGGATCTCTCGCATCGTTCCATCGCTAAAACGTTGGGAATCGCGAATTCCACGGTGTCGCGAGTGATTAAGCGGTTCGATGAACGGTTGACCACCGATCGGAAGCCCAGAAGTGAAGGAAAAAGTATTCCGTACAACACCAAAAATCACAACCGCGTAGTTGGGGCCTTCAACCGAAATCCGAACGCCTCCGTTAGGGATGTGGCTAAGAAGCTGCACCTAAGCCGAAGTTTTGTCCAGAAGGCCAAAACTAAGGCTGGGCTTCGAACGTTCAAGGTACAAAAGGCCCCTAATCGCGACGAGAAGCAGAACAAGTCCGCCAAAACCCGTGCCAGGAAGTTGTACCTCAACATGCTGACGAAAGTTGAATGCTGCATCATGGACGACGAAACATATGTGTAGGCCGACTTCAAACAGATCCCCGGCAACCTGTTTTTCACGGCCCTTTTCAAATGTTACGCGAGCACTATTCATGGGTTCATTTTTAGTAAACAGGGCCCCACTGTTGTGTCACTTTTTGTCGAGTGAGTGAACTCAAATCCATCCGTGCACTCGTCAATGAGTTGGTTTTGAGTCGGGGTTTAACGTATGAAATAGAACGGCCAAAAATAGACCAACCGGTGCGTTCGCACACAGTTTGATCTATTTTGGCTTGATCTTTTTAATTTTAGCTGGTTCAAATGTGACATAAATTTGGATCTTGATCAGATCACCGCTAAAGATGCCCGTAATGGCGTAACTTTTATACTATTTAGCTTTCAATATTTTTTGAGTGTATTAAAAGCCCAACCAGCGAATTTGGACTGTAAAAGATTCCGTGAATTAGACGAGTATCTGGCATCCCTGCCAAGACTTTTCCCGAGAGCAGAAGAAAACGTCATTTGACGGGTTGAACTTGTCAAACGATGATAGTTCGCTTGTTTTGAAAACAGAAAAAAAGCTACAGCTTTCTTCGGCGGCAACAGTTTTATCGTCTTGATTTCGCTTAAATTTCCGAAAAACAAAGTATTGGGATGGACTCCAACGACGAAATGGAACCGTTGGTAGACGGATCTGATGAAGAACACAGGGAAGAAGTAGTGGAAACCGAGGAAGGTAAGTCATGGCTATGTACAAAATTGGCTTACTCTTACTACTGACCCATAACTTTGCAGCCTACGTTCCGGAGGAACCAGGAAGTTCAGAACTAGTTCTGGATGCTTTGACTGCTGCAGAGGCAGTCCTCGACGCTGCAGAGCATCTGGAACCGGCCACGGAAACTCCAGCAGAAGAATTAGAATCAGCAGTGGATCAGCAAGAATCAGCGGTGGAAGCTCTGATTGAACCAGTTGCAGAAGCTTATGAAGAACAAGAGCCATATGTGGAAGCTTCGACAGAACCAGTTGCAGAACTCGAACAGGAACAGCAGTCTCCTGAAGCGCAACACCTAGTCGATGATATCGATTTTGTAGATGAACAACTTTTCGAAGAAATTAGACAGGATGAGGTTAATGAAAACGATGGCGAACTGATCGGCATCGACCGGGAAGACTGCGACGATTCGAATCACGATTATCTGTACCAGGAGATTGAAATCAAGGAAGAAGAACTGGACATCGAACCGGACGATGATCAGACGGTTCATCTTGATGACGATCCAATTATGGGGATGCCTTTTCCGATGAAGGATGATTATGAAACGGACGAAGACCTTGTGGAACCAATGGTTCAAATCCGAGACGGAACTCAACGAAGAAGACATCGGAAACATTCAACGTCAGAAACGGATACAGCGGATGAAGGAGAGGATTGCAACGCGCCATATCATATCGCTGAACATGCTTATCATGCGCCGCCTAGGCCAAAGGCAAAACCGAAAAAGGTTAAGAAGAAGGTTTCAAAATCGATTCCGATTGCCACATCTCCATACATGCCACGAAACGTGAGGGGTTTCCTATCAACGAAAAATTCCATGCACCATTGTTTGGAGTGTTATGGTAAATTCTTTTCGATGGTATCGTTCTTGAAGCACCGGAAGAGACACCCGAAGCAACCGAATTTCCCCCATCAATGCCGATACTGTCCGACCCGGTTCCGGGTTCATCGGGACATGATGCCGCATTTGTTGACCCACTCCAAGTTAGAGCATCTCACCTGTCCGATCTGTCCAACGCAGGTCCATTCGGCATTCGCCCTGGTCAATCACATGCAAATACACAAGAATCCAGCTGAGAACTACTATTTCAAGTGCGTCACTTGCTCGGTACGATTTTCCAGCTGCAAACAACTGGAGGAACACAATCTGGTATCACATCCCCAGTATACCACCGAGAATCAAAAACTATCGCGGACGGTGCACGTTTGCTTCCACTGCGGCAAGGTCGAGAGCACCTGGCCGGAACTGCTGGTAAGTAGGAATTCTAGTGTCGCCGCAATCATTTCCTGTGTAATTTTACACTTTACTTCTTTGCGTCTTCAATTTTCCTATATGTTTTCCTTATTTGAGTTTCTTCTTGCAATACCGCATGTCTATTCCTAACGTCCGTTTATGTATTTTCGCAAAATTGTATATCTTCTGTCTCGATAAAGAAGCCATTCGCAACATTGAGGGCGCACTCTTGCTTCGTATGACTTTCTTGCCCTTAAAATCTTATCCTTGGCCATCTACGAAAGTTTTGACCTGAATTTAGGGTCCACATTTTATTCGACTTTGCTAAAGACATCATACCTTCAAAACTCTTGGCGAGTCTCTAAAAAAATTAATTTCCAGTGCACCAGCTTTTGAAAACTCCATGTAGATGGAGTCAATTAACAATACAGATCGATAATAAAAGGTGTTATCTGTAGCACCTTAATTAATAAAACCAGTTGGAAACGTTTGTGTAGCCGAGTTATTAACGGAAAGGAAAGTCGATGAAGATAATACATATGACATCATGTGCATTGGTTGTCTTGAATTAGGTTCTTTTATTTTAAAAATGGAAATGTATCGATTTGTTCATCATCGGAAAAATCTTATTATTTTATACCTCCTTCGGTTCCCTTCAGCTTCACATGCGCATCCACAAGGGCCCCCTGGCATGCACACTGTGTTTGCTGTCGATGAAAACCAGTGACAGCTTCGCCGAACACGTCGTCAAGGTGCACAAGGACATGGGCGAGCTCACCTATCACCGGTGTACGAATCCCTCCTGCCCGCGGGAGTTTATTTCCACACGGGAACTGAAACAGCACGAGAAAAGCTGCCTCCCTCTGGGAGGTGAATACCGGTGCGAGATATGCGAACAACTGTACCGTGAGCTGGACCACTTCATCACTCACATGCAGCTCCATTCGATGCTCTCGAATGAAATCGGACAAAAGATGTGCCCGCACTGTGTCCTAACGACTAAAAGTCCCGCCGACTACGCGGAACATCTGGTCAATAATCACGGCTACCGGGATCGGATCGATACTCTGGAGAAGGTCTACGAATCTTACCTGAAGACGACAGACAGCGATGCCTCGGCTGCCGAAGAAGATAGCGATGTGCCGGAAGTGGTGCAGGACGATGAGAACGAAGAATCAAGTCAAATCGACGGTGATGTCCGTCAAGAGTGTGAACAGAGAATTTCTATGTTGTAAATGGACTTTCTTTAGATATGTAGTGAAAGAAATCCTTTCCTTAGCTAAGACGATCGTGTAAAAATGTATTAAGCAATGAAGCACCTTTAGCGTACATCGATTTGAAGTTTCCTAAAATCACATCTTTGAATGTAATTGCTTTGCAGCCACCCCTCGACGTGGCCCTTTTGCAATCACTTTCTATTCCTTTACCAAATCCAGATAGAATCCGCAAGAGCGTGTTACTAACCATGTACGCTTCCGCTTCGCACTGCACTTCCCGCCAACAGTCGGCCGTTGCATTCGCTGTTGCAAAATGACCAATCAAATCCATCCACAGATTCTCGTGATGATCGTTTTCTCTAGCATCCCTCTGTCGGGTGAATCCTGATTCGTAGAAGGTTCCAATCACAAACATACTGAACACGAACACTGCCTTGAACACCGCCAGCACGTAGGCCGCTATAGCCCAGCCATAACCGAATGGATAGGCGACTGAAATTGTTATGGTTTATTAAAAATGCTTTTGAACAGCTGCAACGATCTTACCCTACCGGAATGAAAGTATGGCGGATAGGCTAACTGCCGGGCTTCTAGTATGGTAGACTCACAACGAACCGAAACAATTGCACCGAACAAGATAAAGATTGTTATTTTTATCATCTTCGTACTTGGTTAACGAAAGCTGAATGTGCGGCATAGTTCAGCTCTTTATACTAAGCAGCGTTTCGAATGTTGAACGTCGTTTTTTTTTTTGGGGAAAGTCGTTAATTGCACGCTAATAGGCCATTTATCATGCGAGGTGTTAGGAGACTTTGGGCAGGTATCCGAGGCGGACAGATTTTGAACGAATTGATATGACGAGCTAATCTCATTATACAGGGTCCTCAGTGAACCGGGAAAAACGGAAAATTCAGATCGCCGTTACCCTTTTCCTCATTCGGATGAACGATGTCTTCACGCGGTTACCAGTTGGAACGCGGACGACATCGTCCTAATGGCTTTCAAGAAAACGGTGAAGGCACTGCGAAGAAAGCTTATTCAGGCCATCACCTACGTATCGACATGGACCTCGTCGGCCGGCTTCCAGCTGTCCGCTACTAAGAGCGGATTCACCCTTATCTGTCCGATAAAACACCAAGTCCTCAGCACCAAAGTCTGCATCAAAGAAGACCCAATTCCGTTTCGGAAAACGACATCTCACCTTCGACACACACTAACAGCGTATCAACCAGCTCAAAACTCTAGCGGGACGACATCCAAATGCCAACTGAAGATCCCAACTGAACGTGGCGAATGCCATCATCAACTCACGCTAAACCTACGGAGTCGAAGCTACGTTCGTTGCCAAGCCCCGATTGATCGATAAGCTAGCGGCGGTCTATCAACAATCTCTCCGAATCTGTTCGGGTCTTTTGCCAGCTACCCCCGGAATAGCTGCTTGCATCGAAGGAGGACTGATTTATCGCTTCATCTCCAAAACTATCTGCCAACGAGCCACCGCATTTTTCCAGCAGACATCAGGAGACGACGAGGAAGATTCCCTCCTCACGGAGTCGAACAATTCACTCAGGGAAGCATCCAACCAGACTATCCCCCCAATATCCACGGTTTACTGGGTCGGAGCGAGAGGTTGGAACAAGCCGAAGATTCTGACCGACCACACAATCAAACACCAATTCAGAGCTGGTGCCAATCCTTCAGCGGTGGCACAAGCGGTACTCGAACTCCAGAACCGAAAATACGGAGGATACACCATTCGGTACTCGGATGGTTTGGTAGCCCAGGGAAAGGTAGGAATCAGGATTTTCGACCCAAACCTCGCGGAATGCCATAGACTCCCGGATCAGTGCTCCATTTACTCTGCGGAAGCCATTGCCGCCTTTATTGCAGTCACCATTCCCGACGACCAATACACACAGAGAAATGATTTTTAAATTCAAATGGATATATTTTTGGCTCAGGGCCTAATATATTTTTGGTATTGATTCAAATATATTATTCGGTTAATTCAAAGAAAAATATTTTTGAATCAACAAACCGGTTGTAGAGTCAATAATCTGTTTGTTGGTTCTAAAAACCATTTTGTTGATTCAAAAATATGTTTCGTTGAAATAGTGATACAATATGTTTGAATCAATAACAAAATACATTAGGCCCTGAAACAAAAATCAATTTTTCTGTGTGTAGCCATCTTCGCTGGTGTGGTAGCCGATACGAGCAAACACCCTTTGATCCAGGCGATACAGGAACACGCGCCAAACAACACAGTCTTTGTGTGGATACCTGGACACTGCGGGGTCCATGGAAACGTAAAAGTGGACCAACTAGCCAACTCAGGTCATTGCAGTACACGCGAATTGTAGCTGGTCCGAACCTAAAAAAATGGGTATCAAAAATCACCAACGAAGGTTGGGCTCGCGATTGGGCGGCCAGTGAAACTCCTGCCATCAGAAAAATTAAAAGGTCTCTTCTCCAAGTGGGTGGACCCACCGTTACATCGAGAGCAGGTCATAGTATCCCGACTTCGAACAAATCATACAAACATCTCCCACAATTACAAGGGAGACGGACCATCCTGTAGGATATGTGATCTATGCCGAATTCCACAAACGGTGGATCACATTATCTGCCACTGTCCGAAATACGAATCACCAAGAACCCACTACGACATCCCGCTAAGCATCCGCGATGCTCTCGGTAACGATCCTACCAGAATTACAACCCTTCTAGCTGCGGGAAGCTGGGTTGTTCGATCTAATCTGATCACCTAGCTCACCATCACCACCATACCAGTCACACTCGGAACCTGAATCTCACAACCAACCACCCAGCAACTATACAGACCAACGCAACGAAAACGGAATTCTCCAATAAAATGACAGTATTTAGACAGTCACTAAACAACTAAGGGACCCCCTTTTGGAGACCTACCCTTTTTAAGGAGGTCACCAAATTAAAAACTCCGTAGCTGAAACTCTGTTTCTGGGGGCCCCACGCCCTTTTCGGAAATTCCCTCTGGAATTCAAACTATGTTGTTAGGGTAATTTCCCTCTGGAATTCCACCCCATCAAATAGGGGAATCCCCATCTAATCTAATCTAACACCAACACAGCCAGTTCTTGAAAGCATCCTGGAAAATGATGGATATACCTCCATCATTTTTCTTGTCTATTTGATATGTTTCACATCGAAGATGCGTCACACATATCAAAACGGCCAGGCCTACTGTGCAGCATTTAAGGGGCAAGATGATTCAGAAAACATCGGGCCTATTTAAATCGAAGATTTAAACACGATGCTTCAGAATTCAATAAATGGATGAAACGTGGACATCTCATACCGTACGTTCCGAATTTGGTAATTATATGATTGGATGGTTGTTGGAAGCATCAAAGCTAGAAAGGTTAAGTGATGCTCCATTTTCTTCTGACGGTTGGGACATGAGCACTAACTATTGTCCTAGCCTTTTATGGCTTATGGCTATAGCGCCATTACTCGCTTTCTGAAAAGAGAAGAGGGAAAGGAAAAGGAGAAGGACAAAGGGAAAAGGATTATGTAAACTCTATGAACATAACCAATATTTTTGATTTGAATATACAATATAGAAATGCATAACGGTGCGGTGGTCACTACCCGAGTCTTGTCACAATTATCAAGTCATAAAAAGTAACAAGGACTAAAATGTGATCTTTTGATTACTGGAAAATCCAGATTCCCTAGTTTGAAGTTGTCACGACTAGGGTTCGGTCGTAGATCTTATACCAGTAACACACCACAAAAAGGGTAAAATTCCAACGTTACTGGTTTGAAAAGATAAAAATTTACAAAATGGAACGAACTCACCAAGTTTAGCCAATTGAACCTGAAGGCTGCTTGACATGTGTTGATATAGAAGTCCAAATTGTAGACGAAACTTGACAAAGATCAACTTGAACAAGTCCGATTTATAGTAGTTGCGCGGAATGTGTTCCGTCGATTTGAGATAAACAAATGTTCAGATATATGTATGATGTGCTCTGGCAAGCCTTTTCGTGGCCAATAGTCAGGTTCAACGCTGCGACTCAACAAATGATGGGATGCCTCATGGAGGTTCTACTTGTCTTCGGGACTGCTTCTCAGCGAGAAATAGCAGGACATAGAACTAGATACAATGAGATGCAGCTCTCGCTGGGTTTCTTCTGTCTTAGTGAACTCACTGAGGAACTAGAAATAGTCTTCTGGGCCTGGCTTTGGCCAGATCAGCAACCGATTATAGATAACAAAAAACTCCACGGAAAAAACAAACGTCAGGTTCGATCACCCATCAAATAGGGGAATCCCCATCTGGGATTTACAGAGACAAACCAGCCCAAGGTTGAAAGTCTCTTTAATAAAGGAAAAACGGGAATTCGAAGTAACCGGAAAAAAACCCGTGCATTGTAAATTCTGCAAAAAATATACTATTTTGCTTGAGTACAAGGTTGCAAAGACTCATTTCAGCTAAAATAATGTTTTTCGGAATAATAAAACCAAAAGATGGTCTGATGGCATGTTTTACTTGTAACTTACAAGAAGAGGTTACAAAGTATGCGTTGGAAACATAAAACCTGTAAATGTTGCTTTCTATGAGTCACAATCAGCGATTTGCTGATCGCTGAGTGAGTGAGTGAGTTTGTGAAAAATCGCTGATTGTGACTCTCATGAAGTGAAATAAACAGGTTTAATATGTCAAACACATTCTTTGCAACCTCTTCTTGTATCCTACCAATTCAAAATTTGATCATGACATCTAATTATTTCATAATTTAGAAAAACATTGTTTTAGCTGAAATGAGTCTTTGCAACCTTGCTTGAGTATGGTTAGTTGGGGAATCTGATGAAACTGACACTTCTTGAAGCTGATCGGTGGACCAGCGACTTTGGACGTGAGCCTCATCCCAGATCACCATGGCAATTCAATAACATATGGTGGACATCGAACCGACCAAAAAAGGCGGAATCATATTAGAACCAACCAACCAAGGACGATCTGCGGAAGGAAATTGCCAGTAAAGCACGGAATGAAATAAGAAGCGTTAGAGAAAAAGCCCAAGGAATTCCAAAAGAAGCAATTAACGGCGGCGGAAGAGCAGAATATGGTGAGAGCTGTCCAAATTTTTGTTTACAAATTAAATATCAAAATTAAACTAAATACATGCCAGGGTTGAAAAGAATATTTTCGAACCTGGACCTGTATGTATCACCAATATCCATTTGATGACGGTGATGCGTACATGCGGGGCTTATTGTAAGTGAAAGTAACCTCGGAATGGGCGTGACTCTCCAGACATTCTGAAATGGGTTGCTGGATCTGCAATAGAGCTATCACCTTCTAACTTCCGGACTAAAGCTGTCTACAATGGCCATAAAAGTGACATTGTAGAGAAAGTACACACACACACACAGTCACTTTGAAGAACTATTCAGATAATTTTATAATTTTTTTCCAAGCAAATTTTGAGCAGATGAATTCTAGAGATAACACCAAGGAATATCCTGGGGAGTTTTATGATGAACTCTAACAGAGTTTTGACCAGAATTATCAGTTAATTGAGTAATAGTTCCCACCATCAAATCCGATGGTGAGTAAACCAGTTTGGCGGTATAGCAGGACTGTTAGCGAGTCACTTTTTAGTGACTTCACACTTAGATTATTTTACCGAAATCTGTGAAATTTTACCGAAATCTTAACAGCCAGCGGTAAACAGTTCGGTGATTTCTCACAGATTTCCTGTAATTTATCACAGATATTCTGTGATTAAGTACAGGAAATCTGTGAAAAATCACCGAACTGTTTACCGCTGTTGAGATTTCGGTAAAATTTCACAGATTTCGGTGAAATAATCTTAGTGTGTTGGTCACTTTTTTCAAGCAAGTCACTAAAAAGTCTCCTTTTTTAAGACCAAGTTAAAGTCACTTTAATTTGTAATCAGTCACTATTTCTAACTTTTTTAACGTAAATTATTTCAATATTGATCATTCTTCTTGCAATGTGTAGGATAGGCTTACATTTATGGATTGGTTTAAAAATCTATAAGCGTGAGTTTAGGATAATTCCATGATGTGCTGAAATAAAATCGAGAACCCTTAAGATGATCCTAGAGATTGAATATAGAGACCTTCAGAAAATTTATGAAAACTTCAGACATATTTCAGGAACTTCACAGAAATCCAGATGTTATGTAGGTTGCATACATTTATGCGATATCCGTAAGTTATTTTTGCGCTAAGTATAAATTTAGGTTGCATTTCGAACACTTTTATAAGGTTCTCACTTTTTGTAGCTCAACAATTTAATCGCCAACGGCTATTTTTGAGTTACCAAACCACACGACGCATGTTGCTCCACCCTCAACTCAGTACAATAAAAACGCTTATTTGTGATCGAAAAACATTCTGTTTTGACACATGTCACAAAGCTGGTAATGCAGCAAGTTGAATCATGCATCGAATGTTAGGAATGCTCTTATTTTTGCTCTGGCTATGTAACGTGAAGTATTTTTTTTAAAATACATATATATATTTAGTTCATATTGCACACTGTTGGGTAGATTCTTTTTGGCGTTAAAAATGTATGACCGTGTTGCTTCGATTTGGACGTTTCTAGTACTCCGATCGCATATTGTGTTGCTCAAGAATTCAAATTCAAACCGTGTTTTTCGAGATTAGTGAGACTTGCTGCACAGAGATTTGGAACAATTCAAAGCATCTACAAGACTTCCCCAAACGCTTGGAAGAAAAGGAGAAGGATCTGATTAATTTGGCTACGGAGAAAAAGAACTGCTATCTGCAATTCTTTCACAAAGCTGCCAAAAAAAGGTTCATCCCAAAAATGCGTGGAAACAAGTACGCCCCCAGCACTCGAAAACCCGACGCCGTTACGGAACCACTTCCTGCGCAGCCAAGCCCAAGCCACACGTCTTCTTCTTCTTCTTCTTCTTCTTCGCATTTCAAGCTTATTGCATATCGCATATTAGCTTATTGCGTGCTCTCAACTTAGTGTTCCAGATGCACTTCCACAGTTATTAATTGAGAGCTTTCGATGCCTGTACCATTTTTGCATTGGTATAATTGTATGGCAAGTTCAATCATACTTCTATGCCCAGGGAAGTCGAGAAATTTTCCAACCCGGAAAATTCCTAGACCGGGACCGGGAATTGAACCCAGCCACCTCCAGCATGGTCTTGCTTTGTAGCTGCGCCTTTACCGACTGAGCTAAGGGAGGCCACACGTACAAGTGTCATAAACAGGAGGCGCTAAATTCAAAACTGAATGTGCTCAACGCTCATATCTTGAGTCAAGAAACTTGTTTGCAATATAATACAAGAGAAGGATTTGCGCCAATTTCGGAAGCAGAAAACGGACCTGGAGAAAGAGCTAAAAAAACTGGTCGCCAATCAACAACGTCAGTAAATTTTTTTCGCGGTGAGAAAAAGCGCAAGACCGAAGAAACACTAGAAAACGAACCAGCTAAAGCCACAAAAATGAACATCCATCGAGCACCAGGAAGACCTCGCCGGGACGATGAAGATGAAATCGAGCTGAACAATGCATTAGGTCCTAAGTAACATTGACAGATTCTCTTCGTCGACTTTTTCTTTGTATCCCCACGGCCATGTAAATACATTCCCAGGTTATCTTCAGCACACAGATAGATAAAAGAAGCTTTTATCTAGCATCTTATACAATAAACACTTCGGGGGCGACCCCGGCGTACTGGTTAACATCCATACCTCTCACGCCAAAGTCACGAGTTCAAATCTCACCCCCGGACAAGTCACGAATGACCCAAGAGTGTTAAAGTGACTATAATAAAAAAAAAAAAAAAAAAAAAAAATACAATAAACACAACAAGAAACGGCTATGTGCTCAAGTTATTAACGAAAAAGAAAGTCGACTAAGAGAATCGATCAATGTTACTTAGGACCTACTGCATTGTTCAGCTTGAAATATGAAAGGTTATTGGCCCCAAATACCCAACTCTGTTATTTGGGGCACCCCCTTCTGGGGTTGCCAGTGATGAACCAGCCGATGGCTGAAAGTCTCTTTAATAAAGAAAGATAAAGATAAAAGGTTAAAGTTTTTTTTTGAAATCGCACAGTATGGAGCTTCTGCCCATGAACGGCGCCGCTTCGAACAGCTGCGAACTGTCAAAACTCCCGATGATCTTGTCGATAAAGGGGAGTAAATACAGGGGACTGGCAACTCCATATCAATCCTATACGTTTGACAGTAGGCAAGATCACGGGCCTTATTTAAATACGGCCCGCCTGACGTATACATGAAGGAAGGGGACGCAAAATCGTGTTGTAAGCAGAAAGACAAGAGCAGATGAAAGCATCAAAAACATGGCCGCCAGCCAGGCCCCTGAGTAAATACTATCCTATTTTGATTTTATCATGAAGTACACACTTAGTTTTTTCTATCGACCTCGGCTGTGCAAATCTCGGCAAAAAGGTTTAACTGAGATCTCAGCAAACATTTCATTTGTTTGCTGAGATTCAGCTAAGCATTATCCGAAACTCAGCAATCAAAACTTTTGCGGAGCTCTCAGTGAAACTTTTGTTTTCAGCAACTCCAATTGCTGAAATCAACCATGTCGTTGTTCCTTTTTTACCATGTATAGCTGTCACAATCGGACAAGGGGTGCTTCTGTCGGATATGGGCTTTTCGAATCCCTCTTCGCATCATTTCCTTCAACACGCCTGCAAACATGTACACACTTAAATTTGTTCGCCGAGATTCCAACAGCCGAGCAGTTCTGCAATTTATTTAGCTGAGATTCAGTAAAATAATTGCCGCGACTCAGGCCGTTCGCAATGCTGAGTTTCAAAATTGTTTTAAACTACTCGTCAATTCTATAATTTGAAACTGTCAAAAATAAAACTGCAACACGATCAGCGCAACGCACAGTTCTAAAAGATGTTTGTAATCATCAAGTTCCATAAACTTTACTGTTCTCTATGAAGTTCATAGAGTTTTTTTGTGAAGCTCTTCGAATCATCTTTAAATACATACAGAAATTTGAAACAGAGTTCCATTCGTGTTTCAAACTCGCTCAGAAATAAAACAGAATAGTCGAGCAGTTGCAAATCTGGTGCAAAATAGTGCTCGAATAATGAAACTGCAACTCAGCATTGCGAGAGGTGCGTTTCTGTTCTAGTTTCAAATTGAAACAGTCCTTATAAAATACAACAGCATTGCGAACGGCCTCAGCTAACAAATAACATTTTCCTGAGATATCAGCAAACAAACATATATTTTTCAGAGATATCAGCAAAAGTAAATGCCGAGGTAATTGGCTGTTTGAGATTTTACCGAGCTAGATTAAGTGTATACAAGGTAATTTTATTTGATTTTAGTCAATACTACTCATATGACCAAGCCAGGAAGCTGTAGTGATTGGAACTTCTGGAGGAAGTTATCTGCTTCTTGAACACCCTGCGTTTGAACAGCATAAACAACGACAATGGTAAATTTATCCAACACTGCAGCTATCTATGTAATGGAGAAGTCCCACAGGAAACAACAGCAGCAGGGAAATGGTCAGTTTGAGGCATCTGTCAGTATGTTGGGTTTGCAGCTTAATTTGAAAGACAAATGGGTGCGTCGATATGGATACATATCATTATGTTAGGTGATGCTAACAATATTTTACATTGAAAAATAAAAACAGTTATTTAAAACTTTTAATTTTGATATTCAGTATATAATAAAAAAAATGACAATGATATTTTGATGTTGAAAATGCTTTTATTTAAATTAAACATATTTTATATAATTAAATCAAAGTGGCACATATGTCAATATACGTATACAAAGCTTTTATGTTGAAAGTTTAGTTTGAATAAAAAATAATACACTTAAATTTAACACTGTCAAGCTTTTGATTTGACAGTTCTACAATTTATTTTGAAAGTTTCTACTTTTAAAAGTAGGAGGCACGCAACTTTTGAACTGACAATAGGCTGACTTTTGTTTTGAATGCTAACGACTTTCTACCAAAAAGAACCAATGCAAACTTATAATTTTACCGATGTTTTTTTTTTTTTTTCATTAGTGATAAATTTTCGTGTGATATGAAACCAAGAAAAATAATTGTGCTACATTACCCTTAATGTCACTTTCCGGAACGTTATCACCCCGAATTCCAATACCCCGAATGTGAAAAGAACGAGCAGCAATCTAAAGAAGGCAAAATCTCGGGGAAGTGACATTCCGGGTAATGTAGCACAACCCCAAAGATATACTTTGAAAATAAAAATAAATGTCATACACATCTTCTGACCAATCCATAAAAATGACCCGTCAATTTGAAATCAATTTTATCGATTACAAAATTTTCCCTTACCTAATGTGCGACAACTTTTACTTTCCGTTCCGTACATATTGAGCGGACGGTCACGACCCAGCCAAAGTCACACCGCACCGGACATAACATGACACCAGGAACGACGCCATCCGATTAGCACCACTTAGTGCATCCGGTGCAAATGTGTGATGTAATTTTAACCCACACGAGGAAAAGGAAAAAAAAAGCATGTCAACGTCGCATCTTTATTCGAATGTGATCCATCGGCCGTTGCTCAGCTGGAGTTGTTGCTGCTTCTAGTTAAATTTTCTTTCGTGTGTGAAAATGATTTTCCTTTTTGTGTTGATCCTGAGTGCAGTTTGTTCTGTTACTGCACTAACCAAGCACACGACGCTGGACGATGTCAAGTACAGCTATGGAATTTGTAAGTTTGATTATTTTGGAAAACGCCATTTTTTAACTGATGAACGTATGATTACAGTTGCCCCCCTTGGTTTAACCGTTGGAGGATACATTTGGTACATCACGGCACTGGGACTGATACTGGGAGCGCTAGTGCTGCTCATCTTCAACAAAGGATGGAAAACGGGATCATTTGAAAATGGGCTTTTCTTTAACCAACGATCCCTCGAGTGAGTGATTTGAGTGTGTGTGTGTGTGTTAGATGAAACGCCGAATTCAAACTTCTTGTCTATTCACAGTTTCCAGCGAGCTTTCGGAGATAGCGACATTTTCGATGATCTGAACCGACATCAGACGGACGCTAGTAGCCATAAACTGTTTTGGGAGGACCGAATAAGTGGAGTGGCAGCAAAGTTTGAGGCATAGAATATTGTGTAATTATTATATTTTGTGTAAATTCCTGTTGATTAAAAGACTGATTATGAATAGGAAGGTATTGTTGCTGCAGTTGAAAACTGGAATAACCCACTAGTAAAAATCTTAGTTACTCACGTTCTATACGTTATACATAATGTTGGAAGTATTGCATTGTAATCGCACAACAATGCGCTCATATTTTTTGAAGAACAGATCGACCGAACTATGAAGAACTGTCAGTTTTTTGTCAATCAGCCATCGTATGATTTTTCATGCATATAACTATGAATCTCAATATAAACGAACGATAGCTATCATTGGATATTACGAACAATTTCATTTGTCTTTTCGTATGAAACTCATAAAGGATATGAATGAAAAATATAGTTTGAGTTGATTAATTACTATATTAGTGATGGTGACGACTAGTACTTGAGTGATTTGCTTAGTTTAACGGCTTTCTAAGTCTTAAGCTCACTCTAACGACAACGATTTAATCTGCCCTACGTTTCGGCCAGATTAAATCATAGTCTTTAGAGTGAGGTTAAGACTGAAAAAGCCGTTAAACCAAGCAATTATTTATTATATTGAGACCTATTGTGCGTGGTGAGGGAAGTGACATTAGTTATCGCGTGGTGGCGTGATACTCCACGAGGTGACTAGGATCACTTCACTAGTTACCTCACCTTACTAGCGCGTAGAATAGGCTGATTGTACTAAAAAATGTGATTTTGGATTTTTAAGTATAGTGTTTATTCACCTAATCACCTAATGTACTGGAGCGGGGCTTATCGTATTATTAGTTTTCGAGATTGAGCTTTAATTCGCGAGAAATCAGTGATTGACGTGTTTGTTTACAAATGCAATTACGCCCAAATCTCAAATCACTCTGGTTTTCGTAAAAATTTGTTAACTGAATTAGCAAAATTAGCTGTCAAATTTACCGAACGATCGGTAACGTTTACCGAAAACAAGCTTGATTTCATCTAATATTATAGAACTCTGCTGGAAGCATCTAGTCCTGAAAGAATTGGTAAAATCCATCGACAAATAAAAAAGTTACAGCCTTTCAAAGTGGCCTATTGTCAAATTGACCACAAGGTACAGAGTCTGATCGGGAACACATATGAAACATAAGTGAGTAACTAGATCTTAATTTACTATGGGAGCACTGATTGCAACATCGGTAGTCCGTTCTCTCTCCTAATCTTGCTACTTCCTTCACCGCAAGATCGCTGCACCTACTGACCTAAGAGAAGAGGTGACAATTGTCGGTTTGCACAACCGTGTAACACCGATGCCGATTCCAGCAGTACATTTTCACCCAGTGCATAATCCAAACATCTATGTATCAATCACACAACACCCATACACGCACACTCACACACTTTGCTATGTATCACACCAAGAACAACGAACGGTCCTCGTACTCGCCAGCAAGCAGAAGATGTTGGTGAAGCACCTCGACATCAAGAATGCCTACCTGTACGCGGAGCTCCAAGAGGACGCGTACATGAAGCAACCCCCCGGCTTCGATCGTAACGACGGCATGGTGTGCCACCTCAAGCGCAGCATTTACGGGCTCAAGCAGTCCGCTCGAGCATGGAACAGGAAAATCGACGGAGTTTTCAAGTCCATGGGTTTCCACCAGGCGGACGCCGACGCGTGCCTGTACATCCGGAATCGCGACGGGAAGCAGACATACATACTCATATACGTCGACGATATGGTCGTCGTCTGCAACTCGGAGGAGGAGTTCGAGCAGGTTCGCCGACAGCTGCAGCAGCAATTCAAGCTTTCCTGCCTAGGCGAACTCAAATGCTTCCTGGGGATTCATGTGGAGAAGAATGGGGAGGCATACACTCTCGATCAAGCAAGCTACATCGACAAGCTGATTCGACGATTCGGTCACGATCAAGCCAAGCCATCGAAGGTGCCGATTGACCCCGGATACCTCAAGCAAAAGGAGGAGTGTGAATTGCCCACAAACACGTCGTATCGCAGTTTGGTGGGCAGTTTGCTCTACGTTGCGGTCAACACTCGGCCAGACATCTGCGTGGCCGTTTCACTGCTGGGAAGGAAGGTCACCAATCCCACCAACCGCGATTGGACCGAAGCCAAGAGAGTCCTCCGATACCTCAAGACTACGAACGACCATCGTCTGCACTTGGGTTCCGGATCCGACGAAGTGGAATGCTACGTGGACGCCGACTGGGCCGGCGACGAAGGCGACAGAAAGTCTCATTCCGGTTTCCTGCTGAAGTTCGGCGGCGGTCTTGTCGACTGGGGCACAAGAAAGCAATCGTGTGTCGCCTTGTCCTCGACGGAGGCCGAATTCGTCGCACTGGCGGACGGATGTCAGCAGCTCATGTGGTTCCGGAAACTTCTCAAGGACTTGCAGCAGGCTCAAGTAAATCCCATCGTCGTCTGGGAGGACAACCAGTCTTGCATGAAGATCGTGGAATCAGAACGTCTGGAGAGGCGTTCCAAGCACATAGACACGAAGTACGCCTTCACCAAGGACCTGCATCAACAAGGTATCATCGAGCTTCGCTACATGCCAACCGAGCGCATGGAAGCGGACCTAATGACGAAGCCCCTACAGCGAGTCAAGCTGGAGAGGCACAGAACTGCCATCGGCGTCAAGGATCCAACCGAGACGTCGAACTAGCATCGTTGAGGAGGAGTGTCGGTTTGCACAACCGTGTAACACCGATGCCGATTCCAGCAGTACATTTTCACCCAGTGCATTATCCAAACATCTATGTATCAATCACACAACACCCATACACGCACACTCACACACTTTGCTATGTATCACACCAAGAACAAATAAACGTTAGTCAGTAGTCGTCACTCAGAGGAGAAACACGCTCCTTAGTTTTACTCCGTAAAACATACCCCACCGACAACAATACGGGGGCCAAAATGAACCACTTTTCTGCCAAACGTGAACCAGCTCCTGATTGGCCGATTTCATTTGCGTAAGATAGAGATAGAAATAAAAGAGGAAGAAGCCAGTTGTCACCTCTTAGCTACTGACGGGTGTCCTAGCTTGTTGGTCGACGGATGTTCGGGGTGGTCCCGGATCTAGGCGCTAAATACAAAGGTGACACACAAGGAAGAAATGTTAGTTTGTTTACTAAAATGAACTATGCCCATTTTGTTATGCCAATTTTTGCTATAGGGAATGCTCCTCGTGTTTATTAGTGAAATTCATACCAAAGGTTGATTAATTGCGTAGGAAATCAGTTTGGTACGACATTTGTGACCAGCATACACATTCTGGTCGTATGAAACAGGTCAAAAACTGTCCAAATTCGCCCATAATTTTTTTTTTTTTTTGATTTCTGTATGGCAAAAAAACTGAACTTTTCGTGAACATTAACGGCAAAGAACTCACCAACACTGGGAGACCGTGAGCTCCTGCCCACCTGTCATAAAACCATCCCGGTCCCGGATGATGTTTTTGACTGCGGTTGTAGCATAGAGGTAACTCTAAGACTAGAAGGTCCCGAAGTAAAGTGCTCAACTTTTTGACTCAGCTCTGGTACTATCTTCGGTCCCAAGCTAATTGATGCACCCCTCGACACATAGGAAAATCAACAAACCCCTCATTTCATCTCTCAAACTTTCATACACGGCGAATGAGAACGACTCAAATTTGAGTTTAGTTCACTCATAATCACCAAAAGTGCAGGAACTCAGCGATGAGTCCAGGTTTTTCCAGGATTTTCCAGGGAAAAATTCCCGAATTTGAGAAAAATAAAGATTGGATTCACTCAGTCTATTGGTACTACTCCGAGACTGAATAAAATTTTCGTTAATTTCCTTATTTTCCGGCAGATTTTTTAGGTTTTCCACAGGAAACCATGGGACAAATTTTACTCATCGCTGAGTTCCTGCACTGTTGGCGATTATGAGTGAACTAAACTCAAATTTGGGTTGTTCTCATTCGCCGTGTAGCGAATCAAAACTAACATAGTTTAGTACTGGAATTTCGACTAGAATGGGATACGTTAATCGATTTGCTTGGGACCAATAGGCTAGTCAAGTAGTGAGCCAATTTAAAATCGTTAGTTTCGTATTGATTGTTGGTTGTAGTTCTTCGTGGTTGCAGGAGAACGATGGCGGTTTTTGTTATTGTCCGTGATTGTTAGAGGAGACAGTTACGAACCACGGTTGAAGATTGACGCGTTTTTGCCCGGTCCGTTTTATTGGAAACTTGAAGCTTCTGTGCCGTTTTCCGTGGCGCGCGTCAGCTGGTCGATAGATTCAAAGCACCGTCACGAGTGAAAGGAGGGAAGCTAAGTGGATAGGAGTCTTCCGCTTCCCCGGCTAACCCCCAAGGATTCCCAAAAACACCCGCCATCCTCACTGCGGTGGCTCAGCCAGTAGAGCCAGTTTCGCCACTGCAGTTAAGAGTCAAGGAGGGACGAAGCTGGTCAAACCGAAGGAGTGTTCGCCTGGGTAGTTCACTGCGGTGACTACCGGGACCACGGGTTGAAACAGTTGACGTTTTTTTACTAAACTCGCTTCGGTGTCGTGCGCGAAAGTCTCTTTGTATTCGTACACTCATGCTCTACTGTCGTCTCTCTTACACAACACAAACGGTAGAACAAAATTCGAGCAAAAATAAAACTATAAAATAACTATCGTATGACATGTGTGATTCCTGCATTTGATGTAAATTAAAACCATTTCTGATCAGAAATGTTATTACTAGGACATCATTGCTTGCTATTCACAGAATTCACACAAGTACAACCTCAGCAGCTCTTATTATGTGAAAAACTAAAATACATACATTCGTGACGGTCTTCGGCGACAGTGTCGTATAACAGAGCCTGTCATATGACATTTTAGTTTGGTACTGTAATTTGATAGCTTGTTTAGCAAATGTCGGAAGCAAAGGCAGTCGATTATCACAGAAAATGTGTCGACTACGGTGACCGCTTACAAGACTGACCGGGACCATCTACGGCTAGCAGTTGGTCCGGTGCTTAGCCACCATCGTCGCCGGGGGACTGCCGAAAAAGGAGCGTCGCGCATCCCCCGCTAAACGCTATGGATCGCTGCTAGGCAGTACATGTGAAGAAGGAGGGGAGACTTACAAAATAGATTTTTGCTCGTGCATTTTCTTTAGATAATAAGAAAAAAATGTGATTTGTTTTTTTAGATTTTTGATATCGTTTTCCAACATTTTTAGAAAAATCGAAACGTAATATTTTTTTTTCGGAGCGGTTAGCTTCCCTTTAAATTGCGTTTTCTTTTTTTCTCTTTTGCTTTCATTTTCATCCATATCCGAACATCTTTTAGAGAAATACTCTGCTCGGAGCCGCCCCTCCGGAGTAAATCGGGCTAGCTTTAGCTATATATAATTATAGATAAGCCGTAACGCCGCGCATACACTTGGATGACAAACTATGAGCATGAGCATTATTTGTATAATAATTATGAGCACTATACAACAACTATACAAAAACTATGCAAGTGTGACCATGGATGTGCTCATAATTTATTATACAAATAATGGCCATGTTCATAGTTTGTCATACAAGTGTATCCGCGGCATAACCGCATTTTTTTTTACCATGCTCATATGTTGGAGTTATGAATCAAACTGGAGGGTGGGCTCAATCATTGCAATTTTTGACGTAGGATTAGGATTAAAAAAAACCAAAATCGACCGCGTTACGAAAAGTGGTCAGGTTTTGACCACTTATAACTCTGTCAATAGTGGATGGATTTTAATTCTAAACAAGCCAATTGATTGTTAATTTTTCTACGAAGCTGCTAAAATGAATACTTTATCAATTTTTAATAGGTCACTATTGAAAATTACACAAATGTCCAACTGTTGCAATGGTAATCAAAATTATAGCCGATTACCTGCAAATAGTGGTTTCCCTAACATAGTCGCCAAATATTGATACCGAGCACGTAATCCTACGTCAAATCTACGGTCGAGTCTTGGATACAACCTCTAACTTTTATTCAAATTACGGCGCTCTGAGGCCTACAAGGTTTCGTCCACTTAAGCAACCGTGCCAAAGACAGCTACCTTCTATCTTATCGAGATTAATAAAGAAAAGTACGAATAGTAATCACCCCTATTCTGTATTCCATTCGAAACGGATTTCCCATACATAAAAAAAAATGTATGGGAATTCCGTTTCGAACGGAACAGAGAATATAGGTTAATATGCATGCTAGCGCCAACTGTTGAGAGAATTTCGGACTGAACTAGATTATTCATACGTTGAATATAATAAATAAATAACATATATATTTCACTTCTCGTTTGCGCTTCTACCATTAAATTTGATTTCTTAGCACATTGGCGCTTCTAATTTCTACCAACTATTAACAATATCGATAGCTCTCATCAGTCTTTGATTCAATAACTTCACCTCCTGGAGAAGTGACCAATTACGCAATTCTAGAAAACTTTTTCCGCTTATTGTAGGCCATTTTATTCTTCGGATCTTCCATTGTAGTTGTTGCAATCATTGTATCATCATATTCACTAGCTGATTGGGTATTAACTTCAGCTTCATCAAATTGCCCTCCCATGGAATCGTCGTAGTCCTGCAGCAGATCGATCGGTCCGTTGAACACGTTGTAGGTAATCGATGGTCCTGCCAGTTTGCACTTGTCGTAGAATTGGGAACATTCTTCGAAAGAGTTCGCATTCCTATCATCACTCGATCGATACCTTCGGAAGATGTCCACTCCTAATGCGTGCGTAGCCATTTTCATCATAGGATCGTTCTGTGATCGTACATCCACTTCACAAACGAACCGCTTCCGACAGTCCCGCGAGTGGACGCCCAGAAAGCTAAATGCAATATCCGTGATCAAATCGGTCCAGTACAGTTCCGAATCGAGATAATCCGGCGATCGTTTCGATCTTGCGTACCCGATCGGCGGGCTGCTGCGATCCCAAGGGTGGTGGTGCTCGAAGCTAACCGGTGGTGGTGCCGACTCGCGGATGATGATCGGAGCACAACCACCCGACTTGCGGCCGAATCCCTTGAAGAAGGCATATATCACGAACAGTCCCAACAGGATGGATCCCTTAACGATTGCCAGAACAAATGCCGCTATACCCCAACCCCAACCCCAACCCCATCCGTAGGGCCACCCTGTGAAAATGATAAATTATGAATGATCAGTTACGTACTGCTAGCGACAGACAACTCACATCTATTTCCATTAACTAGGGTGGTGGTTTGACGAGCTTGCTCCTGATTTGTTGCTTCAACGCGAGCAACTGCAGTATCGGCCATCACCGTATTCAGTGCCACCACTACGGTCAGTAGCATCATCGCTACCAGCGTCCCACGATTGATCATCCTGTTTGTCGATTATTACACTTGAACGAACTGCACCGCACTAAAGCGATAGGAAGTAAACCCTGTCGATATTTATAGGCGGAAGTGGAAAAGTTTGATCCGGTGCACTAATTGAAGCTAATGAATTGGATCGCTCGTTCGGTTGATCGCGTTATAAAACCGAAACAGGCGCTCCAATGTCGCCTTTAGTTCAACATGATCAGTAGCAGGCTTAGGAACGAAGTGAGAGACGCTTTAGGCGTTCTGGTTCTGTGCTGTATAGTAGGCGGTGCGTGTGATTTACACAGCAGCAGTAGAAATGAAACCAGTGAGTCATCGTCTTCGCTGATAGCAGTTGGCCAAGAGGGTGAAAGTGGTCGGTCCGTCCTGACTTATTATGGACAAATGTGTAAGTACCTGATTTAATTTGTTATGGTTAGAAGATGATCAGCATTTCGTTATTTTTTATTTATTTATTTTTTACTAAAGGGTTCCGCACGTGGCAAGCTCCGTTGATAATAGTCCTCACCGGGACGGCTGCATTGACCATGATGTTGTTCTCTTTTGGTTCCAGTGGAATTCAAGCTGCTGGCGACTACTACAAGAGCGGCCAACTGCACGACCAACAACAGCAGCCGGTTGTGATTGATGGTTATGTTGAAAGTTATGGGTAATTTCGTGTCAAAACTGATTTTTTTTAAGTGTTGGTTTAAAACTTACAAATGTGATTATTTTTGCAGCGATCCACCGCATCATTCGTTTTGGGGCTAATGGGGCTTGAGGATCGTGGTCGTGATTAACTATTAAGAGGAATCGCTGTGACATCCTTATTCTCGGAACCACTTCGAAACTTTAAGTGAACAAAAAATCAGCTTCTACGAAACGTGCAACATTCAAATTGTTACTCTTCGTTTGCTGAAGTACCGATTTCAGGTGAAATGGGTCACTGATTTCCGAGATTTGTGTAATTGTAAATTCGAAGTGGATGTGCATGTATAGCCTACGTGGCGGCCATTTGTGGACTCTACAAGGAATCACCTGACTGAAGACTGAAATCATTTCCTTGAAGTCGTGGAATGTGATGAGCTTGAAGATGTAATTTATCGGTGTGTATGAATGTGATTGAGTTATTTATGTGGTAAAATTGGAGTTCTTTGCCCAGTAGCCTGTAGCAGTATATTGTGCCAAATTGGCCTATATGACTATTATATTAGCATTATGTCTGAAATGTATAGTCCATGTCGTGAAATAACAGAATTATTGATGACCAAGACCGTGATTCGTAGCGTCTAAAAAAAAAATAATGCAAGGTTCGCCTCCGTGCAATATGATTTAAAAATCTAAAACAATCTACTTATACCTGCTACTATATAAGAACTGTACCGTATCAGCACCATATTTGACGCGTTCCTAATGATGACGCACTCGTCTATTTTTGAGCGCATCTCGATTTTGACAAGGTATTTTTTTTAAACTTGGTTAAACTCCTAGAGCACTGGAACCGAGAAGGCGACTCTATCTAAGATGCAGGAAATTTTCTGCTTTGCTGTTGTGAGATTCACTCGCGCTTAATAGATAGAAACACGATTGATTATGATTTTGAAGATTTCCTGCAAAAGGGTGGAGAGCGCTGCGATTAGATGGGTTTAGATGCAAGAGATGAAAAAAGGTTTTCCGTAAATTGATTCGCTAGGGTGAGATTTTTCGACCATTTAAAATCGAGATTTAGATGTGTCGCACCCCTCGATTGGAACTAATATTTGCAGTAGTAGCATTTCAAAACTATTGATTCAAAATAGTCGAACATTATTGAGTGCGTCGATTTAGGAACAGCTTCGAATATGGTGTCTCCACGGTAGCTCATATTACGTTATATAGGCTATCTTGCTATAAAATGTCTTATGAAGTGCAGAGGGCCTCAGATAGCCTAGTCGCTGAAAACACGGCTATACCAAATCGAAGGCGACACACTAGCGAATCAATTTACGGAAAATCTTTTTTCATCTCTTGCATCTAAACCCATCTACTCGCAGCGCTCTCCACCCTTTTGCAGGAAATCTTCAAAATCATAATCATTCGTGTTTCTATCTATTAAGCGCGAGTGAATCTCACAACAGCAAAGCAGAAAATTTCCTGCATCTTAACAGATAGAGTCGCCTTCTCGGTTCGAATCGAGCAAAGCGGTGCATTTTGACGGTTCGATTGGAACAACTTCGGACAGACGTCCATTCTTTTACTGTAGGGCTTTAATGCATTGGTGTTGATATGGAAAGATCTCAACTAATAACTGTGGAAGCGCATCTGCAACACTAAGTTCAAGAACAACATGTGAAAAGGGCATACAAGCCTTTTTGTAAACAAACCTTCTTGCCATCCATATGACACCAACGCAACCCATCAACATCGCCGGGTAGGGGAAACTTTTCACATGTGGCTCAACTGCAAGAGAGCCGACAAAAATGCTCGTTATTGGGGTGTTTACATCTGTGCAGATTTGCTAGCGCTAGTGTACTAGCCAACTAGCACGAATTTCAGTTGCTCCTGAACTCTCATGCTGGTAGACGCTGATGCATTGTTTACATTATGCTGGTGAGCTTTTTTGCTAGCAGCTGGCTCATTAGCGCTAGTGAAAAAGCATAGGTGTAAGCACCCCATATATAAGCGTAAAGCCACGAAGAAGAAGAAGAAGAAGAAGAAGACTGATTTGCAGCGAACATTTGAAGTATGGGTGCAAGAAAACCTACACGGAGATGAAAAACTACCCAAAATTAAGTACTTTCCCCTCAATTCTGGGGTTCAGCCCAATAACCCAAATTTGAGTAAATCGCATATAGTAGTTTCCATTTAACACCAGCAAAAAAATACCTACTCTTAAGTATATTCTACCCAAAATTAAGTTTAATTCACGTAAATTTGAGAATATGCAATTTACTCAAAAGTAACTTATTGGGTTGAACTATATCGTTGGGTCGAATTTCTTGTTCCTTTTTTGACAACAATAACGAGTGCTAGTGAGAGGCTGAAGTCAATTTTTTCTCCGTGTATATTACGTAATATCAGTCACAGGTCTGAACATGGTATTATACCACGTTCAGACTATAGCTGATCACCCATATAATCGTTTTCGTTGGAACCGTTTCCTCAAACCAGAGTTGCGACCTATCACAATCACGATCGCCAAACAGTTGATGGTAGTAACGCTTTGTACATTCCTATCAATGTGCTCGTCGAAGCTCTCTTCATGACCATCCATCAAGTTGACGAAAGAAGTAAAAAGCAACTGGTGAATGTCGTCTTCTGTTATGATCCATCACCGATCTGGTCATTACCGACAATCACGACAACTGCTCGTTTTGAAGCAGTTGCTGCTTTGCTTGCTTATGTGAGTGTGTTGGTGAGTGAGCCCAACAGCTTCCGTTGCCTGCTTTGATTGTAAATAACACAGTCGCGCCTGCCGAGACGAACTTGGAATGCGTAGGCATTGTTTTCATTTTTTCTTCTGTCGTTTCGCTTTTTCTCATGATCGTACTGCAGAAGTCTTCACTATTTTCGTTGTGCTTTTCATCATCAGCAGCGAGCGTAACGTTTTGCTTGTGAGCAGCGACCATTCCTGGTGATTGTTGTTTGCCATGGCTCTAACTCTCACTGCGTGACAAAACGATCTGTTAGCGATATTCGGTTGATGCGAAGACGAGTGTCACGTGAGTGTCATGATATTTTGCATCACTGCCTCAAACAAAAAAAAAATTTGTTTGAAGAATGCGGTTCGAACGAAAACCAGAAAATAGGGTGCCTTGCATACGACAAATTATCACTGGAAATCATATGCATGACTCTTGATAGCAAGATAGCCTACATTACGTAATATCAGCTGAAGTCTGAATGTAGTATTAAGGTGAGCCTTACCACCCCGAAAAAAAATACGTTTTGGTTGGTTATTCTAAAAATATTGGAAAGAGATATCATGATTCTAAAAAAAATCAGTTTTATTCTCCAACACTAGAAAAAAATACTTAAGTATAAACACATTTCTAGCGTTCAGAACCATAAGGGCCTAACTGCATTGATCGATTCTCTTAATCGATTTTCTCTTTGTATAACTACACTAAAGTGAAACTAATTCCCGAATTTTTTTCAATTCAGTGATGTAAAATGGTTGAATTGCCGAGCGAAAGCAACATCAAACACACCAAACAATGTTAATCCAGCCAAGTTATTAACAAAAAAAAAATTGATCCTACCAATAGACCTTTCGGGGTCCAATTTTTTTTCATGCAAGTAAATTTGTTCAAGACCTAAGTAAAAATTGATATTCTTAGATTTTTGATATCATTTTTCAGTATTTTAGCGTTAGAAAAATTTGATTTTGGTGCGATGAGCTTCTTCTAAAGAATATATTTTAAATATTATCTTAGTAAACAAAATTAATCAATAAAGCATTGAAATGCGATTTTTTGGGTTTTTAAGATTCAACTTTTTACCATGAAACAAACTTGTTTTTGCTCTTTGTTTTTTTTTTTTATTAGCGTCAGAGATTTTTTATTCTTAAATTATTTCTCAATAATTCTAGAAAAATTGATACGAAAATGTTTCGCCAGCGCGGTGCTCTTCTTGTTAAATATCTAGTCTACGCATAAGTAGGCAGCACATGAAACAATCCAAGAAAAGGTCAGATTATGTTCATTTTAACACATGAGTTCAATAAAATATTTATTTCTACATTATACTATTTTTTTTTTCCAATATCTAGCACGGCGAATGGTCAATCATGTCCGAATTCCTTTGATCCTTCCTTTGATCAATTAACTGCCCACTCTCTGCTGTCAATATGTTGTGGATAAAAGCCGAGGGCCATTAGGTTTATTCCCTTTTTTATTATTTTGGACTTTCGGGAAGATGGGGGTACACTTTTTTTAAATCCGAAAAATAAGATTATGAAAGATTTTGAACGTTAATAACTTAGCTGTCCCTGGACCAATTTCAAAATCTTTATCACCAATCGATCAGAAATATTTCTACGCATCGATAACAATGCTTTTGACTGTTGACTTTCAAATTGAAACTATTGAAAAAGTAGTAAATTTCAAGCATTGTCCAAAAGCTTCAAAATAACTAACAAATCCACCAATTACGTACATGCATATGCTGCTTCCCCAACACAGTCATCAGATAATGGTTCCTAAATGAAACAAGTCGAAGTGACATTCGCCTCCGATCTTCGGGCGTGTACGAATAGGGAGGATGCAATTGCAGAACATTTTGCTGTAAATTTAGAACCACATTCTGCGTGATGACATCCAGGGCCTGCCATCCGTCGTCTGGCTCGACGTGGTGGTGTCAAGCGTATCTCCGGTCTGATCTACGAGGAAACCCGAGGTGTGCTGAAGGTGTTCCTAGAGATTATGATCCATGATGCCGTCACCTACACTGAACACGCCAAGCGCAAAACCGTCATGGCCATGGATGTCGTCTATACTCTGAAGCGACAGGGACGCACTCTGTACGGTTTCGGGGGTTAAAACTTATCACCAACGTAACAAAACGGCCCTTTTTAGGGCCACCAAGTTCATTTCAGAAAAGAGTTAGAATTGAATTTATATAGAGTAACCCATGATTCACCCATTCAATTTGTCACTAAATACATCAAAATGATACAAAAATCAAATAATTTGTTAGGAAAATAAATTATGTTCTATGTATAGTCTTATCGGTGGGTAAATTTATTCCGTTTCACTTTCATAAACTGAGAAACCCTCATCGTTGCATTCTCCTACTGCGCAACATCTTTGAAATCGTCCGAACCGTTAAATAATATAGAGTACAGAGAGTATGGACTTAAAGTACAGAGAGTACAAAAGGAGAGGAGCCAGTGACGCTACTTGATAGCAAACTACTCATGATGGGAGGAGTCTGTGTTCTTTACCGGCATGTTCAAAAAGAAAGGCAATCAAAATTTCATTTGTAACATGCATGAGGCATGTAACAAAAAGTGTGTTGGAGAGTTCTTTGGCGTAAATGTTCCCGAAAAATTTAGTATTTTGCTATAAGCAAATGCAAAACAAACAAATTTAGTGACAGATTTGGGCAAATTTTGACCTGTTTCGTGCTACTGGAAGGTATGCTGGTCACAAATGCCGTGTCAAACTGATTTCCTGCGCAAAATATATGTATAAACGCGAATAACTAGCTGATATGGTTGCTGGATAGCTTACTCGACATTTGAAGGGTTCCGGTTAATTTGACCGAATGCCGTTTGGCCGAATTCCGCTTGATGGAATACTGATTGGTTATAAATTGATAAACCAAGAATTATGCGGCCTCATTTCTTCAGGTGATGAGCAGCTTGACTAAGGGAAAAAATTCTAATTTATCTTAATTTTATGACAAGCTGCATTTGATGATGATTATGATGATGATGAAGGACTACCACCTATTGCAGCAAGGCGCCTGCAGTTAGCAATGGACTATTCTTTGAGACTAGATGAGACTCACCCTAGTGGCTCAACCTTCTTCTTCTTCTTCTTCTTCTTCTTCTTCTTCTTCTTCTTCGCATTTCAAGCTTATTGCATATCGCATATTAGCTTATTGCGTGCTCTCAACTTAGTGTTCTAGATGCACTTCCACAGTTATTAATTGAGAGCTTTCGATGCCTGTACCATTTTTGCGTTGGTATAATTGTGTGGCAAGTACAGTCATACTCTATGCCCAGGGAAGTCGAGAAATTTTCCAACCCGAAAAATTCCTAGACCGGACCGGGAATTGAACCTAGCCACCTCCAGCATGGTCTTGCTTTGTAGCTGCGCCTCTACCGACTGAGCTAAGGGAGGCTCAACCAAAACTCCCGGATAACTAGCTCAGTAGCATGAGACCCCTGAACTGTGTCACAGGGCCGGCATGCTACTGGGTAATTCGGAGGGGCTACGCGGAACAAAGTGTGCAGAAACTGTGGGATTTCGCTAGTGATGGTGAAATTAATTGAAAGTTAAGTGTGGGTGGAAAAAGTCTAGAAATTTATTAAAATGGTATTATGGTGCTGATGGTTTTATTGAGCTATGGGGTGGGGTGTGTTACTGCTTCTTTGGTACGTACCGGTGGACGATGGCGAGCGCTCGCCGGTGGTGATTGTGTTGAGACCGATGTTGTTTGACCGCGATGGTGGTCCGTGGCTTGAACACTCCGTCGACAATGACGGATCGGTGGCTTCAACTGGGCTAGAAGATTACGCCTGGTGACTTGAGCTGTGGTCACGTCAATGGCGGATCGAAGACTTGTGTTGGAGCGTTACGATGGCTGTTCGCAACCAGGGAATGTAGTGATCCCTGTGCAGCTACCGAAGTAGCCATTTCTGTTGGCAACGGCGTCTCCCTTCGTTGTGGGCGGGAAACGTTGTGTTTGTTTTTGTTTTTTTTTTATCTATTTATAGAGTCAATTCTTAGAAATACGAAGCGAAAGACAAATCAAGCATTAAGCCCAAGACCTTCAAGAAAACTAACAACACGAAGTCTGGAAATGGCAATGTTTCATTCAAAACGTCAAGTATTTCAAGAATAATAACTCCGATCGTGACTTACTCAATGGAAGTTGCGACTGTCTTCAAAAGCAACAGAAATTCTCTCCGTAGAATGGAAACCACCATGCTCTAAAGCCTCTTAGTTTTGCAGCAAGACAGCGTCCTGAGGCATTCACCAATTAATCAATTCAATTGATCCCTGTGACTATTATTCTGTGGTGCCAAATCTTTACCTCTACCCTTGTGCTGTATGGACAGTGATGTTTTACTGGAGACCTGGCCCTACGACCCCCTTCTGTGCTTGAAAATGAAAATGAAAATGAAAAATGTTGTTTATGTTCATAGATTTCACATAATCCTTTTCCCAAAGGGCAAGACAGCTCCTAATCATGAGCAATTTGAGAGTTGCTTTTGAGGCACCTCGAGTAACTCACATTGCTCAGTGAGCAAGATAACTGCCATTTGCATTCTCACTTTTCACATCACAGCAACATATGAAGATGCGAAACCGAAAAGCTGCTGTCAAGCAAAACAACAACAAACAACCGGCTTGATGTGGTAGAAGAACTCGATCCGCCTGACCAAATACTCCAGATCCGGCAAATTATACGTATCCCGCCGTCCTCCGATATCCGTCGAAGTATCCCGTCTGCGCTGAAGTTGAACATAACTTCTTTAAAGAAAATATTTCATCCAGAAGGAAAAAAGTATTTTTTTTTTTATTATAGTCACTTTAACACTCTTGGGTCATTCGTGACTTGTCCGGGGGTAAGATTTTGAACTCGCGACTTTGGCGTGAGAGGTATGGATGTTAACCACTACGCCGGGGTCGCCCCCAGGAAAAAAAAAAAAAAATTTTTTTTTAACTATTATTCATTATATTCGGAGCATGTTTCATTCTTCGGTTTCTCGTCAGCAAAGTCTATAGCGATGATCCTGTTCTTGGTTGGATCGGATTTACTCTTGAGAATCTGCAGATCGCCAAGAACCCTTTCCTTCCACTCTTTCTGAACTATCTGCAGTAGTTTGGAGCGAACGCAGAACATTTGTTCTTCGTCTTCTTCACCGGTTTTCACTTCGATTTCGTCGGTTAGAGCGATGATGGGTTTGAAGTCCGGAAGAGGATCGTATTCACCGGAAATATTGGGAGCTGTGTCTTCATCGTCCTCCTCCTCTTCGACTTCAGCAGTGTCGACTGTGTTGATGCTCTGGCTCAACATTCTGGGGTAGTGGTTGGCAGCGTTTCCTTCGGAGCTGGAATTGGGAATCGGATGTTTTTATCCAACAGGGAAGATATTTCCCATGTAGGCCAGTGATTTCCCACAACGATTTCACATTCTCCTCGGTGGACATCTGAAAACGATTCCTGTGATTATTTTACACTGAGATAATTATCCCTACAAATTTCATAAACTCCATCGTATGAACGCATGCAAATACAAGCCTAAATCAATTTCATAACTATCTTATGTTTTCATACTCCATCTATAGTATTCATACAACATTAGAATTTCATAAACACATCGTATGAATAATTTTGGTTCAGCTTACGGCAAAAAATTATACGATGATCGTATGAAATTTATTTAGACAGTGCAAATCAAAACAACAACAAAACGTTATTTTTTATAATACCGAAGGTGATCCAGCCCCGAGCTAAAAGCCTCCCTAATAAAGAAAACCTAACCTAACTTTACAATTTTTGTTTACATAAAAAAATGGATGCTCAAGCACTTCATTTACCCCCTGACGACAATAGGTAAAGGTATTGTCAAAACCGTCATTTACCCTATGTGATTAGGTGAATAAACACTATACTTAAAAATCCAAAATCACATTTTTTAGTACAATCAGCCTATTCTACTCGCTAGTAAGGTGAGGTAACTAGTTAAGTGATCCTAGTCACCTCGTGGAGTATCACGCCACCACTCGATAACTATTGTCACTTCACTCGCCACGCACAACAGGTCTCAATATAATAAATATAATAAACAATTGCTTAGTTTAACGGCTTTCTCAGTCTTAATCTCACTCTAAAGACTACGATTTAATCTGCCCGACGCTTCGGTCATACTTTTTTAGTTCATGGTCCATGGCCGAAACGTCAGGCAGATTAAATCGTTGTCGTTAGAGTGAGATTAAGACTTAGAAAGCCGTTAAACTAAGCAAATCATTCAAGTACTAGTCGTAATTAATCAACTCAAACTATATTTTTCATTCATATCCTTTATGAGTTTCATACGAAATGACAAATGAAATTGTTCGTAATATCCAATGATAGCTATCGTTCGTTTATATTGAGATTCATAGTTATATGCATGAAAAATCATACGATGGCTGATTGATAAAAAACTGACAGTTCGGTCGTATGAAATTCAACATAAAATCTTGTCGCAAAAAATCATACGATATTTCTATGAAGTTCGTTTGATTAATAATCTCAGTGTACGAGAACAAATCGCATATGTCCACCTACCTACAGTTAATTCACATTCAACATTTTGAAACGGAGGAATACGATCAAAAAGCACTTCCAATACAATAACAGCAGCAACAGCAGCCAATCGGCTCTGAGAAGCAGATGAAAATCCACGCCAATGTGCCCCCTTTCGAAGCTTTTCCAGTATCCAGTATCCAGCCATTTTCTGAACAAAATCTGGAATTCACATCGTTTCAATAGTCGAACAATTCTATTTTGTTTACAAACAAGACTTACGTCTAATATATGAAAGGGATAAACGGAGTAAGCCAAGGAGTAACCAGACAAAAACATCGATGAACGTCGAATATATTTTAAGGTACAGTGAGTTACTCACGAGTTGCTCGCTGCAAAAAAGCAACTCAGAGTAAAGCTGTCTAGCCCCTTGTCTTTTATCCATTTATTGGATTCTGAATCATCTTGCCCCTCAAATGCTGCACAATAGGCCTGGCCGTTTTGATATGTGTGACGCATCTTTGATATGAAACATATATCAAATAGATAAGAAAAATGATGTAGGTATATATATCATTTTCCAGGATGCTTTCAAGAACTGGCTGTGTTGGTGTTAGATTAGATTAGATTAGTACTCATCATACTCCTGTGGGCAGACCCGTAAACAGAGACACTTACGCGAAATCCATGGGAGTGACAGAGAATCTCCTTTCAGAAGTAAGTTCATACATCCAAAACCGAAATCAAGCCACCGTGTAGAAGAATATCCCAATAGGCGAGGAGAGAAGAGCCCACTCTTAATCCACAAAATGTTAGCAACAGGGAGTTGGCAATCCCACTCTCCCACTCTCCCCATCCAAATCGCTTCAGTCGGGTGCCATGATGATCCCTCCCGGTTCCGGATAATTGAAAAATATTGTTGAGCAAGAAGCACCCAGCTGTAGTTTTTGTAATATTTATCAAAATTTCAAAATTATTTAAAATTCTAAAACTTTCCAAACTGTGCAATCTGAATCATGTTTTTTTTTTTATATATTTAGAAGCGTTTCAGTCGATGAGCATTATAAAAAAATACGTCGAAGCCATTTATATATTTGTTTAAAGAAAATAAAAGGACTCTTTTAAATAATGCTTACAGCTGAGTACTTTTTTGTATTTAATGCATTTTGTATCAACCGTTTAAAGAAATTGAGTGACTAAAATCGACGTCCAGTGATGCAAAATATCATGACACTCGTCTTCGCATCAACAATTGTCCATACAAAAAAAATTGTATGGACAATTGTCTACGCAGGGGGAGGGGGGGGGGTCAATAATCCCAAAAAACTGTCTACGTAGTTTATGAACAGCCCCTAAGGAGATAAGAAAGTCTACGAGGAGGCTGAAATTTGTCCAATACAGTGCTGTAACAGGCTATCAAAAGCAACATAAAACGCACCGGGAAATATTACTTAATATTACTAATATTAACAAAAGAGAAAATCGATGAAGAAAATCAACCATCGCAGCTAGGGTATTACCATTCTGAACGCTAGATATACATTATTAGCAATGTGAAATGAGGGAGCATTGAAATTTAACACGATTTAAAGTATTTCAATGCAACATTCAATTAACACATTTTTCAATATGACATCTTAACTAATTTCTGCAAGTATTTACTTGTGCTTTATTTAAACATTATCAATGTTCCGTCATACCATATATTCAGGTGATCATCGCCTATTTTCACCTTACACCAACCAACCTGCGACGAACCTATTTTCACCTTACATATCTTATTAACACTCCGAACACGATGCCTCCACTAAAATGTGTAACGGCAAATTTGCAATCTTTGACAAATCAAAGTAAAGCCATTTATTGACCAATTACAAATCTGTTGGCGCCATTTGGAACTACATACTTTAAAGATTCATTTGGTATCAATAGATGTAAAATCTATCGATAAATTGCTGAGCAATAATTTTTCAAACCTTGCTATTTTGCCGTTACACATTTTACCGGAGGCATCGGTGTTCGGAGTGTTAAAGCGTTCGAAACTTTAAAATGAGCTCGAGTTTGGTTTCTTTCATACAACGTGTAGAACGCATCATTTCTATAACGCCTAGCTAGACTATAATCATGAAACGAAAATGAATAAGAAGCACGCTTATAACGAAAGGCTCGTCGTTGCTTTGCTCTTCACATTCAATGAATGTAACGTCGATTATCGAGGTGAAACGAAACCTCCTTATGGCTTTCAATCCCTTTCACCGACAATCTATCACCGCTTTTTCAATTTGTTTAATATGCTTTATGTCCCGTTTTCGTTACTTTTTTTCAGATAAATATGGAGATGGAAGATAAATTAGACAAATTACGTGTAATCTTCAAGTGGTTTCACGTGCGAAATGTTTTAAATATATATTTTGATTTTACATCATATACGTCATGAAACCTCGACGAAACTATCAAAGTCGAGCGCTCTTTCACTCGTCCGCTTCGCCTAAGCTTGAGAGAAAGACCAATGAAGCGACGGGAGAAAGAGAGACACGCGATTGAAAATTTGTTTGTAGACGCCGACTGAGGTTCTAGAATGGTGCGAAGCTGTTCGACTTCAACAGAAAAAGAAAACTAGCAGTCTCTTCGTCACAGCGGTTTTGTCGATTGAAGCTGATATTGTGACGCCCTGGTTATAACTAGGAATTTTTCGGATCAAAACAATAACACAACTGTGTTTATGTTTTCCATTATACGTAAACGGATGTTTATCACAGAAACTGAATTAGTTTGCCATTTCATTTTTATTAATTATCCATAAGTCTGCCAAGGGGAATAGCTATAAAAAAAGAGAAAATATAGTTACTTAAATGCACTTTAGTAGATATCAATAGATCCAGTAAGACAGTCGTACCTGTAGTAAATATTATCTTTTCCATATCCAGTAGCACCGTATTGGGCTGGCACCGCTGCTGGCTTCTTCTCCGCCGTTGCCCAAATACCCCAAATAAGATAAACTTTCAAAAACGCCAACATGAAGTACAACCCCAAGCTGAACCAAGCCACATGCGCTCCGAAAAATTGCTGGGGAAATCCTTAAATTAGGTTAAGAACACACATTTTCCCATAACATTTATCTACGGCAAATATAGGTTTCAAACACCTACCAATTCGGTTGTACCAATCGCTCCAATCATCACGGGGTTCCACACTTCCAATGGAAAACGATCGATCCGATGGAGTCCCGCGGTCGTTCACTGCGAAAACTGTTTTCTCACTGCTTATTATGAAAATCGCCAGAATGGTGATGAAAATGATTCTCATCTTTACCTATCGCTCGATTATCCTAGAGGACGACGGTTCCAATGCGGACTGATTGCAATCTCCTAAAGAAATACGTGAAATGTTGAGCCATTGCAATTGGGAGTCGGTTAACCGAGGGAAGGTGTTAATTGGTGTTACATTTTTGATTCACCACCACGGGAGGAAGCAACAATGGACGATGGTTGTTCGAGCAGTTTGGCAGAAACACTCAACGAATAACCAGCATCACGATGAACACGTTTAGTTTGCTAACACTGACTTTGATATTGCTGCTATCGTTGAACACTTCCGATGCTGTCGGACCAGCTAACACGGCGATTCACACCGGAGAAGGAGTCTGTAAGTGAGCCTAACTGTTACGACTTACTGGATTTTACAAGCAGAAGATAATTCGAATTTCAATTTTCAGTTCCCCTATGGTGGTCGTCGCTCGCCTATGGCTGGGGTTTTATCAAACTTGGGTACATCTTCGCTGGGCTTTTGGCTCTGTTTGTCTACAAGAACTGGTTGTATGAACCTGAACCTGCCTATAGCAGTTTTTCGTAAGTAGCTGAAAACACATTTCTTTGTATCTGGTGAATATTAATATCTTGTTTCGATTTCAGTCAATATAAGAATCACGACGTTGGTCGATCAAATGACATTCATCTAGACGAGAAAATTATGAGCATCGGGTTGAAGTACAAATGACTTACATTTGTTTGTGTTGTGTTTAAATGCTGTGATAATTATATAACTGTTAAAAACTACGCAAATGGTAAAATATAAATTCTTGAAAGAAAATCAATTTACCCCTTTGACGCGCGACTGCACGGACAATCAGACGAGGCTCAAAATTGAGTCGAGTCGACTTAATTTTGTCAAAAGTGGTTTTTGTCAAAAGTGAGTTGAATTTTCCGGGATTTTCAAAAAAAAAAACTTCTCGAATTGAGGATAAAATTTTGCTCAGTCTAGGAGTATACTAATAGCACAGATAAACATACATAACTCATAGAAGAAAGTTCTTCAAAAAATATCGTCAAACGTATTTGGCATGCACACTAGCACCATAGAGGTAACTCTTAGACTAGAAGGTCCCGAAATAACGTGCTCAACTTTTTGGCTCAGCTCTGGTACTCTCTTCGGTCCCAAGCTAATCGATTCACCCCTCGAAACATAAGAAAAACCAATAACCCCTCATTTTATCTGTCAAACTTTCATAGCGAATCAAAACAAACATTGCGTAGTACTAGAATTTCGACTAGAATGGGGTACGTCAATCGTTTGCTTGGGACCAATAGGCTAGTCAAGTAGTGAGCCAATTTAAAATCGTTAGTTTCGTATTGATTGTTGCTAGCACCTTCTATCATGCACATTCCCAAGTATCGTTTTGCAACCGGAGCATCCCTCGTTCATTTATTTTTTTTTTTCACTAATGATCACTCGTTCTGTCAACGCGTCAGCTGTGTTGAATAAAAACAAAACAGATGGAAGTCCGTGATGTCGATTCTTCGAAATTTCCCGTAGCTGGCGCCGGTGGTGTAGTGGTAAGCGTGACTGCTTTCTCACCCCAATGGGTCTGGATTCAATCCCAGCCGAGGTCGGTGGGATTTTTCTGAGGCTTGAAAATCTCTGGTCACGTAGGGAAGTAAAGCCGTTTGTCCCGGCCCATGTGTGTTGAATGGGTGCGATATCCTACGCAGGTGTGGAAGCTGCCTTCCTGCACATTCGATTGCCTTCAATGGATGGCAATCAATGTCCGGAAATTATGGAACAGAGACCGACGTTAAATAAAGGAAAGAAGACGAAGAAGAAATTTTCCGTAGATCTATAAAATTGATTGAATTTTGCAGAAATATGGATCCGTAGAATTTACTAAAAGTGGATACAATATTACACTCATTAAAATGATTTGTTCACAAATTCTGTGTACATCGTACAGCGTAATATTTCACAACAAGCGGTATCCAGTATTTTACGATCGCTTATGGCCGCCACAATCTGACTGAGTTTCTGGTAGGGAACATAAGATTTGAAGTTTGGCTTGTGTTGTTTGACGTGTAAACGTTCAAATTTGAACGTTTACACGTCAAACGACACAACCCAAACGTCAAATCATATGTTCCCTACCAAAAACTCAGTCAGATTGTGGCGGCCATAAGCGATCGTAAAATGCTGGATAACCACTGTTTGGGTGCAATATCCAACAACTTTTTTTCTGTATTCGTCAGATTAGTATATGGTAAAGTATTGACCCGATTTGGCCGGCCCCACCGCCCATCAGACCTTTATCATTAAATAATTTCATAAAATCGTAATTCCAAATCATTCTCATGCATCTTCAAGATGGGTTTTTATGGTATTATTTGGTGCAATAAGACCTCTGAAAAGCGAATGGGTTTCGTAGAGCATTAGAAAAGATTTTTTAAAAGGGGGCTGACAAAATCGGGTCATTACTGTATATGTCTCCAGTGGGATGCCTACGTCCCCTTATCATTCTTAAGAGCTGACATCTACTAAATTGACCTGAAAAAGAATTGGCATCACTGATAAGTTCGAAATGTAGTGGATTACTTAACGCTTCAGTGGAGCCACCATGACAAATGCGAGGACATTCCCAACTAAAACCTCATTTGCGAAGAATGTGATTGTGAGTATTATGTCTGTTGTCGGTACTAATAGACAATCATCTTTACAAAATATGGGATGTGAAGTGTGAAATTTCTTCACAAAATTTCAAATGTCTTCGAAACTGGTATTGCTGCTCCTGATAATTGTGCAGAATTTTGGATAGTATGCAAGTACGGAAAGTAGATGTAATAAACCAAAAATTATGACAGGTAACACTTGGATGTGTTTACCCCTACCTGTCCCTGGCCATATGGCTCTGCTTACATATGTTCTTCTGTTCTGTTCAGTGTTGCAATAAACATCTTGTTTTCCGAAAAGTTACGATATTTTCAGATGTTCCATTCCAAGAATTTACACATTAAACATATATTCATACTCGGTTCCGTACAGCTAACGTGATTGAGCCTTCCAAATAAATGTTTGGAAAAAGCACATATTCAAATGATAAATTATATATACTATTAATCAACTATCATATCTAACGTTCACTGTATTGTGATAATTTCGGAAAATTGGTTCACTGAACTGTGGGCAGTTAGGCCACCGACAAACCGACATGAATTTCTGACCAAAGCACACTACTGACATCTGGCTCCGTGTTCGCGGGAAATATTTAGCAAAGTCATGCACCGGCATGCAAAAGTTATGAATTGGTTTGTGTCTGATCTAGGAGGCGAAAGTACGCTTACTGATTCGTAAGATAGGAATGTCTTAACACGAGAGGTATGTAAGCTTTATTTTACCTAAAACACCGAAAGATTTGTCATTTGAGGAGACGGTGTCGAAGCTAACCTCATTGTTCGGGGCACCCGAGTCAGTCATCAGCCGCAGGTATCGCTGCCTACAGATCTCGAAGCAGCCTGGAGAGGACTATGTCACGTACGCTTGCCGGATAAATAAGTCGTGCGTGGAGTTCGAACTTACGAAGCTGTCGGAAGAACAGTTTAAATGTCTGGTTTTCGTCTGCGGGCTTAAGTCGGAGCGGGATGCGGAAGTTCGAACCAGGCTTTTGACGCGTATCGAAGAGAAGTGTGATTTGACGTTGGAGCAGTTGTCGGAGGAGTGCCAGCGCTTGCTGAATTTGAGGCACGACGCAGCAATGATCGAGGATCAGACTGGCTGTGTAAAAGCGCTGAAATCCAGACAGCATCCTGGAAGGTTCCCAGCACGTCAGCCGAAGCAGAGCTCGAAGGACGGCTTTGATTCCAGAAGCAACGTGAGTGGGCCCAAATCAGCTTGTTGGCTCTGTGGTGCTAATCACTATGCCAGGGATCGTTCGTTTAAGAACCACAAATGCAGTGATTGTGGTACGTTCGGCCATAAGGAGGGTTACTGCCACAGTGCTGGGAAAGCGAAGTTCAGGAGGTCCGATCGACGAAAAGGAAACGCCGCTGCAAAGGTGGTGACGGTGAACGTCTGTAGTGCAACGAAGTGCAGGAAGTATGTACCAGTGGATATCAACGATTCGTCGGTTCGCCTGCAACTAGACACAGGGTCTGACATTACCAACGTTTCAATGGGAACGTGGCGCATAATCGGAAGCCATTCTTGTGTGCGCCAACGATCGTCGTAAAGACAGCTGCTGGAAAGATTTTGAACATCGAAGGCGAATTTTCTTGCGAGATGATGATCAACGGTATGAAATCGGAGGGTACAGTGCGAGTTTCTCGAGAGCAACTTCAACTCCTCGGGTCCGATATGATGGAAGTGTTTGGACTGTGGTCGGTACCCTTCAATGCGATTTGCTGCCAGATCGGTAGTAAAACATCCTATGTGGAGACACTCAAGGCGGAGTTTCCAGCGGTTTTCTCCGACAAGTTGGGCATCTGTACGAAGATGAAGATCAAGTTGGAGCTGAAGTCAGGAAAATCTCCCGTGTTCCGGTCGAAACACCCGGTCGCTTACGCGATGCAGCGGGCTGTGGATGATGAACTAGACCGACTGGAGCAGGAACAGATCATCACGCCAGTAGACTTCGCGGAGTGGGCCGCTCCAATTGTGGTGGTCCGCAAGTCAAGCGAGTCGATTCGGATATGTGGTGACTATTCAACGGGGTTAAATGACTCGTTACAGCCTCATCTGTACCCACTCCCTTTACCACAGGATATCTTTGCTAGTCTGGCTAACTGCACCGTTTTCAGCCAGATCGATTTGACTGATGCATTCCTGCAAATGGAAATGGATGAAGGCTCACGCGAGATGCTTACGATTAACACTCATCGAGGCCTGTATAGATATAATCATCTTCCACCTGGAGTGAAGGCGGTGCCAAGAGCATTCCAGCAAGTGATCGATACGATGCTCGCTGGCCTTGTTCGTACCAGTGGGTATCTTGACGACGTAGTAGTTGGTGGTATCGATGCAGTAGACCATATGAGAAACTTTCGTACCGTGCTTGATAGAATCAATTATTATGGATTCACCATTCGTCTCAGCAAGTGCTCCTTTGGCAAAGAGCAAATTCGTTACCTAGGCCATCTGCTCGATCGCCATGGGTTGAGGCCTGATCCAGCGAAAGTTGAGGCTATCAAGCAGCTACCTGTACCTACGGATGTCAGCGGAGTGCGTTCGTTTTTGGGCGCTGTAAATTTCTACGGGAAGTTTGTGCCGAACATCCGGACTCTACGTTTTCCGCTAGATGAGCTGCTTAAACAAGTGTGCATTAGCAGCGAAATCTCCTCCACACGCAGCACCTGTTCTGTGGCCAACGCCTGGTGGACCGTGGCAGCGCGTCCATATTGATTTTGCCGGACCGATTGATGGAAACTATTTTTTACTGGTCATCGACGCCTACTCCAAATGATCAGAGGTGATTGTAACTCGTCGCATCAGTTCAGTAGCCACAATCGGTATTCGTCGCAACCTGTTTTTTCGCTTGGGGATTCCAGAGACGCTCGCCGAGTTTCAACAGTTTTGTGCGACCAGCGGCATCCAGCATATAACTACCGCACAGTTCCACCCACAATCTAATGGGCAGGCAAAACGGTTTGTGGATACATTTAAGCGGACGTTGCGGAAAATCCAAGCGGGGAGGAAGACCATGGAAGAAGCGTTGGATATTTTTCTGCTGACGTATCGATCTACACCAAACCGCCAGGTCACGGACGGCCTGTCTCCAGCAGAAGCCATGTTTGGGCGTCGCATCCGTACAAGCCTTGATCTTCTTCGACCTCCAGTACACCCACCTCCAACGCAGCAAGCAGAGGGCTCACCAAGAAGAAGCTTTGCACCTCACGACCTGGTCTATGCCAAAATATACAGTAACAACAAGTGGAGTTGGGAACCAGGGGTCATTTGCGAAAAGATTGGTCGAGTGATGTACTCTGTATGGGTAAACGACCGACGGCTGACAAGATCGCACGTGAATCAATTGCGTGATCGTGGGGTATCTGCAGGCAGTGATCCAGCTCACCAAAGGAAGCTACCGCTTGATGTCCTGCTAGACAGCTGGAATCTACCTAGGTCTACTGCTCCAGTTGGCTCACCGTCTCTCCCGGATGTACCGATGCCTCAAGTGACACCTAGATCTAGTTCGTCGAGTTCAGCAGACTCTCCGGATTTAACGGCGACTAATATGCAGGCTAGTCCTTGTTTACTTTTATTACGTTAACAACGTGTTTTAACATTCCGGTTCCAATATCACCGTTTTATTGTATCCCGCGATACTGTTCCGCTTAGGCGGACATCGGCCACCCTGTAGAAGTGCGGGAATACAAAAATTACATCCATTTCCTCTATATTACATATTTAGCTTAAATGCATTTAAGGCCTTCAAAAGACGTACAAAGTTCTCCACTGTATTATTTTAAGCTAGTACCTCAAATTGAACATACTGCAGTACTAGCTGCGTTTACCGTATCTCTAACCGGTGGAAACTAACTATTTCAAATTGGCTCACTACTTGACTAGCCTATTGCTCCCAAGTAAATCGATTAACGTGCCCCATTCTAGTCGAAATTCTACTACTACACTATGTTTGTTTTGATTCGCTATGAAAGTTTGACAGATAAAATAAGGGGTTCGTGGATTTTCCTATGTTTCGAGGGGTGCATCGATTAGCTTGGGACCGAAGAGACTACCAGAGCAGAGCCAAAAAATTTGAGCACGTTTCTTCGGGACCTTCTGGTCTTAGAGTTTCCAACTCCCAACTCCGGCTCTCCTTAATCCGACGTTACGGTTTCTTATAGATTTTTTTTTCATTGGCAACATTTATTTGTATGGACTTGACAGTTAGATTATCAAATTTGACGGATTAGCGGGGGGATACTGTAATAAGTACGCTCTTACTCGCTTCAAAACCATTCTTTTTTTAGTCCTTATCCTCGTTCCATTCTCATTTGTTTCGATTAATTCAATGGCAATCACATATTTTCGGTTTACAAATCATATGTTTAAACTATTGGTTCTGTTCTGCTCGTGTCTTTGAGCTACGAGACTACAAAAAAAAAACAAGTTTAAAAAAACTGATTATGAATTGTGCCTACGACTGAAAATCAAAACGACATTTCTCGCTGGCATCACTGAACCATAGAGGTAACTCTAAGACAAGTAGGTCCCGAAGAAACGTGCTCAACTTTTTGGCTCAGCTCTGGTACTATCTTTGGTCCCAAGCTAGTCGAATCACCCCTCGAAACATAGGAAAATCCAATAACCCCTCATTTTATCTGTCAAACTTTCATAGCGAATCAAAACAAACTTAGTGTGGTACTAGAATTTTGACTGGAATGGGGTACGTTAATCGATTTGCTTGGGACCAATAGGCTAGTCAAGTAGTGAGCCAATTTAAAATCGTTAGTTTCGTATTGATTGTTGACTGAACTTTCTATGTTACAAATGTTAATTTTGACGTCGCACGCGCGATTCGGTTTGATGGACGCGCGACAATTAGATTAATTTTAAGCTTGGATTTAAGCCGGCGCCGGTGATGTAGTAGTAAGCGTGACTGCTTTCTAACACCCCAATGGGTCTGGGTTCAATCCCAGCCGAGGTCGGTGGGATTTTTCTGCTGAGGCATAAAAATCTCTGGTAACGCATAATTATAATATATGTGGCCCATGACCTATCCCGGATGTAAATCTCTTAAATAAAGATTTAAAAAATATCTCGGATGTTCCGGTGGCCCCGGGTGCAGTAAGGATTGGAAATAGAGTATAATTGCGAAAAAGGTGTAGGCTTAGAAATCTCTAGATTAACGACTTAGGAAGTGATGTGATGTGAATGCAACCCACCATCAGTGCAAGGATTACCAATGTCTACAGATACTTTACCGGTTGTAAAGTTCTGCCTGATGGTTTGTTGCAGCAGGGTGAATCAGCTTCATTGAAGACCTTTGGAGGACAAAACGACCAGATGGCCATCTGTAAACACGTGACAAGGGACTGGCAAATCCACGAACCCTCGTTCAGTTAACAAATCCTTTGATCGCCTTAGGCTGCCTCCAACCCAGTAGGGGAGAATGGTATACAACGCATCCCCTGGGCAGAACGCACCAGCTGACTTTCATTTGTGTTTTTCATGGCTTTTAGGTAACTTTTTTGTTGTCTTATCAAGCAGCACTTCTAGCATAGCATCTGAACTTAAAATCCTGCATGATAAATCCTAGAATTGGATTTAAAATTCCAAGAAAAACTCAAAATAAAATGAAAAAGTGCGTCTTACCCCGGGGGTGCGTTATGTACTGTTCTCCCCTATATAATATCAGGCATAACATTTGATAACGGCACAATAGCATTTGTAAACAAACTTTCTAAGGCCCTTTACACGCGAACCAAAGTACGCCCACGCAAACCAATACCACTTTCGGAAAGGTGATAGTTGCCTCTATCTGATGATGTTGTTGGTTTGCGTGGGCGTACTTTGGTTCGCGTGTAAAGGGCCTTAGAAAGTTTGTTTACAAATGCTTTTGTGCCGTTATCAAATGTTATGCCTGATATAATGTTTTAAAATATATGATTTACAGTAATGTTAAAAATTTTGTCAACCCCTCTGCATCCGAATTTTAATTATTTTAGATAAACTATTCCTATTATTCCTTTATTGAATTGATAAGATTAGTTTTTTATTGTTTTATTTGGTTTTCTTACGGAATTCGTATTATTTTAGAAAAGATTATAAAGGAGGGGTTGTCAAGAAGGGTTATTTACGAGGTTATTTATGTATTATTATATGTACTCAAAAACGAATTATTTCAATGAAACTACGTAACGAACTTACCTCTCTATGACGACAACTTCTCGTACTTCGTATGCCCAATAATGACGAACTAATTTCCCTATGTTCCAGTAATTTGAAGCACCAAGTAACACTCAATGAAACGACTTTAAGGTGTTTCCTTGTAGAGTCCATTTTTCCATCACACCTCGCAATTTCAAGAGCACACTACTCAAGATCTACAAGGTTTATACACCTGCAAATTTCAGACATTGCTTGCTTCTCTGCAGCAAAGAACAAGTAGTAGTTTCAGCTACGTGCATTCACAGAAACCTTATTATTTTTATATGTGAAATTGCGAAGTGTAACACGAAAAAGGACGCCACGGGGAATCACCTTAACTTCGTTCATAGATACTCATTTCCAAGGTGTGGGCCGTAGCTATTATGTCCTTATTGTTAAAAATTCACACGTCAGTTTAAGCGCGGCCTACTGTTTTGGTCTCGATTAACGACTAAGGAAGTGCTAAAAAAAAATACTATGTAAAAAGGCATTCCGTTTGGAACGTAATATCCAAATACCTAGTATTATTTTTTTTTAAAAGAACCAAAAAAAGAAAAACATATTTAGGCAATATTTGTTGGGCAACATTTCTGCTAATCATTAAGCACACAACCGATTGCAGTTCTGCATCAGCACATGCATCGTTTGGATAACACACTTCCTTCCGGCCCACTTCAGTATTACACAAGCCAGCATCCTCTTATAATTGAAAGTGCAAATACTAAGAATATTCGGTTATGCATCCACCCATCCGAAGACAGAGGTGATGCCATACTCCAGTTACCCCTTAGAGAGAAATCGAAAGTGTTACCGAAGAGAACGGAAGTGCTAATTGCTGAATGGTACCGTTGCGTAGTTGCCCAAGTCGGACGTCCGAGTTGCATTGCCCAAGACATAAATATAACGCATGATGCACGACAGCTCAAAACACGGACCATGTGGTTGGAGGTGTTAAGCCCGATTTCCGCTCCAACGAGATTAAGTAATCCGAATTCGGAGCAGACCGGTCGGGTGAGGAAAACAAAATACTACGGTCGTGCGAATGACGGATGTTTATTTGAGCCAGCAATTAGCATCTTCCTCCACGTTAGAGGATGAGAAAGAAATGGGGATGAGAAAAGTGTTAGTTCAATGTGCTGCTCTTGACTCGATCACAACTGTCCGGCGTTCCGAGATGGCCACCGACGGAAGATTGTTTGCAACTTTAATAACCTTGGTAGTGATTTCTACGGCGATCGGACATGCTACGGATCCTTCGGAAAGCGGCAAAGTGGAAGGACGGTTACAATCGTATGAATCTTACTTTTACAACGACGTCCAATACTGTAAGTACGGTTGAGCAGCTTTCGATCTATATGGACTCTTATCATTGTTCCATGACATTCTAGGGTGGCCCTGGTTCACCGACCTCTCGACGGTGATCATGATCAAGCTGAAGCTCGCAATAGGATTGGCAGCCATTTACGCATTCGGTGATGGGTACTACTGGACCAAGACCAAGGAAGTAAGCCACGAAGCTGTGACGCCCAATTATCTGGATACATGGACAGAACCGGCGGCCTGTTTCAGCTTCAAGAAGTTTTGGGGTCGCCGGAAACGAGATTTGAGTGGAGCAGAAGTAGAGCACCCCAATTATCTTGAGGTCTTTTTCGATTTGTTCGAAATCAACGACGAACACTGTCGCAAGCTGGCGGTTTGCGAGATGGACTTTGAGGCTTCGGGTGAAGGGAAGCTGAACGGATCGACGAGTTTTAGGCATGACTTGTTTGGGAAATACCGCGGGACGGTGCCGAAACAGAAGAGTGATTGCCGAAGGATGTATAGCAGGTGTTCACTTTGGGCAAATAAGGATCAGGGAGCGGACAGCAGTATAGACGATCATACGAGCGAGATGATCTCGGAGGATTCTTAGTGATAGACTAGCTTGAAGTAATGTGTTAATTATGTTGAATGTTATTTATAAGTGTGTGAATTAAATTATTTATTTTTTTCTAATTTTTATTTCTTATTTGAGAAAGAAACCTCACCGGTTTTGGAATCGGTGAACCGGTTCCGGAGATATGGCCGGAATAAGATCCGGTGAATATGGGCCTTCACGCTGGATTTAACGGAAAACGTATCAAAACCATCATGCGACACATCAAATTACTACAGAATTCAAAAATAAGATCAATGCAAGTCGTGTTAAGTGTTCCAGACCACATTGGACACACTTGGACATGTTCCGGGTACCCCGGGAAAGTTGCTTGAATATGAAACGATGATAAGGTGATTGGTAGCCTCACCAAATAGACTACACCCGGATATATTCCAAGTACCCCAATGGCAGTGGCGTAGCGTCACTGGATGACACGGGGGTGGGGGGCTTGGTAACCGATGACAATAAAATAAATAAACTTGAATAAGTAAGAAGGGTCTGATCACACCATAGGTGGATAAATTCGGGTTTTTGCTCATAAACTGACTGCGGCTGTGGAATAGTTCTAGCGACGTTTTCATCACTACCTAAAGCCCCAAGTTGCGAGAGCATTTCCAGTCGATGATGTGTTATAATGCAATTCTTCTTTACCCAACTATTGTGTTGCTCCTCTCGTCATGACCAACGTGATCATCTCAGAGAGATGACCTGTAGATGCCTGTAGACTTGGAGACATACTTCAAATCTCCGCGTACATCGTACGGGTTAGGCAAAAGATGTGCGTCTATTCTATTCTATTCAATTTTCATACTGCCGTACTCTAACGGAACTATCCACCTACTCTCTTCTAAAGATCATTCTCTAGCTAATAAATTATCACACTAAAGCTTCATGTTAGCATTTCCAACCAACTCTTTAAATGATGTTTATAGAGATTTTCACGTCCGGTTGTGTTGGTGCGATATGTGAGAGTGTGTTTGTGAATATCCGAGGAAAATACATAACAAATCGATGTCAAACTCATTTTGACAGATCTACTTTCATACATTTTTTAGGTTAGCCAGAGGAAAATAATAAACAACTTTACACGGCGTTGCTCCCGCTAGTGTGCGTGCGTTAAACGTCACTAATCTCTATTTCTTGAATTTGTGTGGTTAAGCTCCTAGTCCTATCAGGCCTGTTTAGAGCATTCCCACCTTGGTGGGATTGGTTTGTTTGAAATTGAAAAAAAGAAGACAACTTAATACTACCAATTACAACTATAACTAACCTCCCTAATAAAAATAACCATAAAAGAGAGCTTAACAACGTGTTTTAGGTTTCATCCAAACCATTTGTGGGATAGTTTACCCATCCGGGATACAGTTCGTTTATGGTATTTGTTTATTAGGGCTACAACCAGTGATGGAAAAGTTCGCAAAAATCACTATGACTCGCGAACTTTTCCCTTGGTGAACTTTGTGAAATATCACGAACTTTTCCAACACTGCCTACAACTACTATACACTAAAAAAATTTATCACATATATAATGGATGAAAACCATGTGAATTTCACTTAGCTTTCATGTTATCACATAGCTAGAAATCTCACCACAAAATCACATGAATATTATGAGTCCGATGAAATTCATATGAAAAATCATATAAAATTAACGAGACCTCATAAATGTTATGTGAAATTCATATGAATTCCATTAATTTTGTTTATGGATGAAAATCATTTGCGATTCCAATGGAAGCTACATGAAAACTATTTTCGGTGTATACACCTGACCTAATATCACAGACAAACAGTCATAGCACTCACAATCACATTCTTCGCAAATAAGATTTTAGTTGGGAATGTCCTCGCATTTGTCATGGTGGCGCCACTGAAGCGTTAAGTAAGCCACTACATTTTGAACTTATTAATGATGCCAGTTCTATGTCAGGTCAATTTAGTAGATGTCAGCTCTTGAGAATGATAAGAGGACCAAGGCATACCACTGGAGACATTTTTGTCAGCCCCCTTTTTGAAAATCTTTTCTAATTTTCTACGTAACTCATGCGCTTTTTCAGTGGTCTTATTGCACCAAAGTATACCTTAAAAACCCATCTTGAAGATGCATAAGAATGATTTGGAATTACGATTTTATGAAAATATTTAAAGAGAAAAGTCTGATGCGCGGAGGGGCCGAAAAAATCGGATCATTACTGTACCACATACTAATCTGACGAATACAGAAAAAACGAGGGGGATGACTCTATCTACGATTCAGGAAAGATTATGTTTTGCTGTGGCTAGCTGCGTGCACGCTGAGTAGATAGAAAGAAGATTGACGATGATTCTGAAGATTTCCTGCAAAAAGATGATGCGCGATGCAAGTAGATGCGAGAAATGAAAGAAGATTTTCCGAAGATTGATTCGCTAGTTGGAGATTTGTTAAGCATCTTAACTTAAGATTTAGATGTGTCGGAAAAAAAAGTTGTTGAATATTACACCCAAACAGCTGATTGGCCATTCCGCTTGTTCTAAAATATTACGCTGTACGATGCACACAGAAATTGTGAACAAATAATTTCAACCCTCCGTTACTCGCGCCAACAAGAAAATTTGAATGGAAATCGCGTAGACGGTGTCCGTACTACGTGGGATTTGACTTAATTGATTACAACATGGAATATATCGAGATCCTGACCAGATAGAAAGTTACTGTCTCTGACAAAGTTGTTCAGGAGATCATAGCCTTGTCGCTGGCGGACAGTAGTTCAGAATTTTCTCACTACGTAGCGCTAGAATACATGTGAAATTCTCGCATATAAAATATCTCAAGTTCTTAACCAGATAGAAAGTTACTGTCCTCAACAAAGTTGTGATGAGATCAAATCATATATCTTGGTGCACAATAGTTCAAAATTTTCCCAATACGCGGCGCTAGTATACACGTGAAATTCTCATATAAAATATCTCGAGATTCTGACCAGATAGAAAGTTACTGTCTTCGGCAAAGTTTTTCAGGAAGTTAAGATCTTTTCGTTGGTGGAGTAGTTCAGAAAATTCTCACTACGTGGCGCTAGTATATACGTGCAATTCTCGCATATACAATAGCTCGAGATTCTGAGCAGATAGAAAGTTACTGTTTTCTGTAAACTTGTTCAGGGGGTTAAAACTTTTTGGCTGGTCCAGAATTTTTTCACCACGTGGCGCTAATAAACGTGTACAATTCTCGCGTATGGTATAGCTCGATATTCTGAACGGGTAGAAAATAACTGTCTTGGAAAAAGTTGTTCATGAGGTCAATGCCTTTTGCTTGGTGCACAATAGTTCAGAATTTTCACACTACGTGGCGTTAGTATAAACGGATAATTCTCGCTTGTAAAATATCTCGAGATTCTGATCAGATATATTTCGCTAGTGGACAGTAGCTTAAAATTTTCTCACTACGTAGCGCTAGAATACTCGTGGAATTCTCGCATGTGGTTTGTTTCGAGATCCTGACCAGATAGAAAGTTACTGTCTTCGACAAAGTTGTTTAGGAGGTCAAAGCTTATTGCTTGGTGTACAATAGTTGAAAATTTCCTAAGCGGCGCTAGTATACACGTGAAATTTTCACACATAAAATATCACGAGATCCTGACCAAATAGAAAGTTACTGTCTTGGGCAAAGTTGTTCAGGGAGCCAAGGCCTTTTTGCTGGTGGACAGAAATTCATTTTTTTTTCACATCATTGCGCTTAAATACACGTGCAATTCTCGCATCAGATATATTTCGAAACCTGCTAAACTGTCATCGGCAAAGTTGTCCAGGAGATTAAAACTTTTTCGATGATCGACAGTACAGAATTTTCTCACTACGCGGCGCTAGGATGTACGTGAAATCTTCGCATATATAATGGCAAAGCAATCAAGGAGATCTTCTGGCTCATGAACAATCGTTCAGAAATTTCTCAAAACTTGGCGGGCAATTCTCGCATATCAAATATCATAAAATAAAAATACAATTTACATCAGCCTAAGTGGGATAAGACAAATATATTCTGGATTTCTTTTACTAGTGAAGATTTTCATGCAGATTTGTGGATACATAAATTTGGGTGAGTCGTTCCACTTGTATACCTCTGATAAATATCGCTGAAACTTCCTCCGAATGAATGTTTAGAGCCGCCCTTTCATTTTAGGCTAATTTCAAAATGTCTTATCGAGGGGTCTACAACAAAAAAAATCCCTGTATTTACGTGTGCACGGACAACGAGACTAGATCAGAGAGTGAGGAACTTTCGCTCAGTTGAATGGAGAAATTTATAAAACCGTACACTCCCGATCATAAGTTTAAGGGCACCCCGTAAAATCGTCCAATTTTCGTTCTTTTTAGAACATTTGAAAGATTTTGAATGGATATTTACTCTAAAGAATCATGATTGATTTTCTCAGAATTGACTTAAAAAAAAGTCAAAATTGAAAGTAGTAGTAGAACCCTTATGCAATACCATTCAAACCATTCAAATAACCTAAGGAGATCAAAAATTGCACATTTGCATGTTCACCATCCGGAAGAACTTTGCCGCATGTACAACTTTGACGATGACATTTACTTCCTGACCTTAAGGTATAGCATATACAAATATTTTACATGCACACTAGCGCCGCATACCGAAAATATTCTAAACTATTTACTGTTCACCAGCAAAAAAGCTTTGATCTCCTAAACAACTTTTCCGAAGACAGTAATGTTCTAGCTGTTTGGGATCTCGAACTGTAGCATATATGAGGATTGCACGTGTATACTACCGCAGCGCAGTGAGAAAATTCTGAAATACTGTTCACCAGCCAAAAGACCTTGACCTCCTGAACAACTTTGCCGAAGACAGTAACTTTCTATTTGGTCAGGATCTCGAGATATATCACAGGCGAGAATTTCACATTTCACTAGCGCTACGTAGTGAGAAAGTTTTGAACAACTGTCTACGAGCAAACATTTTGTGATATCCTGAACAACTTTGCCGACGACAGTAATTTTCTATCTGGTCAAGAACTTGAGATATTTTATATGCGAGAATTTCATATGTATACTAGCACCATGAAGTGAGAAAGTTCTGAACTACCAGCCAAAAGACCTTGACCTCTTGAACAACTTTGTCGCAGACAGTAACTTTCTATCTGATCAGGATCTCGAGATATAGCACATGCGCGAAATGTACATGTATACTAACGCCACGTGGTAAGAAAATTCTTAACTACTGTTTACCAGGCAAAAAGTCTTGACCCCCTAAACAACTTTGACGAAGACAGCAACTTTCTAGCTGATCACGATCTCGAGGTATTGAATATGCGAGAAAGGCACGTATATACTAGCGCCACATAGTGTGAAAATTCTGAACTATTGTCACCCAAGAAAAAGATCTTGACTTCATGAAAAACTTTGCTGAGCATGAGCATGAGCATGATTGACCGCCCACGGTTGCTACTCTGTTATTGCCAGGCCAGTTGTAATTACACAGAGAACCAATAGACGATGCTTGGGACTAGCAATCATCCTCAATGTGTAAAAACTGGTGATCTCGAATTAGGCAATACCAGCGCCAGCCGCGCCTGAACGCAGGTCAAGAAAGGAATGGGTAGGAATGTGTTGACGTGACACTCGCTTTGATGGAAGCCGAGGAGTCCTCTGCACTTCCACGAGGAATCACAGGGATGTTGGGTAAGAGGGTTGGGTTAGCAGCAGGGTTCGTTTTGGTAAACGATAAGCTGAATTGATGTCCTAACGATCGTATAACGCGAAGGAGCTTGGGATTGAACCCACGGTCTTCTGCTCAGTAAGCAAAAACGTTTTCCACTAGGCAGACGAGCTCCTTTTTAATCATTAACGAATCTTGAATGTGGATGGGCTTGAGATTAGGCTCATGATGTTCTGCTCAGTAAGCAAAAACGGTTGCTCTAAGGCCACCGAGCCTCTCATATCACATTATAGCGTTACTCAAGTTTTTATAACTATTCAAACCCGGCACCGACGACAACGAAAAGTTTTACAAAATACACGATAAACAAGCGATATTTTAATATTTTTAATATGAAAGGATCTGGGACCGTGTTTTTCTCCTCAGTAAGCAAGCCACTGCAACCGACGATCTTTGAAATCCTAAAACTAAAAGCTACGAAAGAGTACTTAGACCTTCATTAAGATCCACTTTCACGCGACGTTCAATGTTTCGATTTTCTGTTTACGCATGGTTCAGACAATCATAACAAGCTATGACCGACGTGACGATTGTTTAAGACCTGGTTAAACAAGTTATTCAAATGAAATTACGTTCTCGAATTTCACTTGGAATGTAATGAACAACAGAAATACGCGATAATTCATATTTTCAGCGGTTGATGTTTAATTTTAAATATACTAACGGTATTGCCTACGACTACGACGGCGATTACGACAACGACAACAGAGAATTTGTAACTTAAGATAAACACATTTGCCCGGCACTTCCACTGGTTCTTCATGTCCGCTATCTGTCACTGTTTGCAAAATATCTAATAGCAATTACCTTTGTTGTGATACTTCCTGTATTGCCATGGTGATTTGGGAGGAGGTTCGCATCTAGTGCTTTCCCCAGGAACCGTTTCACGGCCACCACCTACCGCCCGTCCAGACTTGGGCATATCCAGCGAGACATCCTTCAGCTAACTCACAGTCTCCGACACTCCTTGACTTCATGAAAAACTTTGCTGAATACATTTACTTTCTATCTGGTCAGGATCTAGTTTCACATGTATAGTAGCACCGCAAAGTGAGAAAACTTTGAACTACTGTCCACCTGCGAAAATGCCTTGACCTCCTGAACTACTATGCCAATAACTTTCTATCTGGTCAGGATATCGAGATATATCACATGCGAGAATTTCACATGTATACTAGCATTACCTAGTGAGAAAAATCTGAACTACTGTCCGCCAGCGACAAGGCTATGATCTCCTGAACAACTTTGTCAGAGACAGTAACTTTCGATCTGGTCAGGATCTCGATATATTCATTTGTTGTAATCAATTAAGTCAAATCCCACGTAGTATGGTCACAGTTTACGCGGTTTCCATTTACATCTTCTCTATTATCCGCATTTTTTAGGTGTTTACTGCAATCAAAGTTTAGCTTGATTAGATCAAAACAAGTTTTTTGAGGAATACTCGTTGGTTTTAGATCGATTGATAACTCAGCAACAAAATGGCAATAGAAAACTCATGTGTGTTGTACAAAGTACAACCAACAATCAATACGAAACTAACGATTTTATCTCGGCTCACCACTTTAGTAGCCTATTGGTCCCAAGCAAACGATTAACGTACCCTATTCTAGTTGAAATTCTATTACTACACTATGTTTGTTTTGATTCGCTATGAAAGTTTGACAGATAACATCAGGGGTGTGTGGATTCATGCAGAACATGCAGGGGTGAGTGAAATAGCTTGGGACTGCTTGGGACCGTTGTTCTGGTACTGAGTGAGCCAAAAATAATAATGATTTTCTTCGGGACCCAGTGGTCTTAGAGTTACCTCTATGGTACAACCATTGAGGTAACTCTAAGACCAGAATGTCCCGAAGAAACGTGCTCAACTTTTTGGCTCAGCTCTGGTACTCTCTTCGGTCCCAAGCTGATCGATTCACCCCTCGAAAGATAGGAAAATCCACTAACCCCTCATTTCATCTATCAAACTTTCATAGCGAATCAAAACAAACATTGTGTAGTACTAGAATTTCGACTAGAGTGGGGTACGTTAATCGATTTGCTTGGGACAAGTAGGGACATTTTTCGATCATCCGGATAGTTCTGCAAACTCCATTGAAGTTCGGGGACGTTTTGCATTTTTTTCGGCAAGGTCTTTGAACTTAAGCGATACTCTGAAATTAAGTAAAGTTATGCAAACTTTAGAGGCGTTCTGCGAACTTCAAGATATGTTTGTGAACTTCAAAGAAATTATGTGAACTTGAAAGAACTTCTTCGCACACACGTAAGTTAAACAAGCAATATTTTATAAACTGCGAATCTCAGGAAATTAAAGCTAATTCCAAAGGGGTTCAACAACCGCCAGGGAAGTTCTACAAACTTCAAGAAAATTCTACAAAGTCTCATAACGCGTTTGAGAGAAATTCTTCGACTTTTAGGAAAAGTACTGCTAACTTCAGGGACGTTTTGCGAGCTTCAGAAAAGATTTGCAAGCTTCGGGGAAGTTCAGTATACTCCTGGTAAGTTCTACTAACTTCAATAGAGTTCTGTGAACTCTAGCAAAATTATATGAACTTCAATGTAGCTCTGCAAATGCCAGGAAAGTTCTACTAAAATATGTAAACTTTAAGGACGTTCTGCGTACCGCAGGGTAAATCTAATAACTTTAGGAAATCATTGTGAACTTTAGGAAATATCTGTGAATTTCAGGGAAAGTTTGGCAAATTTATAGACCATCTGCGAACTTCAAAGAACACCATAAAAGTTTTAAGAACATCATCGAAGTTCTACGAAATCCAGGAAAAACCTATGACAGGGATTTGAATTTGAATGTAGCTTCAATGAGCTGTCTCGTCAGATCGTCGGTGGAGCAGTTCCAACTACATTTGAGGGAAAACAGGTATGATAATGAAAATTTGTTGCGATATCCCTTTCCCGTTTACGCTTCAATGGGTGACGAGAGCATCGTAAAAAAATAAAGAGTGGGGGGGGGGATGAAAGTATGCCACCTAAGAAAATATCCCAAGTACGGCTTTGGTGTTGCGGTAAAAAGCAACAATCAATTACCACCTTCAAAACTGCTACAGTAATTTCATCGATACTGTTGTTAAATAGATTATGGCTAAATTATTTAGAAACTAATATGCGACTACGAATATCGCATGAATTATAACAAACAAAGTCAACATCAAACAAATCTAGCCATTCAATAGAACTTGCGATGCTCAACGCTCTCTTACTAGAAATTGACGGGAGAATCGATTTATTGAGGCTACCAAATGATGGACAAAACTGCTAACATCTGATTAGGGAGAATGTTGAGTAAACCAATCGCGCACCTACGGGTGAAGCGGAAAGATCAGAAAGAAAGTGTGATTTAAAAATATGAATTTGAATCGACTTCAACAACCAAATATAAGTCAACCTACTACCTACCTAGCCGGTCACATAATCGCCGCCGGAGCCTGACTGGATCGCTCGTTATCACTCGAAATTAGCACCTCTCCTTCCCTGCTTCGCACAATAAGTCCATGGGCATAAGTCCACCCAACGTATAAAACGATATACCCAGCGAAACCGTCGAATCAGACACCGTTTTGCATTATCCAAAAGTGGTGTTTAGTGGAAAGAAAGTGATCGAAATATGGCAATTTGGAAAAATATTGCCTTGATTTTGGTGTTGAGTGCAGTGTCTGCGATAGCCGAGGAAGAACGGGAAAATGTGATCGAACAGCTTTCAACTGATGTGGAGCAGGGCCGAGGACGGAAGCGGTTTTACAAATTTCTCATCAAAGCCCGTAATGAAAATATCTGGACATTCAAATTGTAGTCAGTTAATTAAATTGGATTGTGTGTTTCAGTGGCTCCAATGCTTTCAAATGTGATCTCCACCGTTCTGCTGGTGAAAGCAAAACTTTTCCTGGTGGGTATTTTTTTAGCTGGAATCTACTTCTTTGGGCACAAAATCTGGCCCGGTGGCTTCTGCGGGCATTCACTTATATCTGATGGGCCACCACCGTTTTTCGGAGAGGGACTCACCGGCTATCATAGCACAGGACCGGACATATTCTCCAGCTACCCCGGGCCGGAATCGGCATCATATTCCTATACACCACCACCAAGTAGCAGCATTTCCAACGCTTATCTTCCGCCAACTGTTTCTTCATCGTCGTCATCTAGCGGCATCGTTTCCAGTGGGTACCTTCCACCCAATCGGCGACGTGGAAAGCGTGCTGTCCAGCATCCGGAAAACGAAGAACTGTTGGAAAATGAGTAAAGATTTTGATTTAGAAATTTCTCCCGAATGCAGAATGATACTATTTTCCAACTTCCCCCACAGAATGTACTGGACCGACCAGTTAACCGATATGGCATTCCGCTTTCTCGGAGTGACATCGAGGACGTGCCGGAAGCGATTCGTGTGCGAATTTGATTTCCACGCCCGAAGCAATCCGTTGATACTGTTTGTAACCCGAGCAATGGGGTGAGTGACTTCAATGCATGGAAACAACCCGAACCTTCTGATTCGGATCCTTATCTTCCAGTCGCGACATTTTCTACAACTATCGGGACAATGATGACGAGCAGGCGAGCTCCTACAAAGATTGTGGTCGAATCTATGCCGCATGTGCGGTACCGAAGAAGAGTGTACCCCACCGACGACGACGTCCAACCACGACCTCAACGACGGAATCACCCACTACCATGGTCGACGATGACAAGGCGAATGAAATCGGAGGTGAAGATGAGAACACTGAACGGAGCTTCGAACCCAGTCAGCTGAACGATTGGCAACCGCTGAGGGTGGATCCATTGAAGAGATTGTTCATACCACTGCTTTCTTCTGCAAGACAAAACTAGGGGAAAGCACAACAAATGTAAAAGGCTTGCGTGTACATAATGGGTGTCTATTTAAATTAGATTAGTTGAAGCTATTTATTGAAAACTATTTCGTGCTGTTCCTCTAGTTTTAGGTAGGTCGATTCGTTCGAAATAAAATAATTGTACGACTGAATTTGTTGTCATTAGCGATCGGAAAGCCGGGATGGGAGTTCGGTGGTTTGAGATAGTTTTAATTCTGTGCACAATTCTTTGCTGGTTTGCTGGTTCTAGTGTAGAGTGTAAGACCCATTATAGTTTCGCGCAGCTGGACGTCCTCAATCCGAAATTTGATTACACATTTAAAATTTGTAAGTATTTTTTTCGTGGCATAGTTTGGCAGTGGTTCGCTTTGAAACATTATACATTATTTATTACTCAAACGCTACGTCATTTACTGCCTGTTATCGCATATCAGTTTTATATGGATTTTCATAAATTTTAAGGTAATAACGCTATCCACTATCAATTGGCATCTACTTTCATATTACGTGATATCATCGCCATATTTTTCGCTGATAGTACAAAGCATGCAAGCTTCATGACCACTGATTTTAACTTGATATTCATTATTGAGCAACGCGTGTAACTCAAGATTTGCTCAAAATTTCTCATGATTGAAAGCTGTCTTGACCCTAGGGCATTGATAAAATGGCAAGTAATGTTAAGAAGTTCAATTTCCACGTGAATATTTGCAAAATCATAGTAAACAAATCCATAATTTTGCAAATATTCACGTGGAAATTGAACTTCTTAACAATACTTGCCATTTTATCAATGCCCTAGGGTCAAGACAGCTTTCAATCATGAGTAATTTTGAGCAAATCTTGAGTTACTCGCGTTGCTCAATAATGAATATCGTTGCCAAAATGAAAACTTGTATCGCAGTAACTCAGTTGAACAGGTTTTTGTCCGTAAAGGGCGAACACGAAATTATTGCGACACCGAAAATGTCATGCCAATTTTCTTATAATGTTTAGAATCAAACCACAATTTTAGGGTAGTTTTATACATATATTTACTTCAAAAATCAAAAGAAAAGTTAATCGATGGAGCCTTGAGTGTAAAATTGAACGCATTTTCGCTTGATGCCCTCCATCAAAGTCTTTACAGTGTCATCCGGTACCAGTTTCTCAGTTTTTTTTTCCATTTTCTTAACATGTCCTTCTCGTCTTTGACTGTCTTCTTGCTCTTCCGAAGTTCCCGCTTCATTATTGTCCAGTACTGCTCCACCGGGCGCAGCTCCGGACAGTTTGGCGGATTCATGTCCTTTGGAACAAAATGGACAGAATTGGCCTCATACCACTCCAGGACACTTTTAGAATAGTGGCATGATGCCAAATCTGGCCAAAATAGCGGAGCTTTGTCGTGCTGCTGCAAGAACGGCAAAAGGCGCTTCTCGAGGCACTCAGATTTGTAGATCTCGCCATTTACTGTGCCCTTTGTCACGAAAGGCTCACTCCTCAGTCCGCAAGAGCAGATGGCCTGCCAAATGAGATATTTGGAGGCGAACTTCGACATTTTCTTCTTCTTAAATTTGTCGTCCACATCGAACTTGCTCTTGCCGGTGAAAAACTCCAACCCCGGAATTTGCTTAAAATCGGCTTTTAAAGGGTGATACGGTCAAAATTTGGTCAAGGGAAAACGCGTGTAAATCGGTGAAATCGTTTATTTAAAAAATCAAATTAAATTTCTTTTTCAAGTTCAATTAGTATAAAATTCAGGAAAAATATTCAGTTAGGCTTCCGCTTTTCCAAATCCGAATTACCGGGCCTTACGCTTGACCCCTGCCATCAGATTTTGTACAGCCACCTTGTCCACCTTCTTCGCCGCAGAAAGCCAGTTTGCCTTGAACTGCTGCTCGCCCTTAGCAGTTTTTTTGGTCTTCTTTAGGTTCCGCTTGACAATAGCCCAGTATTTCTCAATTGGGCGGAGCTCTGGCGTGTTGGGAGGGTTCTTGTCCTTGGGAACCACCTGCACGTTGTTGGCGGCGTACCACTCCATGGCCTTTTTACCGTAATGGCAAGATGCCAAATCCGGCCAAAACAGTACGGAACAACCGTGTTTCTTCAGGAAAGGCAGCAGACGTTTATTCAAACACTCTTTCACGTAAATTTCTTGGTTGACAATCCCGGAAGCTATGAAAATGCTGCTTTTCAAGCCACAGGTACAGATGGCTTGCCAAACCAGATATTTCTTTGCGAACTTTGACAGTTTCATGTGCTTGAAAACATCTGCTACCTTTCCCTTTCCTTTTGCCGTATAAAACTCTTGTCCCGGAAGCTGCTTGTAGTCGGCTTTGACGTAGGTTTCGTCGTCCATTACCACGCAGTCAAACTTCGTCAGCATCGTCGTGTACAGCCTCCGGGATCGCACTTTGGCCGTCGTATTTTGTTTATCATCGCGATTTGGAGTCACTACCTTCTTGTAAGTCGATAGTCCGGCTCGTTTTTTGGCTCGATGCACGGTTGTAGACGATACACCCAGCTTATTTGCGGCATCTCGGAGAGAGAGGTTAGGGTTTCGCTTGAAACTACCGGCAACTCTCTTTGTCGTCTCAGCGGCTTCCGGTTTTCGATTTCCCCCCGATCCAGACTTCCTGGCTGTCGACAAACGTTCCCCAAACACTTTAATTACATTTGTAACGGTTGATTTGGCAACTTTTAGCGATTTTGCCAACTTTGCGTGCGAGTAGCTCGGATTTTCGCGATGCGCGAGCAAAATTTTGATACGCTGCTCTTCTTGCTTGGACGGCATTTTGACAACTGAAGAGTGAATTCCAAAATCAAAATAGGAGCAACATTCTACACACACACACCTTCAAAATGAGGGGTGTTCAGGTTTTTTAAATGCAAAATTGAAAGAAATACGTCAAATTGATATTGACCAAATTTTGACCGTATAACCAACAATCAATACGAAACTAACGATTTTAAATTGGCTCACCACTTTAGTAGCCTATTGGTCCCAAGCAAACGATTAACGTACCCTATTCTAGTTGAAATTCTATTACTACACTATGTTTGTTTTGATTCGCTATGAAAGTTTGACAGATAACATCAGGGGTGTGTGGATTCATGCAGAACATGCAGGGGTGAGTGAAATAGCTTGGGACTGCTTGGGACCGTTGTTCTGGTACTGAGTGAGCCAAAAATAATAATGATTTTCTTCGGGACCCAGTGGTCTTAGAGTTACCTCTATGGTATAACCCTTTACATCCTGCTTTAATAGATCGTTCAGCTTTTCTTCAACTACGTCCTGTAGGGGAATTGGTAAACGCCTGCATGGTTGTTGAATTGGCACCACTTCCTTGTTAATCTGAACTTTCACCTGCAAATTCTTCACCTTTCCCACCTTAGGGTCCTCAATGTCTGACACACAAAACGCCTCTGCATGGATCTCCAGGATTTCCAGCTCCAACGATGTACTCTTGCACAGCAAATTAGCCCCTGTTTCGTTATCCACAACATACACGTCGTGAAATACACGCTTCGAACGGGTGGTAATTTCCGTTTTGAAAGTCTTGTGAACTGTTAGTTTACCGTTACCGTAGACCCGCAGAAATTTCCGTGATTTCTGGACGTCGGTAAATTTACATCCGTGTTGTTTCAGATGACGCCATGTAGTTCGGCTGATGACGTTAACGTGAGCGCCGGTGTCGACAATCCAATCCAATTTTACACCACCTGTGTAACATGTCACCAGCACGTCGTCGTCACTATCTTCGCTGCTGACTTCGCTGCCGCCTGGGACAATGCTCTCGTCTTCGGAATCTTGAACTTGCCACACCTTCTTTTTGCTTCTTTTATCCTTCGATTTTCGGTTCTCCGGCTTGGTTTTGCACATTTTCCGGAAATGTCACACACTTTGTTTTTCGCGAGACAACTTTTATCGTTGGCAAAATATCCAACATTTCCGCATCGGAAACACTTTTCTTTCTTCGCACCCTTTTTGATTTGGTTCACACAGCTTTGGCCCATAGGAGCCGAATTTCTCTTCATATCCTCCTTATTACGATTTACTGTTTCCAAGATCCGTGCCTCCTGCACGATTTCTTCCACATTCATCAACTTCTTCTTAGGCTGTGGTCCATTTGGTGAATTTTCACTTAAATTTGACACTTCGAAACTAAATTATAATGTTCGAAAATCCCTCTGTTGTTGATCGGCCAATTTTCGAGAAGGTGTGTGTCAAAATTGATTCCTTGTCTGTCAGATATAAGTCTGCTGGAATAGCAGGTTAATTTGGAAATTTTCCATCTGTCAAGTTTAAGTGAAAATTCGCCAAATGGAACACAGCCTTAGGCTCTGAACCATTTGGTGGATTATTTTAACTTTTGGTTAAAATTTGACAGATGAAAAGTTATCGATTAACCCTGCTATCCGAGCATGGTTATTTCTGACAGACAAGAAGTTAAATTTTGACAACCGTGGCTCGAAAACCGGTCGATCGACAGCACGGGGATTTTCGAACATAGAAAATAACTTTCGAAATGTCACTTTTAACCACGAGTTAAATTTAACTCGGCAAATGGTTCACAGCCTTTTTTTTTTTTTTTTTTTTTTTTAACTCTTTATTTGTTCCAAATTCAAAATAAATTACATTTCATTTTAACCTAGGTGCTCCAGTTACTGCAGTAACGTACCAGCCTTAATTGTTATGATATATATCTAAGTGTTTTTACATTGTTCATGTCTTGGTAATTCAGTATTTTAAACAGGTTTTTTAACCTGCATGTCAGTATAACAATTGATATCTTAAAACTAAAAACTAAAACTAAATCTTATCTAAGTATAAAGGGAATTAATCGTTGCAATTGAGGATTGCAACGATTTTTGCCTGAAATTATTAATTATTTTGTTGGACATTTGTGCTAAAGTCTCAACATTCGAAATTCTATGTACTTCGGTTGTACTGTACCAGGGAGGCAACTTCAAAATCATTTTCAGAATTTTGTTCTGAATCCTTTGAAGTGCTTTTTTCCTGGTAGTGCAGCAACTAGACCATATTGGTACAGCGTAAAGCATGGCCGGTCTAAAAACTTGTTTAAATATTAGAAGTTTATTCGTCAGGCAAAGTTTGGATTTCCTGTTTATAAGAGGATACAAACATTTAATATATTTGTTACATTTGGCTTGAATGCCCTCAATGTGATCTTTAAAAGTTAATTTTTGGTCAAGTATTAATCCAAGATATTTCACTTGGTTTGACCAGGAAATTGGAACTCCGTTCATAGTGACTATGTGACTACTACTAGGTTTCAAAAACGAAGCTCTAGGCTTATGTGGAAATATTATAAGTTGAGTTTTGGAAGCGTTGGGAGAAATCTTCCATTTTTGTAAATAAGAAGAGAAAATATCTAAACTTTTCTGAAGTCTGCTGCAAATAACACGAAGACTTCTTCCTTAAGCGGAAATGCCTGTGTCATCAGCGAACAAAGATTTGTGGCAACCCTGAGGCAAATCAGGGAGGTCCGAAGTGAAAATGTTATACAATATAGGCCCAAGAATGCTACCCTGAGGAACTCCTGCCCTAACAGGTAGTCGATTAGATTTGGAATTTTGATAATTTACTTGAAGAGTTCTGTCAGTTAAATAATTTTGAACTAATTTCATAATATAAAGTGGAAAATTAAACTTTTTCAATTTAGCAATCAAACCTTCATGCCAAACACTGTCGAATGCTTTTTCTATGTCTAGAAGAGCAACTCCAGTTGAGTGGCCTTCAGATTTGTTTGAACGAATTAAATTGTTAACTCTTAAGAGTTGATGAGTAGTTGAATGCCCATGGCGAAATCCAAACTGCTCATCTGCAAAAATTGAGTTCGTATTGATGTGAAGCATCATTCTATTCAAAATTATCTTTTCAAAAAGTTTACTTATTGAAGAAAGCAAACTTATTGGACGGTAGCTAGAAGCTTCAGCTGGATTTTTATCCGGCTTCAAAATTGGAACAACTTTTGCATTTTTCCATTTATCAGGAAAGTATGCCAAATGGAAACATCTGTTAAATAATTTTACCAAGAAAGACAAGGTACTCTCTGGGAGTTTTTTGATGAGGATATAGAAAATTCCATCATCACCTGGAGCTTTCATATTTTGAAAATTTTTAGTTATAGACCTTACTTCGTCCAAATCAGTCCCCCAGGAATCATCAAAAATATTTTCCCGAGAGAAAATATTCAGAAAATCCCGAGCAACCTGATTCTCAATAGGACTAGTAAGACCCAAACTGAAATTATGGGAACTCTCGAATTGCTTAGCAAGTTTCTGAGCTTTTTCCAAATTTGTGATCAAAATTTTACCACCTTCTTTAAGCGCAGGAATAGGCTTTTGAGGTTTTTTCAAAATTTTTGTGAGTTTCCAAAAGGGTTTGGAACTCGGGTCTAATTTAGAAATATTATTTTCAAAAGTTTTGTTCCTCAGGGCAGAGAATCGCTTTTTAATTTGTTTTTGCAAATCCCGCCAGATAACTTTCATGGCAGGATCGCGTGTTCTTTGATATTGTCTCCTACGGACATTTTTAAGACGGATCAAGAGCTGAAGATCATCGTCTATTATAATTGAATCGAATTTAACCTCGCATTTTGGTACTGAGGCAGCCCTTGCTTCAACTATAGAAGTAGTCAGAGATTCAAGAGCATAATTAATTTCATCTTTGGTTTGCAAAGGAATGTTTGGATCGAAGTTATATTCCATAAATGTTCGATACCGCTCCCAATTAGCTCTATGGTAATTGAAAGTAGAGCTGTTGGGATTAGAAATTATTTCTTGGGATATTTCAAAAGTTACTGGAAGGTGATCAGAACCGAAGTCAGCATGGGTAACCAATTGGCTACAAAGTTGACATGAATCAGTTAAGACTAAATCAATAGTGGAGGGATTTCTTGCAGAAGAAAAGCATGTTGGGCTGTATGGATATTGAATAGTGTAATAACCTGCAGAACAATCATCAAACAGAATATTACCATTGGAATTGCTTTGAGCATTATTCCATGAGCGGTGTTTTGCATTAAAATCACCAATAATGAAGAATTTAGACCTATGACGGGTAAGTTTCTGGAGGTCACCCTTGAGAAAATTCTTTTGCTGGCCTACGCATTGGAATGGCAAATAGGCAGCTATAAACGTAAGTTGTCCAAATTTTGTTTCAACAGAAACCCCCAAAGTTTCAAAAACTTTGGTTTCAAATGAAGAAAGAATTTTATGTTTGATTCGTCTATGAATAATGATGGCAACGCCACCACAGGGTCCATCAAGACGATCATTTCTATAAATCAAGTAATTTGCGTCCTTCTTAACCTTATGGGCAGGTTTAAGGAACGTTTCAGTTATAACGGCAATATGCACGTTATGAACTCTTAAAAAGTTAAATAGCTCGTCTTCATTATCTTTAAGAGATCGAGCATTCCAATTTACAATATTTAATGCTTTAAAATCCATTACTGAATTTTAAAGTCATGACAATATTATTTGCAAATTTTACTCCAGTTTGAATAGCATCAAACATGGAGTTAGATTTAAGCATATCAGAAATCATGTCAATTAATGAATTCTGTAAAAATTCCATTTTGGGGGCAGTAATGCTTCCTAAGTCAAAATTGTCAAAATTTCCATTAGAACGTTGGTTAGTATTTTGATTTCTACCCGCTGCAATAGCAGCATAGGTAGCTCCATTAACTCGCTGAACATTGTTAGCAGCGAGGGGAGTAGGTACAGATGAAACATTTGAAGCAGGGGAGATATTTGTACCTACGGGTACGAATGTAGAATTTGTTCCTCGCTGACCGTTGTTAACAGCAGAGGAATTTGTACCTGGTCGGAAACGTGGAGCGTTTCCTACCTGACGGTTAGAACGAGATTGTAGGATCGCTTTGCGAGTCTTACATTCCCAAAAATTGGATTTGTGGTTTTCACCACAATTTGAACATTTAAATTTCTTAGGATCTTCCTTCACAGGACAGTCGTCCTTTGCGTGAGAGGAATCACCACAATTCATGCATTTAGCTGGCATGTAGCAATTTTTAGTTCCGTGACCCCATCCCTGGCACTTACGGCACTGGGTGAGGTTTTGGAAATTTCCTCCAGTCTTCCTGAAGTGTTCCCACTTCACTCGGACATGGAGCATAAGGCTAGCTTTTTCTAAGGCCTTAAGGTTGTTTAGTTCACTAGACTTGAAGTGAACTAAATAAAAATCATTAGAAATCCCGTTGCGCGAATCGCCAGGACGGGATTTCATTTTCATTTTGATTACTTGGAGTGGCACAACTCCAAGTAATTTTGCCAGTTCATCTTTGATCTGATCCAGGGATTCACCACTGGGCAGTCCTTTCATGACAACCTTGAACACACGTTCAGTTTTGGTGTCGTAAGTAAAAAATTTGTGCTTCTTCTCAGTAAGATACTTGAGAAGACATTTAAATCCGTCCAAGGTTTCAGCCAATACACGGCATTCACCCCGACGTCCAATTTGTAGTGAAAACTTAACTTTCACGAAATTCAAAAGTTCCATGCGAAGAGCATGGAAATCGGTAGTGGTTATCACAATAGGGGGAATCTTTTCCTTCTTGGCATTAAGCCGGGAAAGTTTACTAGAATTTTTCTTGGATGATGGATCATTCTCATCATCCGTGAGCAAATCAAATTGATTACTCAAATTAATTTCATCAGAAGGGGGGTCAAGAGTTTGCCCCTTTCTTTTGCGTTTAGGCGCCATGGCGGCAGTAAATTTTTATCCAAATCGACTTCCAAGCAGATTACTATAAGAATCTGAAGGATCGAAGAGGAATTTTCCAAATCGATATCCAAGAAGGATTACCTCGGGTAGGGTCCAAACAAGGATCGAAGAGGAATAAGAGTTGAACAAGGTAGAAAAATTTTACAGGTTGAGCACTGAAAAGTGCTGTTTAAATTTGTTGTAGCTTTAGGTAGTAGTAACACTTCCTTCAGCAAAAAGCAAATAGATCCGCACGGCAAGAGAGCACGATGCGGACTCGGGTTCACAGCCTTAATAATCACTTCACGCAGCTCGTCCGATCGGCTGTTGTCAAACACTTGTTCTGCAGCTCGCATATCGAGTGCATTCCCGTACTCGCACAGGCGCCCTTGCTCTCGAAGACGGGCGACGAATTTCTCCACCGATTCATCTTCAGTTTGCTTCATTTTCTGGAACACGTACCGATCGTAAGGAACATTGGAGAATGGTGCAAAATGAGCATCCAGTAATCTTATCACCTCCTTGTAAACGTCCGAGTCCGCTGGCGGGGGTGCATCGTGTCCAGGTGTATCGAAAAAAATGTCCTGTATCTGTGTTCCACTGAAATGCAGCAGATACGACTTCTTCCTGGATGGGAGAGCAACACTATTCACCTCTAGGAACAACTCCAGAGATCTCTTTCATTTCATCCAGCGTGTTTCAATCGATGCGGTGTTATTGGTGTCAAAAGGTAACAAAGTAGATTTGCTGTTCTCCATCTTCTTTTACGCAACTATGGCGAGACACTGTTTATTTTCACGTTTGTTTTGGCTCCTCTTCACAGCAATCTTTCCCTTCGTCGAAAAACCCCGAGTGTCGGATGCGTTTTCCGTCTTGCTTTCAGCTCGTCTGCCGTCCTTGTCACAAAGGCGTCAATTTGAGGTTATACCCCAAATATTATTTTTTGTTTATTTCTCACGTAAAACCACTATTCCGAATCGTAAACTCACGTTTACCGAATTTAATCATTGCTCCATTACGTATAGAGCCTTCCTCAGCGAATTTAATCCCGGTTTTCTCCGATCGTCGCCAAAATGTTAGGAGTCGAATTAAAATACACGCCTACACGAGGAAGTAACTTTTTATTATATTTCTCCAATCCAAAGTTTATGACGTACATACATTACTGTGTTGCCAGTTAGTGGGAATCACTACACGTATAATTTCCTTATTCTGAGTTTATTGCTTTTTTTATGCTGCGTGCACCCGTTGGGTACATCCTACGGAGCAAACGAAAGCGTACCGCCTATGCGTTCACTTATTACATAGCATAGCTAAGCGAAGGGATGATGAAACAAAACAGCTGTTTACATTTGACTTTGAACTTTGTGATTTTCTTTGCATCGTCTTGGGTTATTCGAGAACGTTCTTCAATTATTGCTAATTTATCGCATTCACAACAAAAATTAATTCTAAAGACATTTTAGAATGATGCTAAGGAAATCCTTAAGACATTTGCAAAGATATCCTTCGATAAGTTCAAAAGAAAAAAAAATAAGTAAATTCAAGCACTGAACAACAAATATACAGAAGACTACAATTTACAAAAGAAATATATAAGGATCCAATCAAATTCCCGGTTATTTCTCGGTTTACCCGGTTCAGTGGCCACCCTTCATACAAGTAGCTTTATTTTTGCCATTTTGAACTGAAAATGCTCTTCAGAAATTTAGAATTCCTCGAATCATGATCCGAACTGATTCTGGGATTCAACCAATAGCAAGCACATTTTCCACCGATTTTATGCGCTGATAATTGATCGTATGTTTCTTCCTTCCAGGGACCCACATCACCACCGCCTTCGCACCCGTCCTCACCATCAAAGCCGCCATCGTAGCTCTGAGCTTGGCTGTTGTTGGAATCTACCTATATCTGAACCGAATAATTCCCGGATTGGGTGAAGGATTGGCCGACCCAGCGCCAACTAGCGCTCCTCCACCAATGCCCGGCATGACGTGATGGCGTTCTGTTGGATTGGTTTCGTCCTACTTGTTGCAGCTAGCTGCGTAATCGCTAGGAGCAAGATGGACAACGATACAAGACTCGTCAGGGTTCAGGAGGAAATCGGTCGATATTCACTCGCAGCCACCACGATCCTGACATCGCTATCAGCATTTCAACTACTGCAAATGAAGATGGCCCTGCTGGGTCTGATCCTCGCCGGAGTGTACGTATTTTGGTACAAACTGTTCCCGGACGAACTGACGAAGATGGAGAACCCCAACTACGATCCCAATGAGTCCACTTTTCAAGGACTTCTCTAGAATTAAAATCACCCTCAAGTACGGGAAATCTCTTCTCTGAGAAACTGAACAGAGGTTCGTTTTATTTCGCACCGAATCTCACTCCACCTCTTAATCTACTGGATCCAAACTATCCTACCGTCGACACTCTTTATTATTGCATAAACCGAAAAAGTTACCACTCACCTTCCTACTCTGACTGACTACAAAGCAGCTGCCCATCCCAGCGCACGCCCTAATTGGCCTTCTTCACCTTCTTCTTCTTGATCGAATTGATACTGGAAGCCAGTTTGTCAATTTCCTTCTCGTCGAACGCCACCGGTTCGTACTTTTGTTCCTTTGGTCTCGATTTGCTGAGAATGTCGCCGACGGCGCCGCCCAGTTTATTCCACACCGTACCGAGCAGCTCCAGCGCCAGGTCCTGCTTGAAGAAGATGAACCCGACCAACAGGATGAGCACGATGGCCGACAGCGAGTTTTGGTTGAGATCACTTTCGGCGGTCCGCAGCTCCGGTCGGAAGTGCATCTCGCTGAAGAAGCTACTGCTGTTGGCCGTGAACTCCACCATCGGGAGAGAGTATTTGTAGTTCTTATCGGACAGCGTGGAGGTCAGTTCGATGTAGTAGGTCTTGCTGTCGAAGGGAATCCGGGGGAAGAAGACCATAATGCCGGGGTTGATCTTGCTCTTGGGGTTCAAGGGGGATTCAATGCGTTGCGAGTGAACCGGCGAATCACTGCCCTTTTTGTAGAGGAAGATTTTGAGGGATTTGTAGTAATCGTTTTCGGAAGCCAAGACCCGGACGGTAACGTCGACGAATGCCAGTGGACTTATGGCGATCATGTTGACGTCGCGGACGTCTTTCTTCTCGACCTTGATGACCTTTTCCTTGGGGATCGAACGATCAACGTTAGACGAAGGTCCGTCGGTGCGAACGCGAACCCGGTACTGGCAGCCGGGTTGGAGGCCACGGATTCGGTAATGACCGTTGGGTTCGCTGTTGCTTTCTTCCAGATGATTGCCGCAGCGATCGTCCGTGACGGCTTCGATGGCAACGTTCGGGAATGGTTCTCCATTGAGCGAGGTGATTGAACCGAAAATCGAAAAAGCAGTCCGAGTACCGCGCAATTCCTCGTTCACCGTGGCTCCGTCCTTGACCTGAATCAGCTTGGAGTTCGGTTTGAAGTCGTACTCTTTCATCATCGCCCGAAGGTAGTATTCGCTAGGCGAAAGCGAATGGAACTTGATGGTACCGTCTTCTCCGGTGACCAGATTCTTGCGGTAGCTCTCCGCTCCAGACAAGGAAAGCAACACACCAGGCAATCGATTTCCGGCGTCATCCTTCACGGTAACGATAATCTCGCACAGTTTGTGGCCGTTGAAACTGTTGGTAGCCTTATCGAATGCCGAGAACACGTATGATTCTTTCTCTGCGGACAACTCCACCGACAGGCTCGAATCGATCGGTCCAAATCGGAACTCACCCTTCTCGTTTGTCAGGGAAACCAGTGACGAAAGTTCCACATTATTCGGGAAGAGCAAAGTAATTTTGGCATCCTTGATCGGCGGAGTAGTTTTACCGTCGATCAACAAACCCTTCCGGGCAACGATCTTGGAGGGAACTTCCATGCAATCCGATCCTCCGGTAACTTCCAACGTCGTCGGTGTGAACAGCATAATGTCGCTGACCGGATCCAGCGTGATTCGTTCGCCCTGTTCTAGGTAGAAGTCATGCCGATAGACATGGGAACCTTCCGCCCGTTGTTCGCTCGATTTGAATTCGATCGTTTCCGTTCCCAATTTGGAAGTGACCTGCGTCTTGTAGGTGTACTTTACCTCGGCTAGGATCTTGACCGTGTGGCGATGACTCAGGGCGGTCAGGCTGACCGGAGCCGGATCGGACGTCGTGAAAGTTTTAGGAACATCCACACCGTACTTGTGGCATCCGGTGAGCTCGATTTCGTAGCTGCCCGCCTTCTGAACGCAGAATGTGTTCATACCGGAAGTGAGCAACATTTCTTCTGACTTTGCACCTTCAACGCCCTTCTGATGGTAGGTCATAGTGACCGCGTGGCTGGACACAATCGAAACGACGTATCCGCTTTGAACCAGTGCCGGAACCGTTTCCTGAGCCGTTTTCACATTGATCTTTAGCGTGTTCGATCGCCAGCAAAGCTTGCCCTTGGGAACGCTGACTTCGTAGCTTCCCGGAAGAACATTCGCAAACGTATACTTGCCAGCTTGGGGTTCCGCATTCGATGGTTGTCCGGTCGGATTTCCGTTCACATCCAACGGAGTCAGTGTAACGGTTACGTCGTTCAAACAGGCACTTTCGGCATCCGGAAGGCATCGAATCTCTCCCGAAACGGTGGCTCTCAATTGAGAAAAGATGATGCCACTCTGAGGGGATCGATCGACGTGAATCGATTGAGTCAGAGGGAAGAACTGAATTCCAGCAGCATGTTCCTCTTCGCTGGTGACAACCTGAACCGTGTACTGACCACTTTCCAGATAGGTACACCATTCGCCAGCCAAATTTTCCTTTGTCGTCACCTCGACGTGGAAGGTCGAAGCCTTTTTCGTGATGGCCACTCGATAGGATTTCTTAGAGATCACTTGACCGCAAATCTGGAATTAGACATTACCGTTGAACATATATTATTCTATCAAAAAAAAATCAAGTACGAACTGAAGATTTACCTTAAATCCATGCACGACGATATCCGGCAGCGCTGGATTGCTCAGCGAGATCTTAACAATATGATCCTTAAACTGCAGATTATCCGCCGTCACCTGAATAGTGTACGTACCAGCCTGAATATTGTCCAGCGTGTACTTTCCATCGCTTCCGGTCGTTGCCACTTCCTTTCCATTCAGTTTAACCTTGGCATTCCGTACGCCAGGTCCATCAACAGCCTGCAGAACCCTTCCACCGACGCTGAATCCAGTCACTTCGAAGCTTCCAGGCAACCTCAGACTATCGCGACCCAACTCGAACTCCATCGCTTCCGGTTTGATGTGGAACTTGATCGCCTTGTTGTTGAAGTGCGGAACTACTCTGTACTTCCCAGACGACACGCCAGCAAAAGTGAACATTCCCGTCGCCTTATTTGTTTCCGTGTAGCAGCGCGGCTCCCCGCTGTACTTCGGATCTGTCCCCGACACGGCCGGAATATTATTCGACGAGCACTTCACCATCGCCTCCACTCCCTTCTCCGGATACAGCAAGAATCCGACATTTCCGAAAGGCTGTCCATCGCTATGAACGCGCCCTTCCACATCAAATCCGGACACCACCAACGACTTGGCCGGAATCTCCGTATTTCCTGTCGTCACCGTCACCCCATATTCTGCCTTGACGAAATGCCATTTGTCGTGCTTCACCTTGATCACGTATTTACCCGATTTGATCGGCGTAAACGAAAAGATTCCATTACTGTCCGTAAAGGTTTGGCCTATTTTCGTATTACTCTCCGACCGTAGTTCCACCTGCACTCCCTTGGCCCCTACATCATGTCCGTAAATCTCCACCTTCCCGGTGATTCCGAACCCTTTGAAGATGAAATTCACATCCTTCCCCTGGCTACAGATGTCCGTAGTCCCATCGAACTTGATCTCCACCTGTTCCGGCTCGAAGCTCCACCCGGGAGGGGGAATAACCTTCAAAACGTACTCTCCCTTATCGTACAGCGGAATAAAATAATACCCATTCGAGGGCGAACAATCAGTCTTGATCTTCAAACTCCCCTGCGGATTGTACCTACGCCCCAAAACCGGAAATGCAAAAGTTACAAATCACCACACTTTCATTAATTAAATTAACAACCACTTACAGTCCAACTTCCACCTTGTTAAAATCCAGGTCGGAGTTTGCATTTTTGATGAAACCACCGCAGCCGAACACTTCGTTGGCGGTGGCAAACTTCGACGCCAGAAGCCAGGAACACACGACCAATACCGGCACTAGTGAACCGACGCGGAGGAGTGGTGCAGTCATTTTTCTTTCGGGTCTTTTTGGACCGACAAGTCCAACCTAAGAAACCGGTCCCGTGAAATAAAAGTGCAATCTGCGCGATTGATCCGAACAAGCGAGACGAATGTAGAAAAGTGCGTGACCATCTGAGCTCGATGATGATGACGATGATTATGATTTTTTTTCAGGTAGCTGTCACTTTCTTCTGTCAGGTACGCGAGAAATGTCTTTTCAGGGGTGGAATTATTGAATAGGCCGGTATGCAGCTAGGCGAGTAAGAGAGGTGCCACAGTCGGAAGAAGTGTTAGTTTGTTTACTAAAATGAACCGCCCATTTTGTTATGGCAAGTTTTGCTATAAGAAATGCTCCTCGTGTTTATTAGCGAAATTCACATCAAAGATTGATTAATTGCGCAGGAAATCAGTTTGGCACGGCATTTGTAACCAGCATACACCTTCCGGTCGTATGAAACAAGTCAAAAACTGTCCAAATCCGCAGATAAAAATTTTTGTTTTGAATTTCTGTATGGCAAAATAGTGAACTTTTCGTGAAAATTAACGGCAAAGAACTCACCAACACTGGGAGACCGTGAGTTCCTGCCCACCTGTCTTAAAAAAAACATCTCGGGTATGCAGAGCATACATTTCGAGATAAAAATCATCGCTCGGTCATTCGAGCAGTTTAAAATAACCCTAATAAAAATAACCATAAAAGAGATCTTAACGATCGTGTTCGGGGTTGCATCCAAACCATTGTTGGGATAGTTTACCCATCCGGGATACAGTTCGTTTATGGTATTTGTTTTTTTTAGGGAAACCACTTGTACTTGGCCACTCGCTTTGTCGTGAATCAATATTTTGATAATTTTTCTTCTGTAAAGAACCTCAAAAACATACACTAATAGAATTCCACACATTATTATTGACGAATTTCCATGTAAAATTCCACATGAATTTCATGTGACGACACATACACAGAATCCATCCAGAAGCATACATGAAACTTATGAGTCAAATGAATAGTATGTGCGGTTACAAATGGATTTTATGTGTACACATATTAAGTATGTGTACGACACATACACACAAAGGAAAATAGTTCGTAAAATTAAAAAAAGCATCGGTGGAATTGAAAGTTTGCGTTGGTTCTTTTTGGTAGAAAGCGGTTAGCTTTTAAATTGAAAGTTAGCCAATTGTGAGTTCAAAAGTTGCCCGCTCAAGGCTTTTAAAAGTAGAAACTTTCAAAACAAATTGTTCTACTGTCAAATGAAAATCACGGCATGGTTGAAATTAAAAGCGGATTATTTTTAATTCAAAACAAACTTTTGACATTAGAGTACAGTATATTTAAAATAACAACTGTTATTTTTAATTCAAAATAAAATATTTTTAACTTAAAAGCAAGTATTTTCAATATAATAACATCCTTTTTCATTTTAAATTCTTATTAATATCAACTTCAAAATATGTATTATCAATATAAGAATTGAAAATTAAAATTTCATTTATTTCTCTATTTTTTATTATTTTGTTTTTCACCCGTATTCTTGTTTTCGTTCGAACCGTATTTTCCATACAAAAAAAAGTTTTTTTTTATGGAAAATACGGTTCGAACGAAAACAGGAATATGGGTGATTATCTGGTTCCGAACTGCATATTCGTCGGATTGGATTGGCAGTTTTTTAGACATTTTCCACTTGAGATCCTCGTAGTACTAATTGAGCGCACTTCTCTCGGCGTCCCTCAGCTAAACCTGCCAGGACCTTCTCTAACATTTTGCACCACTGTAGAGCAACGAAATGTCTCCGATAGACTGGCTGATTGATTCGCCGCTGTTTTTCATCCTAAAATTTCAAAAGCAATCAATCAATAATGATTATTTGTTACATGGAATAGATTTCAAATTACCGGAAAAGGATCAATATTTGCGGGATTCCCTTTGTGAGCAGTTACAGCTAAATCATCGGCTAAATAAACAATATCTTTGTTAAATAAACAATCACGGGTCGGTGGTTCAATTATGCAAATTATTTTATCTAAAAAAATACTTACGATTTATTATTATCCAATTAACCACTTCATTCGAGCAGATAAAATGACGTTTACTACCACTCGAACTTTGAAATGAAACATTATTTTGAGATTTTTTCTTCTAGAACCTCGAGAAAAGTAGCCAACATTTGTGCGTTTCATAAAAAAAATAGAAATTAGTTGGTCCAGTTTTGTGAAATCGTTGGTAGAAAGTCACGCCAAAGTGCTTGACAAAGTGGTCAATTTCAAACAACCGAACTTATGTGCCTTGATGCCCTTGATCCACTTTCTTGCCGTTAGTTTTTTTTTATTAATTTTGTTATTGAGATCTTTTGCACATCACGGAACCAAATTTTCTTCATTTAAGTTAAAAATATATATGTTTATTAAATAAAAATATGAATAGTTCAAAGTAAATTAAAAACATGTTTTCAACAAAAATATGTATGTTTAAATTAAATTCAAAAGCATGTTTATTTCAACAATACATAATCTGGGTAATCAATTTTTAGCGTGTCCTTTTTTCCTTCTTGTTTACATTCGGCAAACTTAACCGAAAACGGCCTGCAAGCGGCGAAACCAAAGTAGAGGGTCCGGAAACCAACGCAAGCAAGTGCTCCAAGCTCGACAAAACCGGTGGAACATCACAATATTAACGTCAATCCGTCGTTTCTGATGCTGATCCCCATATCATCCTCACCCCCCACCCGACGTCGAAAGAAAAGCAGATCATCCCCGAACACTAAACTTAGAAAGAGGCCGGTATGAGGACCAGCGTCAGAAACGAAAAATGACGCTAATATCACAAAGTTTTACCGGTTTTACTGAACTGGATCTGATCGGACACCCACCCCGACGGCCCCCCGGATCCAAACATCCACAGACTTTCCATAATAGCAGAAATTTCTATTTATTTGCTATCAATTTTATTTTGATTTATTCAGCATTCAAATGCCAAATAATTTCAAAATATGTTTGTTTATTTTAAACATGAAAAGCATGTTTAAAATAAACATATTAATTTTTGATCGCATATAGTTTTCAAATAAATCAAAAATATTCACGTTTATTTTCAACACGAATATTTTTAAAATAAACGTAACATTATTTTTGTTTTAAACATTATTATCAATGAATTCAAACATAGAATACGTTTGAAATCAACCTAGTTTATGTTTGTGGCCAGAACAAACTGAGTTTACGTTTAAATTTACCTCAAATATTTTTGTTTCGACGGTAAATTTTTCTGCGTGTATTATTTTTTTTTCGATGTGTCAAATTTAAGTGAAAATTCACCAAATGGAACACAGCCTTAAAATCGCTATCATCGGAAATGGGCACAATCGGACTGGATTCGAAGTACTGATCAATTTGAACTACAATTCAAAGAAACGTATTTATTTGTCAGTAGTATCATAGAGGTAACTGGTAGTATGGTTTTTTCCACATATATTTAGACCTTCTCGACGAAATGTGGAACCTGCCAAAATCTTCAGTGGCTCTTGAAACTCTTACCATTTCAGCTTCTACTTGATGTTTCCGCGTGCAAACGGTTTAACCAACAATCAATTCGAAACTAATGATTAAAAATTGGCTCACTACTTGACTAACCTATTGGTCCCAAGCAAATCGATTAACGTATCCCATTCTAGTATAAATTCCAGTTCTACACTATGTTTGTTTTGATTCGCTATGAAAGTTTGACAGATAAAATGAGGAGTTCGTGGATTTTCCAATGTTTCGAGGGGTGCATCGATTAGCTTGGGACCAAAGATAGTACCAGAGCTGAGCCAAAAAGTTGAGCTCGTTTCTTCGGGACTTTCTGGTCTTAGAGTTACCTCTATGGTTTAACCAGCTGGTTTTATAATGTAACAATGATCAGCTGGTAGCTGAGCGCAGGTTTGCTTTCGACATGCTCATACACCGCAGTATTTGACTGCGATGTACAACAGCTGTCCAACTATTCTTGATTATTTGGGAGCTGGTCATCGTTATCTTCCGTCTTGATGTACCCAGGATCAATTGGCACGGTGGACACTTTTGCATTCTGTAGACTAACAGAACAGATAACGTCTTCAATGTATTTCCACAGGTGTATAAGAAAATCTCCAGCATGGTCTCGATCGACGTCGATTCCGAGGTAAAACTTCACATCACCGAGGCAGCTGAATTGAAAATTTCTCCCAAGCGTTCGCTTCAATTCATCGATCATGCGTTGATCCTCGCTTGCTACGATGAGGTCATCCACATACACGAGAACATAGCACCACTTGCAATCAGCTCGCAGGCAAGGATCTGCCTTATATCGCTCAACATCATCCACTTTTAACACCTCATGCAGTCGCTGATTCTAAGAACGAGCCGCTTGCTTGAGCCCGTACAAACTTTTCTTTAAATGGCATACCTTGGTTTCCATACCACTGACGACATACTCTGACTCAGCTTGGCTGCTTCATGCAGATCTCCTTTTCAAGGTTGCCGTTAAGAATTGCCGTTAAGAATTGCCGTTATTACATCGAATTGCTTGACAATCATCTTCTTCTTGGCTGTAACAGACATCATGCCATTGGCAACCTCTTGCAACCGATGGTGTGGCTTCGCCGGTAGGTCACCTAAGTCGCAAACTTCGTTTTCTCCTATTGATGCCAGCTCTTCCATCATCGTTGTGCACCACTAGGCGCTGATAACGCTTGCTTCAACGATTTTGGCTCCTCCTGAAGAAAAAATTCTGCTGTACAAGCATACCGCTTTGGAATAGCTCCAAAATTTGCTCTTTTGATGCACCATAAATGTAGAGTGTCCTAGGCGATTTTAAGAGAAAATATCATCCATAAATTAATTTTTATATATTAGAGGCTGTTCATAAACTAAGAAGACAGTTTGGGGGGGGGGGGGTGGATTGGCAGTTATCCACAGCCCATACACATTTTAAAAATTGAGTATGGACAATTGTCTACGCAAAGGGAGGGAGGGGGCCATGAATCCCAAAAAAAACTGTCTACGTAGTTAATTAACAGCCCCATATATGTCTATTGAGTAGCCCGAGGAGTAGCCCTTAAGTTTTCTACTAGCGTAGCATTTACCATTTACCAGAATTGAATAAAATAATTTGATCGCAAAATAAATGCAGCTTAAGATTGCAATCGTATCCCTCACCGTGAAAATTTTTGAAACCATCATCACTATTATAGTTTTTTTTTCTGTTCTCCACGGTGGAGGCGTATCGACGTTATCGATGCTCTCGACTATACGTATGGCATCAGACTGTTCTTCAATTTCACGGACACTTGCTTTTTCGCTTGTTCATCATGAGCGTCCCAGACAGCGTCGTCATCAGATTCAGTTGACGTTGGCTCATTCATTTGGTTCACCCGGACCCGCACGGGTCCACCAGAAGGAAGCAAATTCACATAATGGCTCACAGTTACCTTTCCTGTCGTCTCGTCCATCAGGCGGTATGCCTTCGATACTTCACGGCATCCGACAAACCTGAGCTTGGCAGCCTTCCGATCCAGCTTTCGTCGCTTTGTATTTGGTACATGGCATTACCGGCATTACGCATCCACACCAAACCACTGAATGTGTCTGAGATTGGGTTTCTTTCGCTCATATCTCAGCCACTGATCGACCATCATTATTCATGAACATTTAGTGTTCATGACTAGGGGTAAGACAGCTTTTGATAATGAGTCATACTGGAGTAAATTTTGAGTAACTCTGAGTAGCTCGAGTTGCTCAATATTCAATGCACGGTGACATAGCAACCTGTTTGTTTTGTGCGTTTTGTGTGTATTCCACGATTGTCAAGCAAAGACGTTTGACGAGGAAAATCTACGGCCATCATTCAACAACATGATATACCGGATATCCATCCACAAAACCTGTGTCGTAGCATGCAAATCTGTGAATGCTTATTATTGGTTAACGATGATAATTATTGGATTTTCAAGTGAACATGTACCATAATTTAACGTCTTGATGCGCATGGTAGGCATTCCATTGTGAAAATTTTGGCAGATTGCATACCCACCAACAAGATTCAAAATGTTTCAGTGCCCCATAAAAGTTTCACTTCACGTGGCATCGAAGACAACGGCTGTGTGATTCCAGGACTGTATTGCCCACGAATGAAAACTTATTTATATAAGATGCAGAAATTAACAATTGAAATAATACATCCTTGGCAACCCATCGTAAATCACGCCAAATAACGGGTTCGTTTCTCGAGATCATACCAGAGATATCTTTTTCCGATTTTCAACTTTATTGTCCCACCATAGTCCATAGTCCCACCATGCATATAAGAGTAAAAATTCATACTGAAAAGAAATACACATGGATTAATGAGTATTTGATGCAAGAATACAAAATGAAATACGGATAGGATCACTTCAACACTCTGACAGATAATGTATGTTTATTCTGATTTAATTTTTAATTTATGGATGAATATGAGACTGCATTGATCACTTTTGAGTAAATATGAGTTACTCAAATTTACTCGCTGTGAAAATATTAACTCTGAGTATAGCCGTCTTGCCCCTAGGTTCATGATTAGTAAACATTGCCCGCAGCTTGTGTCACTTTTTCTCGAGTGAGTGAACTCAAATCCATCGGGGCACTCGTCCATAGCAAATAAACTACTGATTTCAGAAAACTGGTCAAACACATTACTAGAGTGTATAATGAGTCACGCCAAGAGAAAAACAGTTGAACTCGCATCACGGTTTTTGAAAGATTCCTTTTCTTTTAACTTGGAAACAGAGGACTTCTACCAACAATCAATACGAAACTAACGATTTTAAATCGGCTCTCTACTTGACTAGCCTATTGGTCCCAAGCAAATCGATTGACGTATCCCATTCTAGTATAAAATCCAGTACTACACAATGTTTGTTTTTAGATTCGCTATGAAAGTTTGACAGATAAAATGAGGGGTTCGTGGATTTCCCTGTGTTTTGAGGGGTGCATCGATTAGCTTGGGACCGAAGATAGTACCAGAGCTGAGCCAAAAAGTTGAGCTCGTTTCTTCGGGACCTTCTGGTCCACCCCCCGAGCATCTAGACAGAAAACCTTAGTTTCACGTACCCACTTGCAAATTGTAGATGTCTCCACCGTACGTAAACAATGGGGTCAGCCATTGTTGGTGGCACAACTTTTTTCACATCAGAAAACATGTTTTTGTTTCACTTCATGTGGACGTCGAAAGGAAACCAAGAATAAATTTTGAGTGAGACGTATTACTGGTGTTGTATTGTATCTTGGAATTCAATCGATTTAATTATATCAAAATTCATCATCATCGCTTGCTATAGAATCATGGTAGCTTTCATTTGGTTGTTGTTGCGTTCAATTCGGTAGAGTGGTTGCCGAGAAATACATATAAGAAAAATGTCTTACGCGCTCTCTCACACACATAAATAGATAGACATTTTCCGATCCCGTCATGCTGAGTCAATTGGAAGACTATTAGAAAAAATATCAATGTTTTTATAAAAAGTTAAAAAAAAAACAAAAACTTAAAAACGGGAAAAAAAAAAGTTGATAAAAAAATAAGACCAATTGTAAATTTACTCCACCATTATTCGATTTGACAGAACCAGAGTACCAGAATTTTCTAAAGCCCTACAGTAAAAGTATGGACGTCTGTCAAAAGTTGTTCCAATCGAACCGTCAAAATGCACCGCTTTGCTCGATTGGAACAGCTTTTTTCAGTTTTGTGGTGACAGTCGTCCATACTTTTACTGTAGGGCTTTAGAATTTTCGGGGTACATTAGCATTACACTGGAGCTGTTTAGTTGCTCCCGGGGTGTTCTGGTCTTAGAGTTACCTATATGCTTCTACATCAACTTCAAAAATAATAGCGGCTGTAGTAAATCATTACATCAATGATTTTGTCAAATTATCTTATCAAAAATAGTAGAAATTCTCATTACTGATCATTACCAACACGGTAACCGCAAAATACCCAATAATGACTACATAGTAATCATTTTCGAAGGAAACTGGGACTACCCATTAAATGAGTAAAATTTTACCCATTTATGAGTAATTACAACTACAAAAATAAGTAGTAAGTATTCATTTTTGAATATTAAATACTCATAAATGGGTAATCTTTTTACTCATTTAATGGGTAGTCCTAGTGTCCCTCAAAAATGCTTACTATGTAGTCATTATTGGGTATTTTGCGGTTACCGTGAAACGTATTCCATGACAATTGAATGCTCACTGCGTGTTTATTATCATTTCTTCGATTATATTTTATATTTTATTGCAATACCTTTTGTGGATCTTTCATAGCATCGTAATTTTTGTATAATTTGCACGATAGGTAGCTGGTTTGACAGTTCGATAGGCAGACTTGGCTTCACTCTTGGCGTGACTCATTATACACCGACTCTACACACTTAATCACGGTTTCCATGTTCGGTAATTTTTTTTACAGTTCTCGAACTGTAAATCACAAAAATTAACGATCGTTCAGCTATTCTCAATAAAACTACTGATGGTCAGTAGCTATTGCTACAAACTGCTGAATACAGTTATAGCAACAGTTACCTCTATGGTAATAGCAAGCACTGAATTTACCGTAAAATAACAGCTTTACGGTGAATGAAGCAATAGCTACTGACCATTAGTAGTTTTATTGAGAATAGCTGAACGATCGTTAATTTTTGTGATTTACAGTTCGAGAACTGTAAAAAAAATTACCGAACATGGAAACCGTGATTAAGTGTGTACCTACTGAAATAAAAATACTGATTAACTTGGCAAAATATGTTAACAAATAAATTACTGAAAAAGACAGAAATTATTTTACTGACCAAAACGGTAATTTTTGACATTTCAGAGATTCTGCGATTTAAGGAGTTTTCAGTTAAATCAAAAAGTACTGTGTTGATTACTGAAAACTCAGCTGTTTGAAAACCCAGTAAAATTTTACCGACTCCGGTAATCTATACTCTCTGTGTGTACACATTACTATTTTTTATGATGCAATCTCGAACTGATCGAATGAACTTAACTGCTCGAATCGTGCATTCCACATTGACCCCACCCCTACGAACCTCGACTGATGAAAAGTAAACATTGATGGGGGCATGACCACGATCCGCCCGCCACTGTCCTGGCCACCGCGGCTTGTCATCATCATCATCATCCAGCGACGGTCTCCGTCAACGTTTAGCTTCTGACGTGGTTAGTCTGTCGGCAGTTTGTTCACACCAGGAGCAAACTATTTTCCGTAGAAAAATTGATTTTTCGTCTTAATTTAAGTGTAAATTCGGATTAATTTCAGTGCGACAATGAAACTCCTAGGTAAGTGTTTGATTGGAAGGTGATTTTTCGGAAAATTGAGTTTGGGAAATGGTAAAAAAAATGGAGATTTGTAAATGAGCCGCATCGATGCCGGTAGGCGAACGCCTTTCTCATTCTCGTTCCCGTCATCAACATGTCGGATTTTTTTCTTTTGGTGTGGTGTGCGGAAAATTGATTCGATTTTTTTTTCTTCCGCTAGGTTTCGCGATACTGCTGGGCAGTTGTTTGGTATCGTCCGTCTGGACGACGAGAACCGTATCCAAATACATCACTCCGGCGGATCAAGATCGTTATCAGAAAATCTTCACCGATGGTCTCAAATCGTCCGATCTGCAGGCGGTGTACTTTTCGTCGGTGAATGTGGCCGACAAGTCACCGGATGCCTGCAGCCGGTTGGACGCGGTTTACCTCGAGTCTAAGTTTAATGATTTCGAGAAGAATTTCTACTACTCCGGGTCGTGGAAGAATTTCGGATGTAAAACGGTTCCGACAAAGGTCAAGCAAACTGTAGAGGCCGCTCTGCAGAAGGATACCGGTTCCACTCAGGAAGTCTACTTCAATCTGCATGCGGCAAAGTATTTGGGTGTCTCTGTGGATGAAGCCACAAAGGCACGATTGGCTAAGAACTTGCAGGCTATTTTGAAGAAGGACGATTCTTTGAACAGTCTAGGCCATGCATTTGCTGTGGCGGCAGAGCTGGGAACTAATGGGGCTTTTGCTTACGATCGTGTTGAGGATGCCTTTGTCCAGGCAGATGAAGTCGACGGAAAGATGCTGCAGTTCGAGGGAGGATTGAGCATTACGGCTTTGATTGTGAACGGCGCGTTCAAATTGACTGCGAGTCTGAATAAGCCAGCTCCGATTAATGCTGATCAGGCGGTCAAATTAGCAACTTACTTCCTGTCCCGTTCGTCGGTTCAAACTCCAAAGGGAGTGAGCATTCTGCTGGAAGCTTTGAATACACTTTCCACTCAGAAGGCTATCGCTCCCATTTGCGTCAAGCTGTCCGGAAATGGGCAACTCTTGCCAGAATCTCCCGTGCTGATGGTGAAAGTAAGCGATCTGTTGGGTAAGCCTTTGAGTCCGGCTTTGGCCATTGTGAGCATTTCTGTCACTTCGAAGGCAACAAGCGAAGCGTTGGTCAGCAAGGTGAATATGGTTCCAAGTAATAGCGATCCCAGCGTGTTTACGTACAGCCTAAAGACGGTGAAGCCAGCTCGTGGCCAGTACAAGGTTGATGTCGATGCTGGAGGTTACAAGCAGACGGTGAAAATCAACGTCTTGGGCAAAGTCAAGGTTAGCTCATTGGAAATTGGCGTAGGAGATTCGGATAGCACCTCTGCCGTTAAGAAGCACACGGTTACCTATGGCAGCAAGCTGGACACGGAATTGGCAGCTGATTCACAGCAGAAGATTGTGCTGAAGACGGTGCTCGTTGACGACGTCAGCGGAAAGTCGGTCAGTGTCCATCAAGCGTTTGTGCTGCTACGCAACAAGGCTACCAATCAGGAGATTATCTTCGTCGCCGAAGCGGACTCCAGCAAGGCGTACAAGTTTGAGATGGATGTCGGAGCCAGAAGCAACGATTTCGGCTACAAGAGCGGAGTTTACTCGGTTGAACTGATCGTCGGAGATGCCCTGATCTCCAACTCCTTCCGGTGGTTGCTCGCTGATGTGAGTCTGAAATTCACCGGAGAACTCGCCAAAGGTAAGTTCAGTATTATAAACCGTTTCAGTATCAAACATGACGATTTGTCTTTCCCAGAAACCGCCAACACGGTCCGTCAGCCCCTGCCGGAAATCATTCACCAATTCCGCGCCCCGGAGAAACGTCCACCCCGTATGGTCTCGGATCTGTTCACTGGTCTGTGTCTGGCTCCGCTCGCCCTGCTGGTTCTGCTGTGGGCCAAACTTAGGGCCAATATTTGCAATTTCCCCTGCTCGCTCAGCGGGATCGGTTTCCACCTGGGATTGGGAGGCATCCTGGCCCTGTTCGGAGTCTTCTGGCTCCAGCTGAACATGTTCGAAACCATTCGCTATCTCATTCCACTGGCGCTGTTTACCTTCCTCTGCGGCAACCGGCTACTGAGGACCATCGCCGGCCGAAGCTCGGAGAAGTGAGCGTGTGATCTCGTCGAAGTCCCCTCGCTCTTTTCTTCTTATCCTTCGAGTCTGTCCGAATCCCGATACGCGGTGCACCACTACCCTACGACACTGACAAGACATTCCCTCGAATACAGAGCAGCACAAGAGGGTCACAACCAAACAGCAGCATTTCTAGAGCATTGGCACTTTCTCGTTCCGATTGAGGGGTATTTTCAGTTTTAGTGGAAATAAGTCGCGCGCACTCGCGGAAATAGTCTTATAAAGGTAATGATTAATTTAAGCTGTTCCGTCGCCGGTCATCGTCATAAGTTAGGAGAAGCAATGGATGATGACATACTAAAATACTGATTGCAATTGCGAATAAGTTGGAGTGTGAAATAAAATGTGACAAAAGGAAGAACGAGGTTTGGCAAGTTTTTGGATGACAAAGTCCTTTTGAGCCATTTGGTTGGTTGGAACATCCCCATAGAAAATCCTCCCGATTTTCCCTTCGACTAAATCGGTTCACGTAGGTAAAATCGACCGACTATGAAACCGACGTATTTATAAATTCAGTGTCAACATTTCAAAGGAGCGTAATTGCTTTTGTAAACAATGGCTTTAGCCGTCGATTTCTCGCAAATAAAAGCCCACCCCTCCAAATTACTAATGCTAGCTGGTGTCATTCATTTTCATGAGTGAGCTTTCATTTGCGAGAAATCGAAGACGAAAGTCATTGTTTACAAATGCAATTACGCCCCTTTGAAATGTTGGCACTGAATTGTTGCATCGACGCTTATGGGGTGTTTCCGACGCGTCAGACGGCAATTTGAAAACGACGAAGAGAATCGATCAATGTTACTTAGGACCTAATGCAATGTTCAGCTTGGTTTGTCTATTTGAAATCGGAGTAGGTAACCTGAATGATACGACGAGAGTGGGATGGTCAGCATCTAGACTGATCAGTGGCCGGTAATGCGAAATCATTTGCCAGGACAAGATCTAGCAAACGTATGTTTCGGTTGGGAAAAGTGTTTACTTGACTAAACCCGTGTAAGTTGAATCCGTCCAAAAAAGTACAGCAAGCTACCGGCATATGCGATAGCAGATGGTCAATGAATGGTGTGCAGCTGTCGATAAAGCGCCACTGTAAACGAGCTTGTTTTTTTTCCCTTGATTTGTTTTCCGTCGATCTTGTTTTCCGTGCTGAGCACCAATGCTACCGACGCCAGGGAGGCAGCTCCCACACCTGGACCCTACCTATCGACCCATCAAAATCATGAACCGGGGACCAACGGCTTTACTTCCCTTCCGAAGGAAGTCGTGATCAGAGATGTTATGCCTAAGAACATTCCGGCGGCGCCGACTGGGATTGAACCCAGGCCTGCCCAGGGGTGAGAGGTAATCACGCTTACCACTACACCACCAGCGCCGCTAACGAGCTTGGTTGTAGTCGCAAAATAGTAGTGCGGGAGAGCGGGGACTCAATCGAGACCTAACGATGATGCTCACGGATGATCCCTCTTAGGGATGATCGTGCAGTCGGCAGCGAGGTCGGCAGGTAGACAGCGAAAATACTGGGAATGTTCTGTGGAAATTCCACGACAATCCAGAGCTGTTCCAGCAGGCAGGAAATGGGCGAGGTACGTAGGCTCTGAACCATTTGGTGGATTATTTTAACTTTTGGTTAAAATTTGACAGATGAAAAGTTATCGATTAACCCTGCTATCCGAGTATGGTTATTTCTGACAGACAAGAAGTTAAATTTTGACAACCGTGGGTCGAAAACCGGTCGATCGACAGCACAGGGGTTTTCGATCATAGAGAATAACTTTCGAAATGTCACTTTTAACCACGAGTTCAGGGCTGGTAGCAGGTCACTTTTTAGTGACTTAGTCACTATTTTCAAGCCAGTCACTTAAAATTCTCTTTTTTCATCAAAAGGTCTGTTCGGTCTGGGAAGGCACTTTCCCTTTCGGCAGTGGACTGTATCGGCAATGATTGGTGGAGGAGGCAAGCGTTGATCTAAATCAAACTCTTTGAGCTCTGAAAAGAGCTGGGGGTGGGGTTCAACGCTTGCTCCGAACCAGGGATGCGTGCTGGGTAATTATTCAAACGGCGAACGGCTACGCTAGTAACTACTTTATTTCTCTACTGCTTTTGTTTACAAAGGTTTGCTTTCTTCTGCTGCTTGCTGATGCTTACTCGTGGCCGGTCAAAGGGTAACTGATTGTCAGTTTGCCATTTTTTTTTTTTTTTTGCCATTTAAATGATCTTTATTTCTTGTGATTGTGTGGTTTACATGTATGAATTTTCAAGTGACACAGATGCGTCTTTTCAACTTTAGTACATTTGAGATTTTAATTATTATTTACAGTTCCTAGTCCTATCAGGCCTATTTTAAAGTATGACCACCTTGGTGGGATTGGTTTAATTTGAATTGGAAAAAGGAGACTACTTATAACTACTATTTACAACTACAACTAACCTACAACTACTATGTACACCTAACCTACTATATACAAATTGCTTATCAAAGCATGTTCTGATAAATTACATTTTTGTGCAAATTTAGTCTTAATTTCGTTAATTTTGGAATCTATTTTGGCAATGCCTGCCTCTTCATGTAAATTTGTTATTCTAGTGTCGAAAGGACGATCAAGAACCATCCTCAGCACTCTATTCTGAGCTACCTGAATTTTGTTCCTGTGAGTCTTTGCACATGATTCCCACACCGGAGCTGCGTAGAGGATCGCAGGTGCTATGATTTGTTTGTAGACGGCCAGTTTGTTCACCCTTGAGAGGCGGGATCTGCGGCAAATCAGCGGATACAGACTCCTAACCAAGGCGGAACACTTGACTACGGTTTTCTCCACATGCGAGCGGAATAGGAGCTTTTCGTCAAACAACATCCCGAGATAGGTTACTTCGGTGGACCACTCAACCCTTGTGCCATCCATGATTACAGTACAAGAGGGAGCCGGTTTTAGTTTGGGTGATTGTCGATGGAGGAACATGATTGTTTGTGTTTTGGAAGCATTGATTTTGATTTTCCACGTGGTGGCATAATCAGCAAAGGCGTTAAGGCATCGTTGAAGTTTGTTCGTTATTTCGCGAGGCATCCTTCCTTTGACGGCTATTGCGGTATCATCTGCGAACAGGAAAAACACGCAACCGTCTCCAAGGGGAGGAATGTCGGAAGTGTAAATGCTGTAAAGCAAGGGGCCCAGCAGACTGCCTTGCGGGACTCCTGCTGGGATGGAAAACGTGTCTGAAAAACAACCATTCAACGATACCTTAAACGACCTTTGCTGGAGGTAGCTACGGGTGATTTTAACCAGATGTAACGGAAAGTTGAAGTTACAAAGCTTGTATACAAGCCCATTGTGCCAGACATTATCAAACGCTTTCTCAACGTCTAACAAGGCCATGGCTGTGGACTTGGATACAGCTTTGTTACTTCGGATGTTATTCATCACCCGCACTAGCTGGTGATTGGTGGAGTGCCCCTTTCTGAACCCAAACTGTTCCGGAAGGAGAATGTTATTTTCCTCGACAAACTTGAGCAACCGATTGAGAATTAGTTTCTCGAACAATTTGCTCAGCGCTGAAAGGAGGCTGATTGGTCTGTAGCTTGAAGCTAGCGTTGGGTCCTTCCCGGGTTTGCGGATAGGTATGATTTTCGCTGTCTTCCAGATACTTGGAAAGTAGTGCAGTTCCAAGCATCTGTTGAAGACAGCAGCCAGCAGAGAGTGAACCTTCATGCTGAGATTTTTCAACACTAGGTTGAATATTCCGTCAAACCCGGGGGCCTTCATGTTTTTGGTGCATTTCAGCGCTGAGCAAATCTGTTCCACTGTGATTCTATCCTCCGGAGGGATGGCACAAGGGGAGGAATCAAGGTTGAGTACGCATTGCTCAACCTGAACTTCAAGCGGACTTTGGATGTTGGAGCCAAGCATGTGCGATTTGGCAATATGCTCACCAATCGCATTTGCTTTCTCCTGAGGGGTGATTATGAGCCGATCGTCATCATTTTCATCTTTTAGTGGCGGAATGGGTTTAGGGTGCGTCTTTAAGACCTTGGCAACTTTCCAGAATGGTCTGGAGCGGTCGTCCAGATTCTGGACAAGCCGCCCGAAACTTTCGTTCCGGAGTGAGACCATTCTGGAAGCAATCTCCTTGTTCAGATCGGCCATTTCACGTTTCCTCGCTTGATCTCCAGTCCTCTGAAACTGGCGTCTACGAACATTTCTCAGGCGAATTAAGAGTTGGGTGTGGGAATCAATAGCAACAAACTTACCCCTCACAGGAACTCGTCGGACGCACGTCTCGTCAGCCACGGTTATGGCTTGGTGGAGTCCCTCCAACGCTCGGTCGATGTCCTCCACGGTGTCAAGCGGCGGGTTGTCGATGATGTGCCTGTCTACCACGCGTCCAAACTGGGCCCAGTTTACGTGATGATAGTTCTTGCGCAGGCTTGAAGCAGGAGCCACGTTGCAGCCCAGCTCAGACACCACCGGTTGGTGGTCGGAGCTGAGTTCGTTCAAGGCTACCGGCTTGGACAAGCCGATATTTGTCAGGAACAGGTCTAGCGTCGATGGGTTACCCGCCGGTGAGATGAATGTTGGTTCTTCCGAAAACCAAACGGAATACAGCCCATGCTGTGAGTGGTCGAACAGGAGACGACCGTTCTGGTTCTGCTGGTAGTTCCGCCAGGCCTCATGGCGAGCATTCAGATCTCCTCCAACTACGAAGCGGGAACCGGTACGGGTGATGGTGGACAGGTCCTTCTTAAATTTAGCCGCTAGTCCACTGCTGGCGGCACACTGTCGAGGGCAGTAGACGGCGATGAACTGGACGTATCCAGTCGACGACTCCACCTCCACACCAAGGGCCTCGATGATAGAGGTGCGGATATGGGACAGAGTGTGGTATTTTATTCCTTTCTTGACGACGACCGCAACACCACCCCCCCTGGAGCTGGTGCGATCAAGCCGGATAATATTGTGGTCAGGCAACCAGAAGCTGTCGCCGGACTTTAGATGGGTCTCGGTTAGAAGGCCCACGTCGATGCTGTGCTTGCGGAGGAAGTCGGCAAGCTCAATCCTTTTTGCTCTTACGGAGCAAGCGTTCCAGGTGACGATAGTTAGCGGTTTAGACGCCATACTGGATGATGAACTTACCGAGCACTTGGATCTGTTCGGGCTTATTGCGGCACTTACGAAGAGCACCGGACATGTTGACGAAAATTTCCATCAGTTCATCCGCTGAGAACAGATCGGGGTTGTTGTTTTGCGTTGTTGGTTGTCTCCAGAATCCAGGGGGGGATGGAGAGCTTTGGCCAGCAGAATCACCGGAAGCTTCTTGAGGAGGGGCGGGTTGCACCCGCGAATTCGCTTGCCTTTGCTGGGGAGCACGAAGAGGCGGAAAATCCTCCGTCCTGAATGCTGGGGTTTTGTCCTTCTTGCGTCCTGGTTGATTGTTGCTTGACGCCTGCTTTCGGATGCGTTTGAAGTCCTCGCGTTTGGAGCACTGTCTGTCGGAACCTTGATGTGCACCACCACAGTTAGCGCATTTTAACGCCACGGCTCCATCCGCAGGGCAGTTGGAAGTGGCGTGTTCTTGAGCGCAGTTGCTGCAGCGTGGCTTGATGTTGCAGTTGCGGGTACCGTGACCAAAATTGAGGCACCGCTGGCACTGCGTTACGTCACGATGGCCGCCACGGTATGGCTCCCATCGTACGATGATGGAGTAGATCGATCGGATGGCTTGCAGCGCATTGAGAGTCACCGTCCCTTTCTGGAAGTGCACCAGGAAGAGGCAATCCGGGTACGTCTTCACGTTTTCGTCTCTCCTTGTCATTCGGAATACAGCGATTGGGGCTAGCTTGTACCGGTTGATTTCAGCTTCGACCATCTTGGGGTCGAAATTTGGTAGACCCCTGATGACTACCTTGAAGGGCTTCTCACCGGGGATGTCGTGCGTGAAGAATTCCGCCTTGGAATCCTTCAGATATTTCACGGCCACTTCGTACTCCGCTTTTGTTCGGAGCATCACCTTGGTGCCGATCCTGCCGAGCTTAAACTCAGCGGCAACGCCCAGCGATGAGAGATCGCCAATCAGCGTGTTGAGTGGTACTTGCTTCACCACCAGTGGAGGAAGCTTGATTTTCACCGCACTCGGGCCGGCAGAATTCTCGGCTTCGACGGCGTCGCCGAAATCACCGATGTCGCTGGCGTTCGTCGCGGTAACATCGTCGCGTCCGCTCGTACCATCGGACTGTCCTTGGTTCTTCTTCCTCTTTTTCGTCCGCTTCACCGGGACTGGGTTGGTATTTCCAACATCGGTGGGCAGGGTAGCGTACCTATTTGAGGTAGGTACCGAGCTACCCTCACCACTGTTCTTCTTCTCCGCTTGGTCACGAATTCTGCTCCGAGAGCGCTGTCTTCCCATCACGCTATGCGACCGACACTACTGACGACGCGACGTGCAGTATATCTGCGAACGTTTGTAACAAACTATAGGTTAATCGAACAACTCGACAGAGCGAGCAAAGACCGAACTGTACTGCTTGACGTTCAAGCAGCTAATGATGATTGTCAGTTTGCCTAATGGGTGCCACTTTTATAGGAGCGCGCTGTCTGCGCATGGTGATATGGACGTCGCTGATTGGTTAGTGTTGTTTGTCGCTGTTCGTCAGCGGCGATTGTCAAGATGGTTGGTTCACTTTCGGCGGAGACGGAACATACTCCCCCGGTTGAGGTAACTCAACAATTACCAGGAGGTTGTACGTTATCTTCGATAGGCAGTACCGATATCTTGTTGATAGGGCGTCTGTAGCTGGAACCTCCTGCAACGACATCGACAGTTCGGACCAAACCGTCATCGCCTGGATATACGGCTATGATGCGACCCAACTTCCAGTTGAGTGGGGGTTGGTTTCGATCGTGGAGCAGAACAACCATGTTTTCACGGATGTTCGGCGTAGTTCGAAGATTCTTCTTTCTGGGTTGTAGGGTGTTCAGATAGTCGCGACTCCAAGCGCGCCAGAAATGTTCGCGCATAAGTTGCAGGTGTTGCCATCTAGTTAGACGTGCTGCCTTGACGTCTTCCAAGGATGGCTCGGGTATGGCAGTGAGAGGGCGTCCAATCAGATAGTGGGCTGGCGTGATCACCAGTGGGTCTGCCGGGTCGTTGGAGATGGTGAAAAGTGGTCGAGAATTTAGCACAGCTTCGATTTCTACCAGAACGGTGGATAGCTCCTCGAACGTGAGCTTTACGTTGCCGACAATACGCTTTAGATGGCTCTTGGCGGACTTGACTGCGGCCTCCCAAAGGCCACCGAATTCGGGTGCGTCCGGTGGGATGAAATGCCACTCGATCTCACGGTTGCGGCAGAATTTCTCGATGGTGTTAACGGCTTGCTGATCCCGGAACTGTTGGAACAAGGCGTTCAGTTCATTGTTGGCACCTCGGAAGTTGGTTGCATTATCCGAGTGCAGCTGTTGGATCATTCCTCGTCGTCCAAGGAATCGCTTCAGGGACGCCAGAAAGGCATCGGTGCTTAAGTCGGAAACCGCTTCTAGGTGGACGGCCTTGGTGGTCATACAAACAAAGACGGCCACATATGATTTCACTAGAGCAGGACGGCGCACACCTTGCTTAATCAGGAAAGGCCCGGCGTAGTCCACTCCGGTCACGGCAAATGGGGGCGATGGTACCACTCTCGATGCTGGCAGGTTTCCCATCAGTTGGCTGGTATTGGTTGGATTAATCCGGAAGCATCTCACACACTTACGTGTAATTTGCCGGATGGTGGAGCGAGCGTTCAGAAGCCAATATCGTTGTCTCATGGCGTTCATCAGGCCAGACTGCCCGACGTGAAGCTGTTCGACGTGCATCTGTCGAATCAAAAGGCGTACCACCGGGTCCTTGTCTGGTAAGATGATGGGATGACGGCTCTCGAACGGTAGTTGTGAGCGATCGAGTCGACCGCCCACACGAAGTAGACCATCGGTATAGATAGGACGCAGGTTTGCCAACTTCTTGCAGGGTTCGTGGGCAACAACTCGTTGAATCTCGTCCGCCAAATGAACGAACTGAACCACGTGGATTATAGCTTCGGTTGCCTGTCGCAGTTCCGGTATCATCAGGTGATGGTTTGTCTTCCGCTCGGCAGGGTTCTTCATACGGCAGTTACCAACGAATCGCAAAACGTAGCCCATTACACGTTGGATTTTGCGGAAGCTGCTGTATCTGGAGAAAAATGGGAAAGGTTCCATACTCACAGCTGCGGTGACGATGACTGGTTTCAGCTCTGGCAGCAACGGATCTGGTACTTCTTCGGGTGGATCGATGTCGTATTTCACTCTCTGGAGGAACTCAGGGCCATTCCACCAAAGGTTGTTGTTCTCCAAGGCTCCAGGTAGTTGGCAGCGCGAGACGATGTCGGCAGGGTTCTGCAGCGATCTAACGTACTCCCACCGGAATCCACCAGTGTGTTCTTGAATTACAGCGATTCGGTTTCGGACGAATAATAGGAGTTGGTTGAGCGGTTTCTTGATCCAGGCTAGGACAATCGTTCTGTCACACCAAAGTACAATTTCCCGGAACTCCATATCCAGGGCAGGTAATACCTTCAGAACTAATCGTGTCAGCAAGAGAGCGGCGCAAAGTTCTTTTCGTGGGATGGAAAGATCGTGAAGAGGGGCCAACTTGGATTTGCTTGTCAGTAGGCGGAGCTTCGCTGAACCATCGTTGAACAGGCTTCGTAGGTAGATGCAGGCCCCGTACGCCACTGTTGAGGCATCGGAGAACCCGTGCAATTCGAACGCGACGACTCCTTGGAATGTCACGCATCTTGGGATGGCGATGTTGTGCAAATGCGACAACGAAGCTTGAAGTTCTTGCCACTTTTGCGCCGTGTCTTCATCAATCGGATCGTCCCATCCGACCTTGAGCTGCCACAACCGTTGAGCCATTAGTTTTGCCAATACAATGACTGGAGAGACCAGCCCAAGAGGGTCGAAGAATTTGGCTATCTCCGAATACATTACCCTCTTCGTAACACGTTGTTGTAATGGCGGCGGTAGCTTCGGATGGTTTGCAATGTACAGCGTATCGGCATTCGGATCCCAGAGCAAGCCAAGGACCTTGATAGCTTCGTTTACATCACGTTCTTCTAACGGTACCCTTTTTTCCTGGTCTTCCACGGGAATGCGCTCGAGAAATTCTTTGGAGTTCGAGCACCATTTATGTATCGGAAAACCACCACGTCCTAGGAGCTGCTTCAATTGTTGTTGAGCTTCGATTGCATCTTCCACCGAGTCTGCGCCGGACAGTACATCGTCCATGTACGTCTCCTCCTTTACAATGCGAGAGGCGATAGGAAAAAACTCACCTTCTTCCTCGACGAGCTGTACCAGGCACCTTGTTGCGAGGTATGGAGCGGATGCTGTACCGTAGGTAACAGTACACAGTTCCAGAACCCGTAGCTTCTGCGACGGGTGTGGTCTCCAGAAGATTCTGAGGAAACGTCGATCTTGTAGTGCTTGCAGTACCTGCCGGTACATCTTGGCAACGTCTCCAGAAAAGGCGATCTTGAACTTTCTGAAGCGTAGGACGATGAAATGCAGATCATTCTGCACCACAGGACCGACTTGCAGGACTTGGTTTAAAGACAGCTTTTCGGATGACGACTTGGCACTTGCATCGAACACGACACGACATTTTGTGCTTGAGCTGGACGGACGCAGTACAGCGTGATGTGGAAGATAATACCTCTGCTGGTTGGGAGGATCATCAGCTTCATTGATTTCACGGCAATGTTCGAGAACCTCGTACTCTCGAACGAACTCTACGTACTGCGCTTGTAGTTCGGGATTGTTCATCAGTCGTTTCTCCAGCATCAGAAACCTCTTCAGAGCTAAAGCGCGGCAATCGTCCAGCTGCGAAGAATTTTCGTTGAACGGCAAGCTCACGATAAATCTTCCGGACTCGTCACGCTGGTATGTGGACAGAAAGTGTGCTTCGCATGCCATCTCCTCGGTTGATAACTTGGGTACGTCCGGCACTTCCTCGATTTGCCAGAACTTGTACATCTTTCGCTCGATGTCTTCAAGAGAAACGTGGCTGGCATGCTGAACTGATACGTTGGAAATCTGTGGCTCGACGATGACACCAGATACGATCCACCCAAGGTGAGTGTCTCGCAACTGTGGCAGGTTGTCCGCCAGGTTGAGTTGGCTTGGCTTCAGTATATCAAAAAACAGCTCTGCGCCGATCAACAGGTCCACCTTATCGGGCGTGTGGAACTCGGGATCGGCAAGAACCACTCCAGTAGGGATGTCCCAATTGTTGATGTTGATCTTCGACGATGGAATTGTGCCCGTTACTTTCGGCGTCACTAGGCACTCGAGGCTGGCTTGGAAGTTGGATACTCGGGACTTGAATTTCAGCGTCACCTTGTCACGAGCGAGGGTGCACAACGCGTTGATACCGGTGATCGAAACGTTGGCTGGCTTCTTCGGCAGACCCAGGCGATTGGCCATGTCTTCGGTCACGAAATTCACCTGGGAGCCGCTGTCCAACAGGACGCGGCATGGATGGGGATGACTCTTCTTATCAAACACCTGCACCACTGCGGTAAGCAGTAGTACCGTCTTGGTCGACTGGGCGAAGTTTGACGAACAGGTGGTGGACACAGGATGTTCCACGGGGGCAAGAATCTTCTGCACCGACGTCGACGGTTGACTCGGAGCAGCCGGAACCGGTGGCGGGATTGCCATAGATTCCGCGGAAAGAGAAATGTTTGGCATTTTCTCCTGGGTGGGTGCCCCATCATCATGGAGCAACGTGTGGTGTCGGCGCTGACACTTGTGGCACGTCTTGATTGAAGGGCAGTTCTTGGAACGGTGTCCTTTGCGCAGGCAGTTAAAGCAGACTCCTGCTGCTCGGATCTTTTCGTTCTTCTGGGAAGAGGTTAGGTTGTTCAGGGCAGTGCACTGGAAGTTCCGATGATCACCACCACAAATCTCACATGCTTGGGCCGCATTGGTGGAAACTGCGTGGCTCTTCTGCGGCTGAACTCTTGAAGGTAGCTGGGCTTGTTTTGGCTTGATTGTTGGCGGCACTGACTGGAACGCTGCTTCGCAGTTTTCCAGTATCTGGCATCTGGATTTCAGGAACTCGATGACTTGGGAATACTTCGGCAGATCTCCTTTCTTCTGGGTCCCTTCCCAGGACTTACGGGTCGATTTATCAAGTGCTGAAATTATCAGATACACAATGATGTGTTCTGAAACTCCGGTGATTTGTTGCTGAAGGTAGCGCAAACTTTCGACGTGGTGAGTGGCTTCGTTCAGCAGTGTTCGCAGTTCCTTATGAGACTCCGACGTCATCTTCTTGAGGAACAACAACCCACGGATGTGAGTTTCCACTATGACTCGCTTGTTCTCGTATCGGTCCGTTAAAATGGTCCAAGCTTGCTCGTAGTTACCCTCGCTTAGGAGCTTAGCGTCCAGAACTCCAGTAGCATCTCCGATAAGAGCTTTATCGAGGTGATACAATTTTATGGCATTTGTATCCCCCGAGTTGGCCATCAGGTCCTGGAAGATGGCCTTGAACTTGGGCCATGCGTCGTAACTCCCATCGAACGTTGGGATTGGTGCTTTTAACGGTTGCTGCTGGATAATCACGTGAGGTGCTGCTGGAATGGCTGGAGGAACCTTTGGAGTGGCTCGAGCTTTTGCCTCTAGCAGTAACTCTTCCACAGCATTGGATACGTCGTAGTACAGTTTCTCGAAGCTTGCGTATTCGTCATCCTGTCCATCGAGCGCTTCATCGGGTACCAGGGCTATTACCTTGCTGTGGAATTGGCTGTACTCAGCGTAGGTAACAGCCAGGTTCTTGGATAGCACACCAAGTTGTGCCAATCCAAGCGTCTCATTGATCAACGTCCGATTAATCCGCACCAACTTCATTTTCGCTTGGGAGCGCTGGCGAACCAATCCACGATATTTCTTTGCTGTAGCTTCATCCCAGTCGGCTTCCCATTCGTCGAATCCATGGAACGATCCAGATCCATCCGATGGTGACGGATTTCCTTGTTGCTGTTCGACACCAGCATCTTGCACGCCATCGCGAGTCGCACCAGCATCTTGCACACCATCGCGTGTCGATGAACGCGTAATAGGCATTTTCGTATTTTTACGAAATCACTTTGTCTTTAATTTGTCGCGAACGCGCACACGAACTCGATTCACTTGTTTATTCGCGCACGACGGGCATCGGCAACAGCGGAAGCAGTTTTGTTTTGGCACTGTTTGCTAGCGTAGCTCGTCCTTTTCCCCACTCGGAAGGCGGCAGGCAGTTCGATCCTTTTGGTAGGACTGGGCAAACTTTCGGGCGAAAGCTTCTTCAAACGGCTCGCTATCCGGTTCGTGATGGACCAAATTGATGTTCGGTCTGGGAAGGCACTTTCCCTTTCGGCAGTGGACTGTATCGGCAATGATTGGTGGAGGAGGCAAGCGTTGATCTAAATCAAACTCTTTGAGCTCTGAAAAGAGCTGGGGGTGGGGTTCAACGCTTGCTCCGAACCAGGGATGCGTGCTGGGTAATTATTCAAACGGCGAACGGCTACGCTAGTAACTACTTTATTTCTCTACTGCTTTTGTTTACAAAGGTTTGCTTTCTTCTGCTGCTTGCTGATGCTTACTCGTGGCCGGTCAAAGGGTAACTGATCTAATGGGTGCCACTTTTATAGGAGCGCGCTGTCTGCGCATGGTGATATGGACGTCGCTGATTGGTTAGTGTTGTTTGTCGCTGTTCGTCAGCGGCGATTGTCAAGATGGTTGGTTCACTTTCGGCGGAGACGGAACAAGGTCACTAAAGTCACTATTCCTTAAAATTTAGTCACTAAAGTAACTTTTTTACTATCGAAGTTCAGAGTAAAAAAAATTCTTCAAAAACTCACATCAAATCACAGATTGATTTGGTAAAAAATGTGTGTTAGAAAGATTCATTAAAAATGCGTGTCGGACATTCTGACGGACAAGAAAAGTTGCAACAGACGGAAATGTTAACTGTAAAATTGATGTTGACGAAATCACTAATATTTTTATTTGTTTGATCTCGAATTGGTTATAGACCTATCACAAATTGTAAGAGGTTTCGCAGGTTGCAATTTTCTCAATTTGGTTGTGTTAGATATCTCGACTTTTTAAGCCAAAAAAAAAATGGTCAAAAACCAAGAGTAGGTCACTCCGCACACCAATCCTGGGTCATCTTTTTTTGTCAGTGTGCCACAGGTGTGCCGATTGTGCCGGTCATAGAGCAAGCAAATCGCAGGAATAAATCGGATTGAGGATGACGCGGGAAGTGGCGGGTGTGCGAAATTTTGGTGTTTTGTGTTCATAGGATAATAACAGTTCTGTCTTTTAGGGTTTTATAATGCCCTCAAAGGCAGAACTGAAACCTAGCCTTTCGTGATGTGAAAAGCAACGGTCTATTAGTGGCCGGAAAGAGTTGGAACCGGTGGGGAACATGGTTCAAGATCGACTATAGAGGATGATGAAGTCAGTTTATTTCGTGTGAGTTGCAGCATTATTTGAATTAAGGGTATTAATGAGGTCTGATTAACTGCCTCTGCCTCTTGAGCTCACTCTAGAACCTACATTTCGTATTTAGATCTATATTTTAACTGCTGGTCTGAGTTCCTTTGGTATATTCAATTAGAGGATGTTACTGAATATACAGTTAAACAGCACATAATGTTGTGAACAACTTCAATGACAGTTGTCTAGCAGTGCTCTCAGTTTATTTAAAATGATCCAATACCTACGAAATTGTGCCGAAGCTGTGCCGATGGATGTGCCCAAGCTGTGCCGAATATAATTTCGGCACAATGTTCTGAGTGATTTACCCCCCTGCGCTTCGGTCAGAGAGCGTATAGGGCGTCGTTGTGCCAATTTGGTTGTGGCACATTTCGAGTATGAGAGAGTAATAATGTTATAACGCATCACTTTCAGAAATATTTCACTTCACAACCGATGAACCATTCTGACGGCCATATGAGTACCCAAGTAACCATATGGTCGCAATATAGCTTGTATATTCTTACTTTGCTTGACTATTGTTAGTTGGGGAATTTGATGAAACTGTCACTTCTTGAAACTGATCCCTTTCGTATTTGTTTCATTCTCTTTTCGCACACGGAGCGCCGGTGGAACAGCGACTTTGGACGTGAGCCTCGTCCCTGATCACCATGGCAATTCAATTCAATTCCATGAAACCGACCAAAACAGGCGGAATCATACTAGAACCAACCAAGGACGATCTACGGAAGGAAATTGCCGGTGAAGCACAGAATGAAATACGAAGCGTTAGAGAAAAAGTCCAAGGGATTCCAAAAGAAGTAATCAACGACGGCGGAAGAGCAGAATATGGTGAGAGCTTTCCAATTATTAAAAAAATATATATCAAAATTAAACTAAATACATGCCATGTTTGAAAAAATATATTTTCGAACCTGGAAGCGTGTATATAATACCAATATCCATTTGATAACGGTGATGCATACATGCGGGGCTTATTGTAAGTGAAAGTAACCTCGGAATGGGCGTGACTCTCCAGACATTCTGAAATGGGGTGCTGGATCTGCAATAGAGCTATCACCTTCTAACTCCCGGACTAAAGCTGTCTACAATGACCATAAATGCGACATTGTAGAGAGAGTTCTTCCATAATAACACTGCCGGCCAGTGGGGGTTAGAGGGAATACACACACACACACACACACACACACACACACACACACACACACACACACACACACACACACACAATGTTCTGAGTGATTTACCCCTTTGTCCAAAACTCTAAAATGCATCCCTAAATCACTAATTTTTCACGATCAAGATTTTTAGACCTAGACGCATTCATATTTTGTTTTATGTCCGTGATCTTTCGATCTGGGATAATTTCTACGTTCCACAGTAATGAGAGGTTTTTAAAAACTGCGATCTAGAAAAGTTGTCTATGTCCCACAGTTATGAATTTGTTTCCTTGTGTTACAGAAGATTGTCTTCTTGGAAGGAATGGAGACGACCAGTGCGTTATAGCGGCTACAAATAGGAGAACGATTTTTTTAATTAAAATACTTATCGGTTATCGCATCGCTTCATCAATATCCTAGATATTTAAAATTGACTGAATTTGAACATTTTTCTCTGTGCCTCAATTTTGCGATCTAATCATCAATGTGTGATTTAGATGCTAATATCAACTTAGTAAATAGTTTGTTTAAAAAAATGCTTATTCAATTCATATTTATTTTTTGAGGATAATGGGATCCATAAACCGTTTGTTTTATTTTTTTGGAACATGAAAAATGCGGGTTTGTGAGTTAATAAAATTTCTCAAAGTGGCAATCGAAATCAATGGAAGATTGAAACCATATCTTTCTGACCAATAAATGTCACTATTGGTCACTTTTTTATTGTTTAAAAGTCACTATTTGGTCACTATTTTCGTTATTTTAGTTACTAAAGTCACTACTATTAAATCACATACTCACTACCAGCCCTGCGAGTTAAATTTAACTCGGCAAATCGTTCACAGCCTTAAGCCTAGTATACAGATCGAAGCGAAACGAAATTTGAAGCACGCAAAAAATCATGAAATTTCGCTAGCGAAAAAGGTTCAGTTCATGTGAAACGAAATCGATCAGTTTACACCTCCGGTGAAGTGAAAATCTGACAGATACGCTCTCCCGAAACGTCAACTTTTCGCTTAGCTGCTGCTGTTTTCGCGAGCGCTGCATGCGCGAAAAAAAATAAACGTAAGCGAAAAAGATGCGATCTACAACATTAGATTTCGCTGGATCGTATCTGTTTACAGTTCAAAGCGAAGTGAAAAATTTGCCAACTGCGTTTTTCACGCTGGTGAAAAATTTAGTATTTTGTATGAGATTTTCGCTTCGCTTCGATCTCCATACAGGCCTTTAGGCTGTGTTCCATTTGGAAATTTTTCACTTGAATTTGACACTTCGAAAGATGTTCGAAAATCTCTCTGTTGTTGATCGGCCGATTTTCGAGAAAGCGTCTGTCAAAGTTGATTGCTTGTCTGTTTTAAATAAGTCTGCTGGAATCAGGCCAATGACAAAGCCTATACCAACAGCAGCGTTTGACAGTAGGCAGCATGTCCCGGGTTCAAATCGTTTATTTTGCTGTGCTGGGCCTGCTGTGACGGTATAACATGTTGCCTACGCGTTTGCCACTGGGCTGGCTGGAATAGCAGGTTTATTTGAAAATTTTCCATCTGTCAAATTTAAGTGAAAATTTACCAAATGGAACTCAGCCTTAGCAACAATCAATACGAAACTAACGATTTTAAATTGGCTCACCACTTTAGTAGCCTATTGGTCCCAAGCAAACGATTAACGTACCCTATTCTAGTTGAAATTCTATTACTACACTATGTTTGTTTTGATTCGCTATGAAAGTTTGACAGATAACATCAGGGGTGTGTGGATTCATGCAGAACATGCAGGGGTGAGTGAAATAGCTTGGGACTGCTTGGGACCGTTGTTCTGGTACTTAGTGAGCCAAAAATAATAATGATTTTCTTCGGGACCCAGTGGTCTTAGAGTTACCTCTATGGCCTTAGGCCGTTCGCCATGCTGAGTTTCAAAATTGTTTTAAACTACTCGTCAATTCTATAATTTGAAACTGTCAAAAATAAAACTGCAACACGATCAGCGCAACGCACAGTTCTAAAAGATGTTTGTAATCATCAAGCTCGATAAACTTTACTGTTCTCTATGAAGTTCTCCGTTTTTTTGTGAAGCTCTTCGAAACATCTTTAAATAATACATCCAAAGAAATTTGAAACAAAGTTCCATTTGTGTTTCAAACTCGCTCAGAAATAAAACATAATAGTCGAGCGGTTGCAAATCTGGTGCAAAATAGTGCTCGAATAATGAAACTGCAACTCAGCATTGCGAGAGGTGCGTTTCTGTTCTACCGTTCCGATTCAAATTTCCCCTGCGCTTTGGTCAGAGAGCGTATAGGGCATCGTTGTGCCAATTTGGTCGTGGCACATTACGAGTATGAGAGAGTGATTGCAGTTTGCTCAAAAGTGCCTGAGTAAAATGCAAGTATTTTCGATGATTACCCGTAGTTGTTACAGTGAAGATATACACCCATATTCTCGTTTATGTCTGGACGTGTTTGCCATACAGAAACATTTTTATTTGATTTTGTGTGGTGGATGGGTTTCGGGCGTGGACAGGCATATGGGTGATAATATTAAGTTTACGTTAGGATAACGTTGAAACATTGAGAAATGTATCGCTTCAGTTTAAGAAGCACTTCACTTCGCAACCGATGAACCATTCTGACGGCCCACATTGCCGTGCTGGCGCCGTGTGTTGGCAGGGTCCAATATTGAACAGTTTGACGTTTATAAAGTACCATCAGTTAAAACTGTATTTTTGAACTTTATCTCTATACATTCTTAGATGTTTCTTAGTAGATTATCATGTTGATGTAAGCTGATTCAAAGAGTAAATGGTATTAACATTGAGCTGTCCATAGTTGGGCGTTGTTGAACCTCTGGTACTTGCACGACATTTCATGTGAATACCAAAGTAACCATATAATCACAAAATAGCTTTAGGTGTGGGTTCAGAGTGGTACAATGTCACTGAGATATGGTTAGTTGGGCATTCAGATGAAACTATTACTTTAAAAAACTAATCCTGGTTGCATCTCTTTTTCGTTTTTTCGTTTGCATGTAACACTGTTTGATATTACTAACCGCACCGAGCCTTCATTCCGGGTGGTGAGCGAACCTGAAGAAGAAGAAGAAGAAGACAATAAACCCCTTCTCGGAACGAGTGTTTTGTTAGTGGACCTGGTCTGCAATTCAAGGTTGGACTCTGTGATGATAAGTATCACATAACAGGTAAAGTAGGCAGCATCATCTTTATCGAAATGTAAGTATTATTGACAATAATCATAACTAGATTATATGCAAATTTATATGATAGGTACCTGGATCAACGTTGTTTAAACATGCGCATTCAATCGAGACGGCTAATATATATATATATATATCAATTTAAGTCAATATATATATATATATATTCATTAAAATTACTCACTATAAATTTCATGCATTGTTTCTTCTCATTGTAGACAGCGAATAAAGAATAGCGAGCAAGGGCGCTATAACCTAGGCGAATACAGCATTCCCTCCGTATAGGTTACGTCCGCACACCGCTCTCTGTTGTCCTTCGACTCAGGTCGGCTGGATCGATTGAGGGATGGCAGTGGGTGGGCGGTGCCGTCCACGCTTGTACGGAGGGAGGACTGTACGCTCGAACACAAGGGGTAAATACCTGTGTTCCATCCCAGGAGATCGGACAACCAAGGAGTGTACATTAACTTTCTTAGCTCTGTCACTCCCAACGATTTATATAGCCTATTTTCAAATCCTGCATACGGAGCGGTTGGTACGGTATGTCCCCGCTCTTTGATTACCTGTGGATTAAATGTTAACCACTGTCTATACTTATTAAGTAGACATGGTAAACATTCAATTCCACAAAAATTAACTAAACGCTACACAGTAGGCCTGGCCGCTTTATTGTTTGTTTCACATCCTTGATGTGCAGCAGGCATTAATAATGACAAGAAAAATGATAGATGTATCATTTTCCAGGATTCTTTCAAGTACTGGCTGTGTATGTGTAGACTAGACTAGACTACCGTTCCGATTCAAATTTCGGACGATTCAAATTTCGGACACTTTCATTTTTAATTAAATATTACATCCAGTTAGAAACAAAGTAATAATGTTAGATGATCGTGGAGGGCACTAGTCAAAAAAATTTAAAATTTACAAGACATGTGGATCATATTCGACCGAGAACTTTTAAAAGTGTCCTAAATTCGAGTTTAAGTGTCCGAAATTTGAATCGGCACGGTAGTTTCAAATTGAAACAGTCCTTATAAAATACAACAGCATTGCGAACGGCCTTAGGTAGCTGGTTAGTCTAGTTGAGACAGCAGGCAGAAAGCCTCCACCGCGCGATTTTTGACTGTGCAGGGAAGATCGGTCACTTGAAGACGGAATAAAGAGATCCGAAGTTGCGATGAATAGATCCGGTCATCCAGTTACGTTCCGTCAGTACGATCAAATCATATTCAATCTCCGCAACAGCCAAGAAAATAAAGTCGATTTTAGTCCTCAGCCCACACACGTTTTGATTTTTTTTTATCCGAAGGGCATTCGAGTAGCGCTCCCGGGTTCACAATCGCAACCATACTCACTTGGAGTTGTAGCAAAAATCAATTCGAAACTAACGATTTCAAATTGGCTCACTACTTGACTAGCCTATTAGTCCCAAGCAAATCGTTTAAAGTACCCCATTCTAGTCGAAATTCTAGTACTATACTATGTTTGTTTTGATTCACTATGAAAATTTGACCGATAAAATGAGGGGTTCGTGGTTTTTCCTATGTTTCGAGGGGTACATCGATTAGTTTGGGACCGAAGATAGTACCAGAGCTGAGCCAAAAAGTTGAGCTCGTTTTTTCGGGACCTTCTGGTATTAGAGTTACCCCTATTGTTGTAGGCCGGAAGTCCCCGATTGTTGTTGTTGTTTTGCTTGACAGCAGCTTTTCGGCTTCGCTCTTCTATATGTGACAGTGATCTTGCTCACTGAGCAATGTGAGTTACTCGAGGTGCATCAAAAGCAACATTTGAAATTGCTCATGATTAGGAGCTGTCTTGCCCCTTGGCGAGTCCCATGTAAATTTTTGGAAAATCATAGTAAATTTATTAATAATTTATAGTTAAAATCAGTTGGATTGAAGCTTGGATTTTATCGAAGACATCAAATCGAGAAGACTGGCAACTCTGCCAGAATCCAAGCGACAGATACAGCAGCGCTGCGCTCGAGCGAAGGTGGAAGTACTGCATAGAAAAAAGAGCAAATACACAAACCTTGCTTCAGAGGTTGTAATCTTTGCCATCGAAGTATTTACCTCTGTACGGCAGATGACGCGATTGTGTCGGTCTCATAGCGGTCGCATGAGAAAATGGAAGAGTTGCCAGTCTTCGATTTTATGTTATATCAGCGAAAAATATGGCAACTCGAAAAGCAGAACTGTAACTTCACCTCTGGACGATTGAATTTAAGGATGGGACTGATATGCGATTACTTTGATTGATGGGACAAACTGGCTTGATGTTGTTTTCACTAGAGTCGGTGTATAATGAGTCACGCCAAGAGTGAAGCCAAGTCTACCTATCGAACTGTCAAACCAGCTACCTATCGTGCAAAGTAAACAAACATTACGATGCTATGAAAGATCCACGAAAGGTATTGCAATAAAATATAAAATTTAATCGAAGAAATCATAATAAACACGCAGTGAGCATTATATTGTCATGGGATACGTTTGGTAATGTTCAGTAATGAGAATTTCTGCTATTTTTTGTTAAGATAATTTGACAAAATTACTGATATAATGATTTACTACAGTCGCTATTATTTTTTCTCGCTAGAAGTCATTTGAAGTTGATGTAGAAGTCCTCTGTTGTCAAGTTAAAAGAAAGGGAATCTTTCGAAAACCGTGATGCGAGTTCAACTTTTTTTCTCTTGGCGTGACTCATTATACACCGACTCTAGTTTTCACATTTTTCATGATCAAAGTCCGTAGTTTTATCACATCATATGAAAGTAGATGCCAATTGATAGTGGATAGCGTTGTTATCTCAAAAATAATGAGAATCCATATGGGACTTAGTTTAGATATGAGTTTGGCTCGTACCACTGTCGTCTGTTCGCTAAGAGCCAACTGTTTTTTGTCTGACTTCTGATTGGTATTCCATGTGTTGATTATAATATTATAGGTATATTATTATGCATTGCACGAATTTTTAGACTTCTGCGAGAAGATTTCAGTGACAGTTATGCTTGCGCTCTCACTAATACCATAGAGGTAACTCTAAGACCACTGGGTCCCGAAGAAAATCATTATTATTTTTGGCTCACTCAGTACCAGAACAACGGTCCCAAGCAGTCCCAAGCTATTTCACTCACCCCTGCATGTTCTGCATGAATCCACACACCCCTGATGTTATCTGTCAAACTTTCATAGCGAATCAAAACAAACATAGTGTAGTAATAGAATTTCAACTAGAATAGGGTACGTTAATCGTTTGCTTGGGACCAATAGGCTACTAAAGTGGTGAGCCAATTTAAAATCGTTAGTTTCGTATTGATTGTTGCTAATACTACTTAATCCTTATGTCAGACAGTGTTATGCAAACAGCAGCAGCAAACCATCAAAACCAAAACAAAACAAAATAAAATTTCTCACGATCTGTCAAATCACAAGCCAACTAGGCTATCCAAGACAAGGAGAGGAGGTCTGGCAATGTGCAGCTTGTTGTTTTTTCCTTCGCTCGCATTCGAATGGAACAGTGAGTTTGACGTCACACTTGTTGTTAAATGGTAACAGTAGGGGAATGAAAGAGACTATAAAATTAGCATTGCCCGATCTTTCTCTTTGACATAGCTAGGCTACGTTTGTGTGAGTAAGAGATAGGTGTACGCTGGGTGTGCGAAAATATTCACTGTGCAGAAATTTTCTGCACAGTTGTCTAAGAAGGTGCAAAATGCGCAATATATTATATTATAGTTCTATTATCACATTAAATATTACAAAAAATAAAACAAGTCCAACAGTCTGAACAAAAGTCCTTGTTGTTTATGAAAACATCACTTAATTTAAGAACGAAGGTTAAGTTTTGCTTGAATTGTCCTGTCTTTCTTATCTCTTCTTTTGATTTGATCACTAATAGTACGTTCAGACTACAGAGTTATAACAACAATCAATACGAAACTAACGATTTTAAATTGGCTCACTACTTGACTAGCCTATTGGCCCAAGCAAATCGATTAACGTACCCCATTCTAGTATAAATTCCAGTACTACACTATGTTTGTTTTGATTCGCTATGAAAGTTTGACAGATAAAATGAGGGGTTCGTGGATTTCCCTGTGTTTTGAGGGGTGCATCGATCAGCTTGGGACCGAAGATAGTACCAGAGCTGAGCCAAAAAGTTGAGCTCGTTTCTTTGGGACCTTCTGGTCTTACAGTTAATCGATTTGCTTGGGACCAATAGGCTAGTCAAGTAGTGAGCCAATTTAAAATTGTTAGTTTCTTATTGATTGTTGGTTTAACTCTGCTATTAGTGTTCATTATTTGCAGTTCTCCATTCATCTATACACTAGTCGTGATCATGTGCGGTAATTGATTTTCCTTACATAACATCTGCATTTCGAACTACAGGGGACTTCCGAACTTGCTGGCCATACTCCCATCTTCCCTTATCCGGTTACTTCTATTTCATCAGCCGAATAAAGAATGTCGCTGCTATTTAGGTGGGGAACTTCCGGTAGTCGTTGCTGAAAAATTGCATTTCTACGTGTCCGGTGGAAAGTAACGATTTAAAATTGGCTCACTACTTGACTAGCCTATTGGTCCCAAGAACAGCTATAAGCGTACCCCATTCTAGTCAAAATTCCAGTACTACACTATGTTTGTTTTGATTCGCTATGAAAGTTTGACAGATAAAATGAGGGTTTCGCGGATTTTCCTATGTTTCGAGGGGTGCATCGATTAGGTTGAGACCGAAAAGAGTACCAGAGCTGAGCCAAAAAGTTGAGCACGTTTCTTCGGGACCTTCTGGTCTTAGAGTTACCTCTATGGTATTAGCGTCATTCGGAATAAAACTTCAATATTTTAACAGACTCTTGGGACTTGTTTATGGGACTGTAAAAATCGGAATCGCGAAAGTGCTATTTTTTTTAAATCGACGGATTCCGGTAGAATTCGATCCAACTTTCGACGGCTCAGAAAATGATGATTTTGTTGTTGTTGGCATAAATATCTATCTCAAGAATCTACCTGTCCCCACCAAACATTTTGAAGAACGATGTTGATGACACATCATACTTCGAACTGGAACATACTGATACAGCGCATGCTGATTGTCCCATTAATCCAATTTTGCTCCAATTTCCACAAAAAAATGAAAAACAAATTCCATAAGACAACCGCTATTAGCGGCACTTTTAGTTTGCTTTGCTTGTGATTTATCATGTCATGTTGAAAGATCGTGTATTAGCGTTAATTAACAGTGTAGTTGTAGCAAGGGGTTGGTCACTCCGCACAGTATGCCAACACTACAGATGGACACACCTGGGCACTTTCATTGGCACCCATGGTTTGAAATTTTCATGATATTTAAAGTTACTGGCAACACGGTACAATATCTGAGCCTGCTCTGTGCATGTGTCAAAATGTTAATTATGTTATGTTGTTGACACAATCCAATTTTTGGTTTCATAACGTCAACCGTGAATGTCCGGCGAAGTTCTGCCATGGATTCCTCATAGCGCACTTATTTTCAAACCATTAGCTAAAAACCGGTCAAAATTCAACGCGGTATGTTTGCGGGATGAGCGAGGCCATCAAGGCGATGACCGTTGCCAAGTACAACCATAGAAGTAACTCTAAGACTAGTAGGTCCCGAAGAAACGAGCTCTACTTTTTGGCTCAGCTCTGGTACTATCTTCGGTCCCAAGCTAATCGATTCACCCCTCGAAACATAGGAAAATCCAATAACCCCTCATTTTATCTTTCAAACTTTCATAGCGAATCAAAACAAACATTGTGTAGTACTAGAATTTTGACTAGAATGGGGTACGTTAATCGATTTGCTTGGGACCAATAGGTTAGTCAAGTAGTGAGCCAATTTCAAATCGATAGTTTCATATTGATTGTTGGTACAACTGTAATCTGGGGGTGATAATCTGGGAGTCGCTACCGGAAGACTTCAAGATCGGAGAACTTCCACTCAAGACGATTGAACTGTTCAAGGATTTGGTGCGGAAAGCTTTGGTGTTTCAGAACAGTTTGATCGAAGTTGGGAAGGGGGTGGCATCGTTCCGGAACATGATTGAAAAGATGACCATTAACGCCGATTCGGAATGTGATTAGTGAGTTGGTTAGCGAAGAGGGCGAGACCCTGAAGGAGAAAGTGAAGGGAACGTTGAAGACGTTGGTAGATCGATTTGGGGCGAGAAGATTCGTGACGGAGCTGAAATCACTACCAAAGGAGGTTAAGAGGAATTTTAAGATGTTGATTGGTCAGTTTTTGGGCTTGAAGGTGAGCTCCTGAAAGTGGACATCGATGAGTTGGTTGAAGGATAGGTTTAGCTCTCGTACACGACCCTGATAACCCAGCGCTTGAAATCGAATATGTATAGGCTTGGTGGAGAAGAAGCAACAATCAATACGAAACTAACGATTTTAAATTGGCTCACTACTACTTGACTAGCCTATTGGTACCAAGCAAATCGATTAACGTACCCCATTTCAGTCAAAATTCTAGTACTACACTATGTTTGTTTTGATTCGCTATGAAAGTTTGATAGATAAAATGAGGGGCTCGTGGATTTTCCTATGTTTCGAGGGGTATATCGATTAGCTTGGGACCGAAGAGAGTAAAAGTGACCGGTGTTTTCCCTGATGCCCAGCGATTGGAGCAGTCCGGTAAGCATTTCAACATCGCGATGTTTGGAATAATCCTCGTAGAACTGATCTGAACGCAACTTTTCGAACTCTATGAGGTACGAATTGATTATGGAATCGGAGCCACACAGAGCGTCGTAAGGGGATCGGTGTCCATACAAAGGGCACCATCTGGCCGTAGTAGTTTTATCAGTGGTAATTTACCATGCTTGACTGTTGGACTGTCTGACCGTGTAGACATATTATACCCCACCTCCACCAGGGAAGTCTGATTCCGGTTGAAACTCCCACTAGAACGCTGGTGACGCATCTTTGACTGAGTCGATGGGTCATGAGAATCTGAAGAGCATCTGGACCAGTTTCCTCTAATGATGCACGCTCGCTTCGTCTACTATCCACCATCCCCTGTGATTCATCCGAGTCCTCATCATACTCCAATCCAGTAGAAGTTATTGTCCCCGGTAGAACGTTTTCACTCGAAGCTTCGATTCGGTGGCCGAGGCCGTTGCTTATTAGGTTCAGTGTAGTCCTTTTCCGAGAGAATTTGGGAGCAACGAACCGAGAGTCACGACAGTTAGGATCTGGGATAGGATTCTACTGCTTGTTGTTTTGTTTCTTGAAAACAAAACAAGTGAACTGTCAAATGCCGGGTTGCCAAACGTACACACTAACTTTAGATTACTGGAGTCAGTAAAATATTACTGGGTTTTTGAATTGCGGATCACCCAGTAATCATCACAGAAATAATTTTCATTACCGAACTGTCCGTAAAGTAAATCTGTCAAACATAACTGTTTATTCAGTAATTGGTTCGAGTTGCGTATGCTGGAAAACCCAGTATTTTGTTTTGTTTATTTTGCTGCAATTTAACTGACAAGACAGTTATTTGGTTCATTATTGTACCGTGTTACCCAGTTATATTAAAAGTAGTGAATGTGCAGTAATAACAGCACGAATCCTGGTGCAATTCACCGTTTACAATATGCCAATTAATATGACGACTTAATCCCTTGACGTACCCCGGAACAGCGCATCGACAGTGAAAGCAAACAATGCAAACATCCATTTTGTTAATCAAAATTTGTTGGAGATCACGGAACTGCAAAAAGAGTAAATAATAATTGTTGGTACTAACGAAATAGTTTTTCAATTTCTCTGGCGAGCTCTGCCGGCACTGCCGGCACAGCTGCGGCACACTGAGAAAAAAGTTGGCGCAAAATAAGTGTATAGAGTGACCACCCCATTGAGAAGTAGTCTTTTTACCACCACGGAGGCGCTGAAGGTGTTCGGCTGTTGTGTGATGTCCAGCTGAAGCTCTGTGGGGCTTCATCACATCAAGGGAGATAATAAGTTGTATTGTTCCATTATCCAATTTCTTCCTGGAGTTCAGATCTTGATGATCCTCTGATTCAACGAGGTATTGTACGATGTCTCGACGCCATGTTTTCGAGCACTACTGCCTAGACTTAGGCGGTAAGCTCCAATTCGGATTAATTTTTAATACCAGCCCTGATGAAGGATCTGCAAAATGTTTGTTAAGGATCGTATTGATAAACATCGACGCCGACAGTAAAACAGTAGTCTGATATTCGTGATCGAGATTTAATCCGAGGATAGTACCGGTTGGAGCTTACCACCATAAGTCTTAGAGGTTCAATATAATTAAAATTTAGGACTGTTTTTAATTTATTTTCTTTCATTGTAGTCCAATTTTTTGGTAAATTCAATATTTTATCTATGGCGCGGATGACTAACTGTCGCGCCGCGGATTCAAAATAGATATTTATGTGAGGATTTAGTAACAATCCTGCATTTACACATTACACATTAAGTTTTGACAATTCCAGCGAATGTTTCATCAACCCCTACTTCCGCGAGACATTTACTGTTATCAACAACAGAATAGTGCTTAATCAGAATGCCTTCAAACATGTGTTGATCTCAGTGTGTCTCAACGTTCCGTTTCCACACGCATTCACAATCCACCCATTAGTAGAGAACCGTTCGCTCGAAGAAGAGAACGACAAGTGAGTCTACCATTCTCGATTATTCAAACCGCGCGCCGTCGACGACCAACAACAACAATCTGCTGCTATCTTCTCTGCTCCGGTTCGCTTGCATCGTATGATTGATAAATAAGTTTATGTTGCGTCTTCGAGTTCACCCCCACACTCACTTACTCGCCACTCTGCTCTGCTCGAGCTGTTTCTCCTTCTCCAATCAAATCATCGCCGTTCGTGACGAGCGAGGTACTCGAATTGAACCGCTAGTCGTCGTTTGCTTTGATCCCAAGCGAACCTGCCTCCATGTAGTGGTGGTAGTAGATTCTAATTCGAATGTGTAGTCATTTCCATCGCTAGTGGCTGAGTGAGAGCGATTTCATTCAACCATTCTCTCCACTCACGACAGCGTCGGCGGCGGTGGGTTCGAGCCGAGCCAGCAGCGTCTCGCACTCATTCAAGGTTTGCCATTCGAAGAGAGCGGTCCGGATTTTTTGCAGCGCGCGACAGGTCCATAGTATTTTCCTTTTTGTGTACACAACACCACACAACAGTCATCAATTTATTATCATCGTCGTCGTCGTCGTTGTTGATGTTGTTGTTTTTACACACATTCGTCGTCATCATCATCATCATCATCATCATCGGCAGCAACAGCAGCCCAGCTCCACCAGCCTGCTTATAGCGTTTGCTCTTGTTGCATACAGCATAGCACTTGCTTGTATAGTTTTGATTTGGTATGGTGCGACGGAGCGCACTTGATATCGGCGGACGGTCGGCTTGGATCAGCAGAAGTATGTGAGAAGGAGTGATAGAGATAGGAACAACGGAGGGAATTCCGTGAGTGTCGTCCTTTGCTGCTCCGCGTTAATTTTCCCGTCGCCTATTGCGTGCGTGTCCTTTTGAGCTTCTTTTTTTTTTGAGTTGTCACTTCCTCTTTGTGTGATTCCGGTGGCGGCAGAAAGTTAGACACTCCTCCAGGAAGGACCAAGCAGGAAAAAGTTGATTACAGAGACAAAGAACAGTGCTTTCCGGAAGAGAGCAGGAGTATGAGGATGTGCTGGTTATGCAAATGGAAACGAGGAATTTCTGCTCGAGCGTGAAAATCAAAATTTATATGAAGTGGAAAAACAAGTGAGTGAGCGAGTCGAGGAGGCGAAAATGCAAAGCAGAAGAAGCGTTTAGTCAAAGCAGTCGCCGTCGTGTGGTTTTTGGGGAGCAGAGGAATGGTGATGGTCGTCTGCTGCCGCCTTGCTGTAAGTGTGCCCGACGTGCCGTAACCGTGTGTATGTGTGCAGTGTGGCGGCGGGGGCTTTCGAAGCCAGCCATCATCGTCGTCGTCGTCATCGTCATCAGAAGTAGCAACAGAGCGGGCTGTGCTGTAATTTAAAACCGTGCAAAAAAGGCTCGCTAGTGTCGACGAGGAGAAGGAGCAGGAGGAAGGCCGAGCCGGAGAGCGTATGTGGATTTTCTTTTTCGTTGCTCTTTCCTGGTGCTTCCATCCAACAACAACAATAACAGACACACGCATCGGTCCTTCGTCATAAGCCGAATTCAATGTGAGTGCTTGCGCGCGGATGTTTCGAACCTGGAGGTGTTTTCCGCTGGGCTGGGCTGGGGCTGCATCACACTTGTTTACGTGTGTATTCTCCTACTAGGAAGGTACCCATACGTCGTGGTCGGTCGCTGAGAGTGCAAAAGCAAAAGAAGAGCAAGAATGTTTCATGCTGGCCATAGCAAAAAGTAAAATAATCAGTGAGGAAAATCGGCAAATGGTACAAGTGAACGAGCGAGCCAGCCCACCTTGACTTGGCCGGAGGAGGACGCGGCAGTGTGGGGGAAGGAGGCTCCATATGTGCGGCCGTGCATACCGATAAAGCAGAAGAAGAAAAAGTGCGGCCGATTGAGCATCGGGGAAACCGGAAGAAGAAACATATCGTTGGTGTGATTAGTGTTTAGGATAAAAGTGGAAGTGGTGGTGGTGCGTGTGGGAAGAAGTAGTACCAGCGACCGGATCGATCCGAACTGTTCCGGAGCTTCGGCAGACTAGATTTTTCACGATGGCACGCAAGAAGGGAGCAACCAAAACAAGTAAGTGTAACGTTGTTTTGTTTACATGATTGATTATTACTGAATTCTCGGGAGTTCTTTTTTTCTATTTTAATTTGGCTGTTGATTCATGAGCATTGCACGAAGATGGACGTGATAGATCATCTAGACTTCTGTACGTTACATTTTAGTATGAATATTTTTCTCAATACTTCTTCAGAACGATGTTAGGCCATATGTAGAACTTGAGTTTGTTCGGTAGAATGAGGTTTACGGAGATATGATTGAATTTCTTTATCACCTCTCTCCTTGATATCAATGATAATCTTATAGAATTAAAAATAAAGATCGGTAGAAAAGATCACAGTACTTTTGGCGTTATTCTAGAGAATAATAGAAATCCTAGGAAATCTGAAGGCTTGTCCAAAAGGCCACAGCCCCAAATGTTAAACTAAATTAGATTTAATAGCTTGTCTACACTTTAAATCTGGTTATTCGGGGGGCCAATCCAGGAAAAACTCGAGGACAGCTCCCTTCCTTTCTTTCTAACTTTGACGTGTTACCCGATATTGAGCCTGCTCTCAGCTTAGTGTTCTTTGAAACATTTATTAATTGAAAGCTTTCTATACCAACGAATGCCTGAATTTGTATATTTTGTGGCAAGCACAATGATAGTCTATGCTCAGGAAAGTCGAGAACAAATTCAACCCGAAAGATTTTCGACACTGGACCGGGAATCGAATCCTCCAGCTTGGTAACCGTGCCTTCACTGACTTAGTTTTCAATATAGACGAGATATGAGCATGAGCATGATTAGCATCCCATTCTCAGTGTGCACCGGCCACGTCCTTACCGTCGTCGTGGACAGGAAGGAATGTCAGTCTGATAGACGTTGCTGCTTAAGACCGAGTATAGTTCTGCATCTCCACATCTATCAAGGGAAGGGAGTTTGTGTTAGTAGGAAAGTCAATAGATCAGGCAACACTATTAGAAAGAGCTTGGGAATATACCCATGATTTTCTTCGCAGTAAGCAAAAACGGCTACCAATAAGCCACCGAACTTCTTATATTTAGATAGAGCTTGAATAAGGGCCTAACAGCTTTTGTAAACAAAGACTTCTCTCGATTATTTCTAGGAATTGATGGTGATGTTGATTTGCTTGGCCGAGCCTTGAGTTTCTATAAATCATCGAGAGAAATTATTGGTTACAACAGCTGTTACGCCCTAATTCCAGCTATATCTAGATATAGTAGAAACAACGATGCCCGAGTTGTTATTTGAACCGATTAATCCCGACGGCGAAACTAATGTTATTATTTTTTTTAAAGGAGCTTGAGAATGAACCCATTATTTTCACTTCAGTGAGCAAAATCGGTTACCACTAAGACACCGAGCTCCTTATATAGCAGAAACAACAATTGTATCCCAAGCTGTTATTTTAACCGTTTAATCACAGCTGTGGCGTTAACGTCGGCGACACTGATTTCCGATTTCTCTACCCCTCCGTAGTTGTTAACACTCCGAACACAATGCCTCCGGTAAAATGTGTTCGGAGTGTTAAGGGACATATTTTTGACATTAGCCTAAGCATGATCTGAATACACTATATGTAGTCAAGCGTGGGACAAATCTTTTCATTTTGCATTTACTACTCACTCACACGCATACAGCATCAGAAACGAGCAGTAACTTCGCACTGATTTCATTTTTATTATTTATGGTTTTATTTTATTCTAAGGTGATACGTTACTGCGTCCACAAATCACCGGCAGTGTGGTTGACTTGTGCTGCCACTTGAAATTTTTCTAACGAGTAAGTCTCGGAAACTATTGGAATTTAAAGCAAGAAATTTGCTGCTCCATGGGTATGCAGTTTTGTAATTGTACGTTTTCTGGAAGCTGCTGTTTATACTCCAGAAGATGCGAAGTGACATCAAAGCAAAGGCTTCCAGACCCAATCAGCCTATAAGTCGCAAAAATGGTTTTGCAAATGAATAACAACAATACCATAACAACCGCATGCTCGATCTCTGTTTCGTAAGTGAGGAGATGTGCACTGATTGTTCCATCATCATGTTAAAAACTGTAGACATCATCCTCCTCGTAATTTCAAAGACACTGTAGAGAGCGTCCTGTATAGCGTCCTGTGAAACTTCAGCGAAATGAAAGAGGCATCGACGACATCCAACATTCTTTTGTACGCAATCGATCAATTCGTACCTACGCGAATCAGTCGCGAACCTGTTAAACCTGCCTGGTTGAATTCTAGAGCTTAAGCGATTGAAAAAAATGAAAAGGGCTGCTCTTCGTAAGCACAGCAAATACCGAACCGATTCCACGAAAGCATGTTATTCTAAAGCGAACACGGATTACAAGTGACTCAACAACCAACTGTACCATGCACAGCAAGACCAGCTTCAGCGTCGTCTGAAATCAAACCCTAAGAACTTTCGGCGCCATGTCCATGCCCAAAGAAAGGAAAGCGGACTACCCTCAAGTATGACGAACGGCGTAGTGGAAGTGAACTCTATCGTGGTTATTGCCGACTTGTTTCGCACACAATTCAGCAGTGTTTTCAACGACGAACGACTCGGTACTCAGGATGTAGTTGCTGCGTCTAGTAACGTCTCTCCCTCAACCTTCTCCAGCCATCCATTTTCCATCACCAGCGAAATGGTTCCGGTCTAGATGGCGTACCGTCGTTAGTCCTCAAACGCTGCCTGACAGCTCTTGCGACACCTCTAGCCAACGTTTTCAAGCTCTCCTTGATGTCTGGGCTTTTTCCCAGCTTGCTGAAAAGAGTCTTTCGTGTTCACAATCCACAAGAAAGGCTGCAAAAGGACTGTTTCCAACTACCGTGGAATAGCTTTGTTAACTGCTACTTCCAAACTTCTTGAGTTGATTATACTCGAAAAATTGGTTCAAAGTTTTGCACACTGTATCTCGACGGATCAGCATGGCTTCATGCCTAAGCGTTCCACGACGACCAATTTAGTTACGTTCACTTCGTTCGTCAAAGAGAGACTATGTTTCTTCATCCTTCCCCGTGACATCCGGTGTTCCCCAAGGTAGCCATCTTGGGCCATTTCTGTTTCTGTTGTACATGAATGACGTCAATACCATCCTGAAATGCCTTAAACTATCGTATGCGGACGACTTGAAACTCTACTTCGTGATAAACGAACCTAGTGATGCCATTTTCTTGCAGCAACAATTGGAAGTCCTCGCTGAGTGGTGTCGTATTAATTGCATGTCACTGAATGTCTCGAAATGCTCTGTAATTTCCTTTGACCGCAAGCGTTCGCTTCTTCACCATGACTACAGCCTGACGGGCATAACTTTGAAACGTGAATCGACTATCAAGGATCTGGGAATACTGTTCGACTCCAAGCTCAGCTTCAAGGATCATGTTGCATACGTAGTATCCAAAGCTTCCTCACAACTCGGGTTCATATTCCGCTTCGCCAAAAAATTCCAAAGTGTATACTGCCAAAAAGCATTATACTGTTCGTTGGTGCGACCTATTTTGGAATATTCGACGGTCGTGTGGTCTCCATACTGCCAAAATGAAACCATGCGTATTGAAGCTATTCAACGGAAGTTCATCCGGTATGCTTTAAGGCATTTTCGCTGGAATGACTCTAGAAATCTGCCTAGCTATGAAATCCGTTGTATGCTTATCAACTTAGAGCTTTTGGATGCGAGACGTAACGTAGCAATGGCGAACTTGGTCGGTGATCTGTTCTACACTGCTGAGTAGTATCGACATCAATACCCGCCGCCGTAATCTACGATCGCATGCGTTCGTGAACAACCGCCTCTCACGAACCAACTACAGATGCAATGAGCCCATGCGGAGGATGTGTCGCATCTTTAACAGATGCTACACTGTATTTGACTTCATATTTCTCGTTTTAGAAATAAGTACAATTTTAAGAGTATTTTATGTTAATTTATCTAGAATAAGTATACTGTCAAAAAACGCCATCAAACGCCAAAATGACCAAGCTTGGAGGATGGTACGTAGGGTTTAGAGGCCTCTTAGGGGTTTATTACATTTCCGTTGAAGTCTGGTTTTACCAATTCAGTCGGTTAAGCTTTGAGCTTCCCTACACACTTCCCTACGCCTGGAGGTGGATGGGTCCAATTCGGTTTGATGGTAGCCGAGAAACACGTCTCACGAAATGTTGTAATTTTTCATTCCTGCACTGAAAAAAAAAGTCATAGCATACTTAGTTTAGCTTGCTCAATTAGCCAAAGTCTTCGCAACAACAATGTTTTATTCTAATTTGGAAGGGATCTGGATGAAGTGTATTCGCTGTGGGATAAAATTCATCTGCTGGGATTTCGTTAAGTGCAACACAAAGTTTTTTTTTTAAATCGTAAATTTCTAGTAAAAGCTATAAAGTATAGTTGGAGATGCTTAACGTCAAATATCAGACTTAAAGTGATCATTTTATATGAAAGATGAGAAGATGAAAGTATAGAGTTGATAGTTCCGTTAGAGTACGGCAGTGTGAAAATTGTATATAGAGAGTAGAATGCGAGAAAAGGTGAATTTTGAGGAAGGCGCGAATCGGGTTGATCATCTCCTTTACCAAACTCCGCTGCTGGGGAGGGATGGTGAAGGGTATCTCCGTCCGCCACCACTGGCATAAGAAATGATCGCCGCCGATTTGCTCATGTACCTTCGTAAATCGTTAACTTCGCACATGAAGTAATCCAAATTGGGGCCTGATTAGCCCTTCTCTCTTCTCCCATGCTGAATTTCAACGATGCCTACCAAGGAAACAGCGCCATCTCTGGGAAAAGTCTTTATGGGCATCACTTAATTGAATTAGGAAACGTGACTTTTGGTAAAATTTGCGAAAATTGTTTCTACGGGTGTTACTGGTATTTCTATTCGTTGTCCTAATTTACAGAGGCGTCTCGTGACTAATAGTTCCACTTGTTCGACAAATTACATGTTTTAAAAAGTGAGCTTGTTGATGTATCTGTGTGCAATGTGAACACCATGGGATGAGAAATTTGGTTTTCTTCCATTCGCAACTTCCTGGCTTCGGTGGAAGTAGTTCCAACCTGGAGCGCTCGATGTCCCATCATTCGTCTCGTTGAGTCGCATCGCTGAACCTAACAGTTGGCCACGAAATCCGAACATCTGTTATCTCAAATCGAGGACAGGCATTCCTTGCTAGTTCATGTTGTTCTTCGTCAAGTGGTCCGCCTACAGTTTGAACCTCTACATCAACACATCTCAAGCTGCCTTTAAGTTCAATTGGCTAAATTTGGTGAGTTTGTTCCTTTTTATCCAGTAAAACTGGTAGATCAAATGTTCGTGTTGCGTTACTGGAGTGAGATTTTTCACCGAACCCTAGTCCCGAACAGTTTTCAGTAAGCAAAAGAACACGTTTTGGACCTTGTTATTTTGTTGTGCCTTGTTGGTGGTGACAAGACTGGGGTAGTAGCCACTCCCGTTATGAATTTTTATATTGTACTAGCTGAGTGTGCCCGGCCTTGCTCGGGATTCAATGTTAGCTTGAGCTTATGCACCGATTAAAAAAAAAAGCATGCTATTGTGCGTAGCCCCCTCCCTCTCTTATGCAAAGGGATACCCCCTATGACCTCCACATGCCAAATTTGGTTCCATTTGCTTGATTAGTTCTCGAGTATTGCAGAAACTTCTGTTTCATTTGTATGGGAGCCCCTCCTTACAGCGGTTGAGGGGTCTCGAACCATCATAAGAACCTTTCTCTGCCTCAAAAAAAACCCACAGACAGACAGACAGACAGACAGACAGACAGACAGACAGACAGACAGACAGACAGACAGACAGACAGACAGACAGACAGACAGACAGACAGACAGACAGACAGACAGACAGACAGACAGACAGACAGACAGACAGACAGACAGACAGACAGACAGACAGACAGACAGACAGACAGACAGACAGACAGACAGACAGACAGACAGACAGACAGACAGACAGACAGACAGACAGACAGACAGACAGACAGACAGACAGACAGACAGACAGACAGACAGACAGACAGACAGACAGACAGACAGACAGACAGACAGACAGACAGACAGACAGACAGACAGACAGACAGACAGACAGACAGACAGACAGACAGACAGACAGACAGACAGACAGACAGACAGACAGACAGACAGACAGACAGACAGACAGACAGACAGACAGACAGACAGACAGACAGACAGACAGACAGACAGACAGACAGACAGACAGACAGACAGACAGACAGACAGACAGACAGACAGACAGACAGACAGACAGACAGACAGACAGACAGACAGACAGACAGACAGACAGACAGACAGACAGACAGACAGACAGACAGACAGACAGACAGACAGACAGACAGACAGACAGACAGACAGACAGACAGACAGACAGACAGACAGACAGACAGACAGACAGACAGACAGACAGACAGACAGACAGACAGACAGACAGACAGACAGACAGACAGACAGACAGACAGACAGACAGACAGACAGACAGACAGACAGACAGACAGACAGACAGACAGACAGACAGACAGACAGACAGACAGACAGACAGACAGACAGACAGACAGACAGACAGACAGACAGACAGACAGACAGACAGACAGACAGACAGACAGACAGACAGACAGACAGACAGACAGACAGACAGACAGACAGACAGACAGACAGACAGACAGACAGACAGACAGACACACAGACAGACAGACAGACAGACAGACAGACAGACAGACAGACAGACAGACAGACAGACAGACAGACAGACAGACAGACAGACAGACAGACAGACAGACAGACAGACAGACAGACAGACAGACAGACAGACAGACAGACAGACAGACAGACAGACAGACAGACAGACAGACAGACAGACAGACAGACAGACAGACAGACAGACAGACAGACAGACAGACAGTGACTTGCCTACTGTATGACGTATGATAATTGTCTACCACTCATTGCAGCACGGAAACTAAGTCCGATAGCAGTGGGCGCTCATCACTGTTTGATTTGATCACGCTTAATAACTTCTGATTGTCCTCAACATGTCACTGTATGAAGGGCCAAAAACGGGTTTTGGTGGATCGATAGGTAAAGGGTGATACGGTCAAAATTTGGTCAATATCAACTTGACGTATTTCTTTCAATTTTGCATTTAAAAAACCTGAACACCCCTCATTTTGAAGGTGTGTGTGTGTAGAATGTTGCTCCTATTTTGATTTTGGAATTCACTCTTCAGTTGTCAAAATGCCGTCCAAGCAAGAAGAGCAGCGTATCAAAATTTTGCTCGCGCATCGCGAAAATCCGAGCTACTCGCACGCAAAGTTGGCAAAATCGCTAAAAGTTGCCAAATCAACCATTACAAATGTAATTAAAGTGTTTGGGGAACGTTTGTCGACAGCCAGGAAGTCTGGACCGGGGGGAAATCGAAAACCGGAAGCCGCTGAGACGACAAAGAGAGTTGCCGGTAGTTTCAAGCGAAACCCTAACCTCTCAAAAAACGAGCCGGACTATCGACTTACAAGAAGGTAGTGACTCCAAATCGCGATGATAAACAAAATACGACGGCCAAAGCGCGATCCCGGAGGTTGTACACGACGATGCTGACGAAGTTTGACTGCGTGGTAATGGACGACGAAACCTACGTCAAAGCCGACTACAAGCAGCTTCCGGGACAGGAGTTTTATACGGCAAAAGGAAGGGGAAAGGTAGCAGATTTTTTCAAGCACATGAAACTGTCAAAGTTCGCAAAGAAATATCTGGTTTGGCAAGCCATCTGTACCTGTGGCTTGAAAAGCAGCATTTTCATAGCTTCTGGGACTGTCAACCAAGAAATTTACGTGAAAGAGTGTTTGAATAAACGTCTGCTGCCTTTCCTGAAGGAACACGGTTGTTCCGTACTGTTTTGGCCGGATTTGGCATCTTACCATTACGGTAAAAAGGCCATGGAGTGGTACGCCGCCCAACGTGCAGGTGGTTCCCAAGGACAAGAACCCTCCCAACACGCCAGAGCTCCGCCCAATTGAGAAATACTGGGCTATTGTCAAGCGGAACCTAAAGAAGACCAAAAAAACTGCTAAGGGCGAGCAGCAGTTCAAGGCAAACTGGCTTTCTGCGGCGAAGAAGGAGGACAAGGTGGCTGTACAAAATCTGATGGCAGGGGTCAAGCGTAAGGCCCGGCAATTCGGATTTGGAAAAGCGGAAGCCTAACTGAATATTTTTCCTGAATTTTATACTAATTGAACTTGAAAAAGAAATTTAATTTGATTTTTTAAATAAACGATTTCACCGATTTACACGCGTTTTCCCTTGACCAAATTTTGACCGTATCACCCTTTAAATTCACCTATACGCCTCCACATGATCATACAATTGGTCAAAAAACGAGCCGTCCGACAGAGGGATAACCTAATGAGTGTGGAGAAGAGACCGCCCTTTTTCCACGAGATGTTAACAATTTCACTCTCCCCATCCAAATCGCTTCAATCGGGGTCCCTCTCAATCGCAGCATTGATAAAAATTTAAAATTTAAAACGATCTCACCAACTTTCGCTGTTCCTTCACCCTTCTGTCAAATTTTTGTGCCTATTTGTGAACTCGTTGTCCTTCTCTGCATCACTGCTAGTCGCTACGAGTCTTCCGAAAGTCTCCCATGTTATTTCTGATGCGTGCTACGATATTTCGACGTCCATTATCTTTGTATGGTGATTTTGGGTTCCTAGTTGCATCTCATAAAACCGTAACACCAATGCGGAAATTGGACAGTGTCTCCGGGTATTTTCTTAACGAGCATCACTCCATTGTCGTATCGCATGTGCTCCATTTTGCAGCTCTTCTTTCACTTTTATTTTGTTGACTCCATGGTACCGGATTAGCAATGATGTGATATAACCACAACGGGATGGCCGTTCAGAATGGTTCAACGGCTGTGAAATGAGGGAACATTTAAATTTAACACGGTTTAAAGTATTTCAATGCAACATTACATTTGTTCACTAACAATTAACTCATTTTTCAATATGTTAACCTAACTAATTTCTGGCAGAATTTACTTGTGTTTCATACAATTAGTATCAATGTTCCGTCATATCGTATCTTCAAGGGATCTCCGCAAGCGCCACATTTCGTTCAGGCTCTTTAGAACTACATGTGATGAAATATGAAACGCACATTTTAAAGTGAATTGCACATAACAATGTTCATTGTTTACCAAAGAGCAGGGCGCTTGCAGTGGCTTGCCTACTGAGCAGAAAAACGCAGTCCTAGGAACATTCATATTAAAGAGATTTATGGTCAAATCGCTTGTTTATCGTGTATTTTGCGAAACTTGTCGTCGTCGTCGGTGCCGGGTTTGAATGGTTACAACAACTCGAATGTGATATGAAGGGCTCGGTGGTCTTAGAGTGACCGTTTTTGCTTACTGAGCAGAACATTGTGAGTCTATTCTCAGACCCATCCACATTAAATATTTGTCAATCGTTTTATTTGTTAATACGACTACATGGTAATAACAGCAACTCGATGATTAAAACGGAGTTCGTTTGCCTAGTGGCAAACGTTTTTGCTTGCTGAGTAGAAGACCGTGGGTTAAATCCCAAACTCGTTCGCGTTATATGAACGTTAGGACATCAATGCAGCTTATCGTTTACCTTATCGATTCTCTGTGGAAGTGCAGAGGACTCATCGGATTCCATCAAAGCGAATGTCACGTCAATAAATTCCTTCCCATTCCTTTCTTGACCTGCATTCGGGCGCGGCCGGTGCTGGTATTGCCTAGTTTGAGATCACCAGTTTTTACACATTGTGCAATTACAGCTAATCAGGCAATAACAGAGTAGCAACCTTGGGCGGTCAATCATACTCAGGTTCATAAACTTACTTTTAAAATTCAATGTTTAGGGTCCTTCGGTCCTTCGAAGAAGGTCTCCAGACTCCTCTTTTGATTTGTCTAGACTTGGAAATTGAAGTCCTGCGAGCATTGAAAATCTCATCAAAGAGTCCTTTTTCGTCATTCCATACATTCACGATGCTGAAGGACATCTTCACGCTCATTGGTTTGGAAATTAGCTAAAATAATAACATTTTTGATCTCTACTACCTGTCCAACGACGTGTCAACCTGGCCGCTACACCACAAGCTGTTTCCCTCTGACCGAAAGGAACACACTCCATTCATGCTGCAGCATATTATTTGCTTACGTGGAAACACAACAACAATCTAATATTTCGCACCAACTGACACTGCCAATCGCACCAATGCCTCTCGCACGATCCCCCGGAGGAACCTAGAACGCTCACTAGGTCCTCGTGTGTCCATAAAGCACAGAGCACAGCACATTGCATTCGCAATAATTTTGCAAATAGTGCAATTCTCCCCCTTCGCGCTCGCTTGGCAATCAAAAGGTTGTCCGATTGCTGGCTGATTGGTCGGTAGGTAGGTAGGCAGAGTATATACTTACTGAGAAAGCAAAACAGAATACTTGGTACCCAAATCGGCGTGTCATGCTTTATTTTTATCGAGAAGCATTCATGCGCTTGTGGGTGTAACAAGTTATACCAAGCCACCCAAACGGCGAACGGCGACGAAGAGCGAGAGCGTCTATCTGTATCTATATCGGCGCTCGCAGCAGCAGTTCGTGGTAGACGGAGTCTCCATCATTGCTACATCGTCGTCGTCGTCGGTTGTCTACGGATGGCCAAAGTCAGTCGATTTGATTATGCCGTGTTCGTGTGTGTGTGTGTGTGTACGTACTACAGCTGAAAGTAGCCAGCAATTTGATATGCATGCATGTGGGAGGTTTGTCTGTGTATTGGAAGGCACCCCACAGCACCCGAGTATGAGGAATTCCGTCGCATACGTATGAACGAAAACTCGATCCAAGTACAAGTAGGAGTCGAAAGCACAGACAGCAGCAATATACAACGGAACGTGACTGTGTCGTATGAAAATTCGCTGAAAACTTGCTGGCTGCACGGTACGGTTGGCATACGAGTGGTGGCTGCTACAACATAACAAGAGGAATACCCGCTTTTCTTTCATTACGTAAGGGGATTCCCAATACAGTGAACCGAAAGCGGAATGGAGCAGGATGAAGGGAGCGAGATTTTACGATCCGGCAGAACGAGAATGGGATGGGCTGGCTGGGAGGAGAAGCATCATCGCCTTTCTACCCTGATTCGAATCCCTATGCTTCTTCTGGTAGGAGCATAGTAGTGTAGTGGTAGTAGAGGTATTTTTCTGAAATTGGAATTACTATTACAGGATATGCCGGGACGGGATAAGCTGCGGGAGAAAGGATCGTTGTCAGACTGAGGGGTGCGAGCGAAACCGAAACAAGAGCTAAGGTAAAAGTCATTTGACCCTCGTCGGTTTTACGAGGCGTCGCTCCTGATTTTCTCCCTGGATGGGGAAGGATCGTAGATGGTACATGGATAACATTAGAGATTGGACATCTCAGAATCAAAGCTTTAAGGCGCACATATTTAGTTGTACTATTTATTTATGGCACGTGTTCGAGTGCCTTTCTTTAGCTGATCCTATTTTTCTGATTTTTTTAATAACAGGGTGTCGACTACATGGAAACACCTGGCAAATTTGCGATTTCCAGGGAATTCAATTTTGTACCAGGGAATTCCTTTAAAATTCAGGAAAATATTGCTTCAGCATCTCTCAATACTTAAAAAAAAATAAGCATGACTCAATGACTGATCTCACTAGTCTCATACAATATAATTGGTTGATGATGTTTGAGGCTGTTTGTAAATAAATCAAATCAATAGAGTTGCGAGCATGTAGTTGGCCAAATTAAGGGAATGTGGATTTTTCGGGTCTAGATTATCAATTTCCTGAGTTGAACTGGGATGCAGAGGGTTGTTGGCTGTATCTTAAACTTAACTTCCAAGTGGGCCTGTGCGTCTCTCTCTTCAAAACCGGATCCGTCATATTTAACCGGCACCGATCCGATTGAGTTCTATAAGTGTCTATTTTCTATCCGAAAGAGTCTGAAACTGAAGCCACGATCTCCTGCTCAGTATGCAAAAACGGTCGCTACCAAGCCACTGAGCTTCTTACACCACAGCAAACCGCTACGCTTGACTATCGTTCAAGTCTGGGTTCATAATGCTATTCGAATCAGGGCTTAACGTGACCTCCCTCTCTCCCCTAACTGTCAACCATTTGTGTTCACTGCAAAAAGACTGCTTATCATTTATACGCTGGTATTTAAAAACTCTTTGAAAATTTTCAAAGTTTTTTAAGCCATGCTAAAGGTAAAAGAAAATAGCCCCTCCTAATTTAAATAGTAAACGTTATAGATTGAACACTTACGGTTCCCAGTCTGGGATATGCGTAAAAAAATTCTCAAACGAAATTGCTTAAATGTTCTACAAATTTTATTTTACGATGAAATATTTACATTTTGGATCACAATAGAATTGAAGTGTTTTGATTTGTATCCCACTATTCAAAGAGTGTTCATATAGTTCTGCAGATTTATGAAAGTTATAAACGAATGTTTCAAATTCTGTAGGAACGATTCAATTTCGGACAAGTTAAAAAAGAATCTTCATATAATTTTGTGTATGCTCAATTGTGCAACTGATTTATTCTATTATGCGTAAATTATGACGCAGCGGCAAATGTCCCTTCCCGTGCATTGATTAATAAAATACAATTTTCCTTGTTCAGGACGTAAGGTATTTTTACAGTTCAAGATTTCAAAAGATTTCAAAGGCTCAGATTTGTTTAACTAATTCAGGGTATCAAAATCAGGAAAATTTTCAAATATATTCATGCTGAAGGCCATTGGGGTGAACCGGATATAGGTAAAAGATTGATCCAAGTGTAAGAAATACAGAGTTTGAAATAATAACTGATCACTGATAACTGATATAGGATCTTAATACGTCACCGATTGTTTAAAAATGCTGAGACTAGAACAAACGAGCTTAAGATTTTTTGACATTTTCAACATTTTGAAAGGCTTAGAAAACCTCCCAAGAAGAAGCAAATTTACTTCAATTTTTATTTATTGATTCTGAAACAGACCGAAAGCCTTTGACATTTTTCAACATCCTAGATTTATAAAATTAGGATTCTGGTTGAAATTCTCGTGACTCATGACAAATTTTCTTGATTCTGACAGTTTGAAGAATATTTAGGAGATTTTCGATGAAGATTCCAAAGAAATTTAGTGGAGAATATAAAATAATTCTGACTAGAATTTATTTATTTATTTAATTTATTTAATACAAGTATTAAGCGTAGTACAAATAACCACATGTGTTCTCAAAGCTCGTACTACACTGAGAGATGATCAGTTCCGTCTCGAAAATAATTGTTTACATTGATTTTTAAAGTATACGTATGAGGCAGCTTGTTTGCAATTCATAGGCAGTTCATTCCATAATTTCGCAGCACGTTGATGAAAAGAGCATCTGTAGATCTCTGTACGACATCTAGCGAGTGTTAAATTTCTTGAGCGAGATGACCTCAAAAATGAAAAGAAATTATGCAAATAAACAGGACCTTCATTCAGAATTTTGTAAGTTTGGGTACATACTCTCAGCTTCACGTAATTTTCATAAGTGCAACCTAAAATCCCCTTGTGATTGATGCCAATATGTTCAAAGCGAGGAATTTTATAAACATATCTTGTAACAGCATTAAATGCAAGTTGTAATTTTCGAGTATTATTGGAGGAAGTAGATGTATATAGAACATCAGCATAAAGGGTGATACGGTCAAAATTTGGTCAATATCAACTTGACGTATTTCTTTCAATTTTGCATTTAAAAAACCTGAACACCCCTCATTTTTAAGGTGTGTGTGTGTAGAATGTTGCTCCTATTTTGATTTTGGAATTCACTCTTCAGTTGTCAAAATGCCGTCCAAGCAAGAAGAGCAGCGTATCAAAATTTTGCTCGCGCATCGCGAAAATCCGAGCTACTCGCACGCAAAGTTGGCAAAATCGCTAAAAGTTGCCAAATCAACCGTTACAAATGTAATTAAAGTGTTTAGGGAACGTTTGTTGACAGCCAGGAAGTCTGGATCGGGGGGAAATCGAAAACCGGAAGCCGCTGAGACGACAAAGAGAGTTGCCGGTAGTTTCAAGCGAAACCCTAACCTCTCTCTCCGAGATGCCGCAAATAAGCTGGGTGTATCGTCTACAACCATGCATCGAGCCAAAAAACGAGCCGGACTATCGACTTACAAGAAGGTAGTGACTCCAAATCGCGATGATAAACAAAATACGACGGCCAAAGTGCGATCCCGGAGGCTGTACACGACGATGCTGACGAAGTTTGACTGCGTGGTAATAGACGACGAAACCTACGTCAAAGCCGACTACAAGCAGCTTCCGGGACAGGAGTTTTATACGGCAAAAGGAAGGGGAAAGGTAGCAGATGTTTTCAAGCACATGAAACTGTCAAAGTTCGCAAAGAAATATCTGGTTTGGCAAGCCATCTGTACCTGTGGCTTGAAAAGCAGCATTTTCATAGCTTCCGGGACTGTCAACCAAGAAATTTACGTGAAAGAGTGTTTGAATAAACGTCTGCTGCCTTTCCTGAAGAAACACGGCTGTTCCGTACTGTTTTGGCCGGATTTGGCATCTTGCCATTACGGTAAAAAGGCCATGGAGTGGTATGCCGCCAACAACGTGCAGGTGGTTCCCAAGGACAAGAACCCTCCCAACACGCCAGAGCTCCGCCCAATTGAGAAATACTGGGCTATTGTCAAGCGGAACCTAAAGAAGACCAAAAAAACTGCTAAGGGCGAGCAGCAGTTCAAGGCAAACTGGCTTTCTGCGGCGAAGAAGGTGGACAAGGTGGCTGTACAAAATATGATGGCAGGGGTCAAGCGTAAGGCCCGGCAATTCGGATTTGGAAAAGCGGAAGCCTAACTGAATATTTTTCCTGAATTTTACACTAGTTGAACTTGAAAAAGAAATTTAATTTGATTTTTTAAATAAACGATTTCACCGATTTACACGCGTTTTCCCTTGACCAAATTTTGACCGTATCACCCTTTAGTTAAATAGCGGAACTAGAAGACTTTGAGCTAATTTCAAACGAATATGTTTAGGAGTACAGTCTCTCAACAGCACTAATGAATGCAGACCAAAAAATACTTTTTTTGAAACACTGTTTACTTGTGCAGTCCAGTTCAGATGCGAGTCCATTATTATTCCCAAATTCTTAACAACATCTGAATATGCTATTGCGGTATCACCTATCATAATGCAAGAAGTATCTGAAATGTTTACTGATCTATTTTTAAATATGATTGCTTGAGTTTTGTTTGCATTTAATTGTAAGCCGTTTGTTACACTCCATTCACAAATTTTTGAAATATCCGAATTAACACAACATACGATATTTTGTAAATTTTCGACTTTACCAGAGAGGTATAACTGAACATCATCAGCATAGAGATGGTAAGCACAATAATTTAAAATACTTGGAAGGTCATTGATGAACATGGAAAATAACAGTGGACCTAGAACAGATCCTTGTGGCACACCACTTGTTATATTCAAAAGTTCCGATTTTGTATTATTAAATTCAACATATTGCGTTCGGGACGTAAGATATGAGGAAAGTAAGTTTACAGAAGTTGTATCGAGATAGAAAAAACTACGTAGCTTCCGACATAACAATTTATGATTGATAGAATCGAAAGCTTTACTAAAATCCAAAAGAACTAGAACTGTTAGATTACGTTTGTCAAGCGCAGTTTTTATATCGTTTTCTATTTTAATCAAAGCTGTTGTAGTACTGCAATGTTTACGATAACCAGATTGTAAAGGACATAGTAACGTATTATGAATCAGATAATCGTTTAATTGTTTAGTCAGAAGACTTTCAAATTTTTTGGAAATAGCAGGTAGGATGCTAATCGGTCTGTAGTCCTTGTTGTTCATTGGATTATCAATTTTGCCAATAGGTACAACACGTGCTATCTTCCAAAGCTGTGGAAATGTTGAAGTTGTTATAATGTGATTGTATAAGTTCGTTATGGTAGGAAGAATGGCAACAAGATTTTTTTTCAAAACGCTGAGTGATAACTGGTCAAAGCCGATAGAATCACTGGACTCGGAATTGAATTCGGTCAGGACTTCTTCATTCGTTACATTCCTAAATGAAAAAGAAGATGACGAGGACCTACCAGCCACAGATTGTTCATCAAAAGTAATAGGAGCTTGATTTGACATGAAGAACTGATTCAATGATTCGGCAGTGATGTTACACACATCACCACCACCTGCTGTACTTTGAGTTTTTGAAAGTCCCAAACGTTTTATATTCTCCCAAAGTTTATTGGAAGAAAGAGAAGGGTTAAGGAGCCGAGAGAAGTAAGTGTACTTAGATTGTTTCACTACACGGTTTGACCTATTTCGCAACCTTGCAAAAGCATTCCATTTAGCTGCGCTGGGTTTATCTGTTTTCCATTTATCATAAGCTTCAGATCATTTTTGGAAGAGATTTTTGATGTATGGATTAATCCATGGAGCACTAGGATCAACAGTAGTTTTCATTTTCAACGGGGCATGATCATCAATGACAGAATAAAGCATATCGTTTAAAATTTGTAATTACAACCGCGAGTACTCGGTCCAGTTCCTTTAACTTTAAATTTAAGACAGTAATAATGTATAACGCAAAGGATAACTCGGCTCTGTAAAGTTTATTCGATTGAGCCTGTACAAATAAAGTAATTATATAAAAAAAAAATTTGTAATTTTCCATCAACTGAGTTGCAGTAATAAATAGCATCAAGATTGTACCTTTGCAAGTCAGCTATTAAACTATCGGTGTTTATCTTGTGATATTCTCTTGTCCAATACACAGCTGGAGGTTGATGAGGTACCTTAACTCTGTAATCGAAGCAGATCAAATCATGATCGCTAACACCTCCTATAGAAGATTGAAAGATGTTGCTAACGTTAAACGTACAATTTCCAAGTGCATAATCAATAAAAGATGAACTGCCGCCTGATTTATGACAAGTGGGGGAAAGAGGTAAAATTTTAACAGAAAGCGATTTAACCATATCGATTAACTTGTTTGCAACAGGTGAAGAAGTGTCACACAAATTTATATTGAAATCGCCCATCAATACGAAATGAGATTCAGTAGCACTGATTTCCAGCCCAAGTTCGAAAATACTGTTAAGTTTAGAAACCCTTACATCTGGAGGTCTGTAGACAATGCCACACACAAGCTTTGAATGAACTAATTTAACAAAAAGGTAATCAATTTCATCACCAGCATCAGACTTAGCATGAACCTTATACTTTGCTTTACTGTTTAGATAGAAAGCAACTCCTCCGCCTCGCTTCTTATTGTCTAAAAGTCGATCAGAACGAACAATTTTGTAGCCATCTAACTCAACAAATTTGTTTGTTATTGAAGACTTCAACCAAGACTCAACAATCCCCAACACAGCTAGCTTTGAGTTCTGAAAGAAGGTTCTGTAATAATCAATATTTTTAACAATGCTGCGAACATTATGGAAGGCAATTTTAATGTAGTTCCTAGCGGGTTTCTCAATAAAGTGTTTCATGATCGTATCAGAAATGCAACGTGAATTAACCGATTCATAGACATCATCGGGCCTTACCTCGGAACTGATCATCATCTCATTTGTTAGGACTGCTGAAGGCTCACTGGTCGATTCGCGTTTTTTGATTCGAATTCACGGACCTGAACGCCTTCGGGCCAGTAGAAGGAATCACTGACAATACCAACCAGGTCATCAGATACCGTCACCTTGAAGGAGATGAATGTTAGCTCATCGATGTTTTTGTTTCTCGGAACTAACTTGGCACAGCGAAGTGTAGAATTCTCAGCGTTCGAAATCTCTTTGATGTATTCCAGGATGTCGACTTCTGTTTGATCAATGGCGAATGGTGTTACATAGAAAGACCTCAGCACTTCTTCAGTCTGATCACGTTGACGTTGGTTCCTATTTGCAACTCTCAGACGACATTCCGTTTGTGGGTTTCGTTGTTCATCATCTCCCGGGTTAGTGGTGACCGTTGCAGCAGATGATGAGGAGCGTTCGAAATCTCTTTGATGTATTCCAGGATGTCGACTTCTGTTTGATCAATGGCGAATGGTGTTACATAGAAAGACCTCAGCACTTCTTCAGTCTGATCACGTTGACGTTGGTTCCTATTTGCAACTCTCAGACGACATTCCGTTTGTGGGTTTCGTTGTTCATCATCTCCCGGGTTAGTGGTGACCGTTGCAGCAGATGATGAGGAAGAGAGAGCGGTGGAGGTGGAAGCAGTAGCAGCAGTTGAAGTGGAAGCAGTAGCAGCAGTTGAAGTGGCAGCAGGAGTACTGGCAGCAGCAGTGGTAGTAGCAGTAGCAGTAGACGTGGCAGCAGTAGTAGTGGCGGCAATGGTAGTTGGAGCAGCAGCAGCAGCAGCAGCAGCAGCAGCGGTAGTAGCAGTAACAGTTGCAATAGTATTGGTAGATGCAGTCGAAACGGAACTTGCAGTATTTTGGGTGGCTGTGAGTTGGTTCACAGAATTGTTTTCCACGATAGGTGATAGAGCTGCCAGACCATCCTCACCAGCTGATGAGTTCTTCAACTGCGATTGTAAGGAACTGTCCAGGTTTATCCGATCAATACTCGAATGAAAATCCGCAAGACCGCCACCAGAACAGCCGGAAAGTAATTGCTGGAGACGATTGGATGCACTGGATTCCCTTCTGTTAGATGGTACAGCCGATAACATAGTATTGAGAACTTTTAAATTTTCTCCGATGCGCAGGTCCATGGAATCCACACGTACCAGAAGATCCCTTAAAGTTTTCAGCAGCACTGTCTCTCGGTCCATGACAACAGGATTGAAATTTACTCGGCAGATGTCACAAAACCACAGTAGTCCCACATTCGCCGTCCAGGCTTTGTGATTCGTCGCGTTTAATCCAACACAGCAAGGGTGAAAAATTTTTGCGCATGATCCACTGCACAGGACGGTCTTATCCGTGGGCTCAGTTGGATTGCCACAAATTTTACATGGATCCATGATCATCAAATTCACCCTACGTTTCCGCAGCACACTTTCAGAGAGAAGTCCCTACCAGGAGAAGTATGTAAATTCAGTTGGAAACAGGAAATAGCAGAACTCAGAAATCTACCCTTAAACTAGAACTGCACTGTACAATTGCAAGCTAGGTTTCCTATACAATGCGAAATAACCGTCTCGCTCAGAATCCACCAAAGCATCCGACCAGAACCAGAATCTAGACGAGCTGATGTATACCAACTTTTGAGACCGCCGATATACACAACAACAGCGACTCTATTCACGCATCAGCACCGCACGCACTCACGCTGGCTCAGGTTGAACAACACGACTTTTGAGACTGTCGTATATAAACACCTTCGCTATCCTATCTAATCGTAAACAGTGGAACGTGTGAATAACTGGAGCAAAACAGAAACAGCAAATTCCAGTACTACCCAAAGAGCAACTAACACAGATACAGTATGAGCACAAAGCAGATAATGAGTAACAGCACCGATCGTTCCCTAAAGAAAACACAAACACTCCTGGCAACGAAATATCACTGTCAATGGCGGCAGAATAGAAGCAGGGAGTGAATTTTCATACCAGCTCACCACTTCGATTTGGGCAAAACTCGATGCGTACTTTATGTTGGATGGTACAGGAGCTAATTGTTTACCGATTCACTGAAGTTGCAGTCCAAATGGTATTAAACGATACTATTAAAACCGATTCGAAAACAGAGCGCTTATCTATACATGTTTGACGATTTAGCCGTTACGTTACGTGTTTGAAGGAAGTTCGGATGAAAATTCATGGCAATTTTTCGAGAAAATTTCAATAAAACGTTTTGAAGAAACTAAAGGAAACTTATTCTGAAAATAATTAAAATAAGGAAGAAGGGAGTTCCAAGTGAATTAATCATATTGTTGAGCAGCTTTGAGACGACCTTCTAATAGCGATTTTACGGAAATGACAGTGTCCTCGAGGTTCTAGAAGTAGAAAAATATCAAAATATTGTTCCACGGCAAAGTTCGAGTAGTAGCAAACGTAATTGTGAACTGCTCGAATGATTTGATCCATGCCGAAAAGTGTTCCAAGGAATCGAACTCTGCGTACAGCTCTAAAGGAATTCTCTGGAAAATGGCGTTCGAATTCTAAGAATAATTCTAAGGGAATTATCAGATTGAATCTTCTGTACGGAAACCCACTTTTTCTTCATGTTTTCTTCAGATTTGACCTCCTTGGGATGCTTCCGTAGTGCCTGTTTCATAAAAGCCCATTTTTTTTTCGATGGGCCTTAGTTCCGGTGCGTTGGGGGTGGGGTGGTTTCATGTCATTGGGTACGAAAGTGACCCCGTTGGCTTCGTACCACTCCAGGACAACATTTGAATAGTGGCACGAAGCTAGATCCGGCCAGAAGATCGTAGGGCCCTCGTGTTGCTTCAACAGAGGAAGCAGACGCTTATGTAGACACTCGTTAAGGTAGATCTCCCTGTTTACAGTCCCGGTAGTCACGAACGGCGCACTCCGTTTGCCACATGAGCAGATCGCTTGTCAAATCATGTTTTTCTTGGCAAACTTTGAAAGTTTCTGCTTCCTTGCTTCCTCCGGAACATCAAACTTATGCTGGGTGGTGAAGAACAGTAGCCCCGGAAGCTGCCGGAAGTCCACCTTGACCTAAGTCTCATAATCCAATGAGGCTTCGTCACCATCTGGGTGTACAGTTTCCGGACCCGTGACTTTCCCACCGTATTTTGCCGTTTTTCACGATTTGGAGCCTTCTGCACTTTGTACGTATGCAGTCCCTCCCAGGCCTTGGCTCTCTGAACGAAAGACTTGGATAGAATCCTTGAACGAAGCATTGGGATTCTGCTTAAACGCTTTCACGGCACGCTTGCGATCCTGATAACTAATAGAACATCCATCCTTCCGTTCGATGCTCAGAGTTTCGTAGTAACGTTTAATCACACGACTCACCGTTGACTGCACGATTCCGAGTTGTTTCCGATGTCCCGATGAGATAGTTGACGATTTTCCAGGTGATTGCATGGGGTGGACCACTCGATCGCTCCTATCGCAGGGTATCAAATACTATCAATTTGATAAATCATGTGGTCGAGGCTAGGAACAGAGGAAGCGAAAACAATTTCGACAATAATATATCGATGCGACTCTTTTACGTAAAAAAAAAAACTTGGAATAGAACTCATTGTTAAGTAAGCAAAAACGGTTGCCATTAGGCCACCGAACCCTTCGTATTACATACAATCAATCTACTAAAGGGTGATACGGTCAAAATTTGGTCAAGGGAAAACGCGTGTAAATCGGTGAAATCGTTTATTTAAAATATCAAATTAAATTTCTTTTTCAAGTTCAATTAGTATAAAATTCAGGAAAAATATTCAGTTAGGCTTCCGCTTTTCCAAATCCGAATTGCCGGGCCTTACGCTTGACCCCTGCCATCAGATTTTGTACAGCCACCTTGTCCACCTTCTTCGCCGCAGAAAGCCAGTTTGCCTTGAACTGCTGCTCGCCCTTAGCAGTTTTTTGGTCTTCTTTAGGTTCCGCTTGACAATAGCCCAGTATTTCTCAATTGGGCGGAGCACTGGCGTGTTGGGAGGGTTCTTGTCCTTGGGAACCACCTGCACGTTGCTGGCGGCGTACCACTCCATGGCCTTTTTACCGTAATGGCAAGATGCCAAATCCGGCCAAAACAGTACGGAACAACCGTGTTTCTTCAGGAAAGGCAGCAGACGTTTATTCAAACACTCTTTCACGTAAATTTCTTGGTTGACAGTCCCGGAAGCTATGAAAATGCTGCTTTTCAAGCCACAGGTACAGATTGCTTGCCAAACCAGATATTTCTTTGCGAACTTTGACAGTTTCATGTGCTTGAAAACATCTGCTACCTTTCCCCTTCCTTTTGCCGTATAAAACTCCTGTCCCGGAAGCTGGTTGTAGTCGGCTTTGACGTAGGTTTCGTCGTCCATTACCACGCAGTCAAACTTCGTCAGCATCGTCGTGTACAGCCTCCGGGATCGCGCTTTGGCCGTCGTATTTTGTTTATCATCGCGATTTGGAGTCACTACCTTCTTGTAAGTCGATAGTCCGGCTCGTTTTTTGAGAGGTTAGGGTTTCGCTTGAAACTACCGGCAACTCTCTTTGTCGTCTCAGCGGCTTCCGGTTTTCGATTTCCCCCCGATCCAGACTTCCTGGCTGTCGACAAACGTTCCCCAAACACTTTAATTACATTTGTAACGGTTGATTTGGCAACTTTTAGCGATTTTGCCAACTTTGCGTGCGAGTAGCTCGGATTTTCACGATGCGCGAGCAAAATTTTGATACGCTGCTCTTCTTGCTTGGACGGCATTTTGACAACTGAAGAGTGAATTCCAAAATCAAAATAGGAGCAACATTCTACACACACACACCTTCAAAATGAGGGGTGTTCAGGTTTTTTAAATGCAAAATTGAAAGAAATACGTCAAGTTGATATTGACCAAATTTTGACCGTATCACCCTTTACGACCGCAACCAACACTTTGATCGTGTGTTGGTATCACATTTCCAATCCAGTGACGACGATGGCTGTCACGTAAAATGGAACAACAGTTAAACAAACGACAGAAACAAAAGGATTCAAATGACGTTCAGAATGACCTGTTGAGAAAGGATTCAATTATGATTTCATATCAGGATCGAGCTCGACAAATATCGCTTAACCTTTAATATTGTTTTGAAGATCGCTCCATAGGACGTATTTAAGTGCGTGTGCTGAACCCGCTGAATTATCTTCAATTTTAATTTTGATAAATTTAACGTACTTTCCAAATTTGAATTCATATTTAGCGATTACTTTTCGTTTGTTCTTGCTGCAGCATAACAACTGAAACAGGATAAGTAAAAACATTGTAACGTCATGGTAGAATGTGTCTTTAGAATGAATAATATGGAATAATTTTGATGATCTGCCGAACCACTTTTAGTTTCCCTTAATTGTGAGGTAATTACGTCCTTTTTGAAGTCTCGGTTAGCGGTAAAGGTGCAGCTATAAAGCTGCAAGCTTCCACAATCTTTAATATTGATGCAGGCCTAGAGAGTTCTTAATTAACAACTATTGAATTGCTCAGAGATCGCTAAGCTGTCATATACGTAATAACCAAGAAGTGACCAAAGTTTGGAAACCATTTCTTGAAAATCACCAAGACATTATAAATTTGAAAGGCACTGGAGAGACTCTCATGAGACAATTGACATATTTTAGGGGCTCTTTCATCTATGTGATTACTAAAACCGCTTCATAATGTAGGATGCTGTACTCATCTGCTCCATTTCGCCAATTTAAGAGCCCCACACGGTGTGCCAGAAATGTCTTGAAGGTCAGATAGGATACGATTCTTGTAGATGAGACCATCGATAAAGCGGGAAATATTTTTCAGAGCTGGGAGGAAATGCTATACTAATATCAACATGAAGCTTAAATGTGATAATTTATTAGCTAGAGAAAATTCTGCAGATGATAGATTGATAGTTCCGGCAGTGCAAAAATTAAGCGATGGGCCATTAATTCGACACTACTAATCAAACGCGCACTTCGTTACTTTGATGGGTGAGGGGATTTGTGGTATTTCCGCAAATCCACAGGCAAAAGAGTGCGCGTTTGACTTGCTCATATACTGTCTACGGCTGTTGACTAGTTCTAGCGACGTTTATCACAACCTAAATCCCCTTCTTCAACTTGAAAACGAAAATGAATAGCCAATTTGTTCGAGACGGCTAGTCTAACAGCAACTGGATCAGCCAATCGCAATTCAATCACTTGACTGTTTGTCTGCATCATCACCACCGAGCTATTTCAGGGCCTCGTCCATTTCCCCCCAAAAATAAACACCCCCTTCTCTAAATTTGGCATTCCTCCCAGATACCTATAGAAAGCAAATTTAAGAGTTTCCTTTATCCCAACTTCAGCACAGACATCCACGGCACACGGGATAAATTTCCACCTTCGTCGTCGTTTCTTTGCGCGGTTCAATCTATCAACCCACTCAAAATTACAAGATTCTCCTCTCGTGTTGTGTTTTTTTTTTATTCCGTCCAAGCGATCCAAAGCGGATCTATTCTTAGAACCCGAGCAAAAAATATCAACAAATGTGTATACAAACAACATACCGACAACCCAATACTTTTGCCAGCCCAACGCTCCTGAGATTTGCATACCTAATAGCTATAGGTAGCACCGCAAAAAAAAATGAAGAAATGAAGCCAATTGTAAGTATTATTTATTTGCCCAAAATCGGAGGGAGAGTGAGAGAGCGAGAATTCAGAGATTTTTCCTCACAGCATTCGAGCGCACTAATCAAGACGGTAATTGCGTAATATTTCATTCGTCGACTCAAAGTGCGATTCTTAGGGGTGCTTGCATACATCGCTCCTCGATGCCAAACACCCACGTCATTCTAAAGTACTGAATGACTACCACCAGCTATTGACAGAGAGAAAGAGAGAGAGAGAGAGAGAGAGGACGTAGGTTGTTGTGATTCCTTTGTTCTTCGAACAACAACGTCGAGATTATGATTCTGGTGATTTTCCCCTTTTCAATGGTTCCGTAAGTACCCGGCTACGAGAGTTATTAACGGGTTGACACTGTTTTCCTTGATGTGGAATGTCGTCCCTCTTGTTCAGCCACGAGCTCAGGGAAAGAGCGAGAGTGAGATTAAGGCACTTGCTCGATTTGCCTTCTCGGAATGTAACAGAAATAAAACAATTATTCAAAGGCGGTACCGTCCGTCAGGCTATAAATAGTGGTAAATAAACTGTGAATGCGTATGCTGGGCTGGGATCGTTTCGTGTGCTCTCGAAGATGCACTTGGCAAAGGGCAGAGGAAGCAGAACAAATGGGAATATCCCTGCGCTTAGGTTTTCCTGCAGGGGCAGGGTTCGAGAGGCAGCAGCAGGTATCGACGAAGACAAAGACTTTGCTCAAAAGTCCCTAAAAAATTGAACGACGTCATTTCGGAGCGCTATTTAGAATGGTGCGGAGGAAAAGTACACACTTTGAAAGACGAAAAAATATTTTCGATGGGCGAGTAAACTTTGCTGAATTATTTGTTTATTTATTAATTTATTTGTTAAGGCTCAATCGAATTAACATTACAGAGCCGAGGATTGTTGTCTGAGACACACTTGTAGAGAAAAATAAAGTCATTCTAGGTAAAATTAGGGTGGCTAGTGAACAGGAAAAACCGGGAAATAGCCTGGAATTTGAACAGAAGCCGGGATAACTGCTAAATTTGACGGGAGAACCGGTAAAAATCAATAAACCTTAGCATATTCCAGCAAAAATAAAAAGTTGAATTTTTCTTAATTATCTTAAATCTTTGAAACTATTTGACCTTTCGCAAAACTCTCCTTCGGAATCCTTTAGAATTCTCCTCAGAACACCATGGAATTCTGTGCTGAATTTTCGTGAAACTTTCTGTAGAATTTAATTTAAATTTTCAGCATTTTTCTTTATTTACCTCAGAACACGATTTCTTCGGCATTTTTCTCGGATCTTGCTTAAAGTTGTCTTGTGAATCTGCCTCATTATTCCTTTCAAGTTATTATCGAAAAATCCTTTAAATTCTGTTTCAATTTCTTTTTAAGTTCTCCTTAAAATTCACCAGTTATTCTCCTCACAATCCGCATACAATTCTTCTAGGAATTCTCCTTGAAGTTCTCCCCACAACGCGCTTGTAATTCTTCTAAGAGCTCGTCTTGACTTAATCCTAGAATTAAATTAGGATTCTTTGTCAGAGATCCTTTGAATCAACCGGTGGAAACTAACGATTTTAAATTGGCTCACTACTTGACTAGCCTATTGGTCCCAAGCAAATCGATTAACGTACCCCATTCTTGTCGAAATTCTAGTACTACACTATGCAAGGTGGCCAGTGAATTTTCATTTAAAAATTCCCGGTTTTCCCGGTTCAAATCTCAAAATCAAGTCTATGACTAGACACTGAAGAAGTTTGAAAGTAGTAAACGAACTACGTATCTAATATAGTTCAAAGTGATAGTGAAAGTGAATTAGTGTAAGTGAAAGTGATCCAAAAGTAGTAGAATTAAAAAGGAAAACCGACGAAAAAGGTATGTGGAATAGTAGTCGAATGGTATTTTTTCGCAACATCGCATGGAAAAGGTCCATGTGATGCTATAGGAGGAACACTGAAACGTATGGCTACCAGAGCTAGTCTAGCTAGAGAACTTTATTTTCCGTACTGAGTACCAATGCTCAAACTCATGAACCGGGGACCAACGGCGTGATCAGAGATTTTATGCAGGGTTGCCACCCTGTGAACCAGGAAAACCGGGAAAAAGTCGGGAATTTATTTTCACCAGGAAAAACCGGGAAAAAACCAGGAATTTCATAAGTCCACCACGAAAATAATCTTGTTTGTATAATTTAAATAGGTTTTAAATTTTATGTATGTCAAAAATTTCTTTTTATAATCAGGTCAAAACTAACCATTTTGTTCAAGCTAAATCTTTCACACAACTAAACATTGATGAACAAAATTTACCCTGAGAATTTAGTAAATATATTTTGTATTTATTTTTAATTTTTTTTCTCAAATCAATTGCATGCAGTGTTGGGAAAATATCAAAAAATCAAATCTCACCAACGCTCAAGATCACGCTTGATTTCGTGGACAAAAATCAACAAGCAAACAACTGCGGTTGATTTTGCAAGCTGTGATATCGCAGCTCGGAATATCAAACTAACAAAACTCACCAGCTGCAAATCTCAGCAAACTGTGGTGAGATTGAGTTTCATAATTTTTGCTTTACACCCGAATGCAACCGAAACTTCCATAACGGCTTCGTGTCTGCCATTGGTGAAGAGTAAAAAGAGATAGCATACTATACTTTCTCTTTCTAAGTAAACGATGCGCAACGGAATCATTTTTGTGTCGAGTCAACTCTCAGCTTGATTTTTGCACGTTGTGAATAGTCTCGCAATATCAAAGGAGCTTGTAAAATCAATATCAAGCATGATATTTTGTTCCAATAATACGAGTGATATTGCAAGCACATGAGAGCGAAAAAATATCAATTGATTTCTGATTTTGCCAACACTGATTGCATGTATGATTTGTGCTTAATTGATAGCAGACTTAAGCAGTGCCGACGCGTAACTACTTGGAAGTACCTGTTCAACATATTCAATAAAAAAGTTCTATTTCTAAAAACTTCAGAAAAGGCTTTCGAACTTCATGCAAGTTCTACAAAATTCGGGAAAGTCTTACAAGTTTCAGGAAAATCCTGTGAACTACTGTGATGACCTACGACGGTCAGGAAATGTCTCCGAGCCTTCAGAGAAGTTCTACAAATTTCAGAGAAGTCTTACGAACTTCAGGGAAGTCCTTTAATCTTTGGGGAATAACTACGGATTTTACAGAATTTTCTATACATTTAATGTAACTTCTACGACATTTAGGCATTGCTTAAAACTTAAGGATAATCCTATGACACTTATGGATTTATTCCGAGCTTCAGAGAAGTCTTCAATACTCTTAGGAAGTCCTCTGAACTTAACATAGTTCTCCAAGCTCAAAAAAGTTCCTAGAACTTCCGAGAAGTCGATTGAACTACAGGTAGTCCTACGAAATTCATGCGAGCTCTCCAAACTTCAGGGAATTTCCAAGAAATTAAGGAAAGAGCCACAAACTTTTGGAAAACCCTTCGATATTTAAAGCCTTATGAACTTCAGGGAAGCTTTTCTAAATTTAGGGTCCTCATATATTCAGTTAAGTCCTTCAAACTTCAGGGAAGTCCTCAGATCTTACGAACTTCTGAGAATCTCAACGAACTTCGTGGTACTTCTACGATATTTAAGAAATTCCTATGAATTTCAAAAAAAACTCTGAACTTCAGGGAAATCCTAAGATCTTAAAAAAAGTCCTTCGAACTTCGGGGAAGTCCCATGAAATTCAGGCAATACAAACTTCAATGAACCCATCAGGAAAGACCTTAACGCTTCAGGGAAGTTCTACAAACTTTAGGTTGCTTATGAAATCTTTTAATCATATGATTTTGAAATAATGTTGTTATCCAAATTCCGCTAAATAAGATCCTTAATCGTTGACAATTTGCGGAAAATTAAAAAAAAAACTAGAAATCCGTAAAATTGTTAGAAGCAAAGGTTTGTTTAAAGAGTTCTCATTCATATCACACTTCGCAATTTCACCTTTTGAGATAAACGAGGCCAATGGCTAAAAATCTCGATAATAAAGTTAAAAAAAATCGCAGTTTCAAAAACAGAAATCTCAAGATTTAGGGGCTTATAGATCTCTAAATTTCAGACATTAGATAGGGCTCCGCGCTAGTCCATCGTATCTCAGCTTTTCTTCGTCATACACCCCTAAAATCGCTCATTTTACGGGTTATCGCAAATGTTTCAGTGTCAATCGTAATCTTGTAAGCAAAAATGTTTTTGCAAAAAAAATTAGTCAAAACGCTTAGCACATAGAACGGAAATAGGCGCCATGATACGACGAAGTAGCGCGGCTCCCTAATAGCTTCTTTAAAGCAAACAATCAGATAAAGATTTCACGGACATTCACAAGAACCTTAATACCTATTTTGGTTTGTGAAATTCCGCATTGCGCGAAGATTGGTGGTACAAGGATTCACTTTATTTTTTTTATTAAAAATTGTTTTTTAAATACATGGTTTTTAAAACCAGGAAATTTTTAAATCATTAACCAGGAAAACCAGGAATTTCAAAATGGAAATTCACTTGCCACCCTGTTCATGCCTCAGAAATTCCCGGTGGCGCCGACTGGGATTGAAACCAGGCCTTCTGGAGTGAGAGGCAATCACGCTTACCACTATTGTTGATATTACTAAGAAGTAAACTATGGATTGCTGTAACAACAATATCAATCTATCAATGTAAAAATAAATTAAACCTTTCCCTAAAATCCCAACAATAAGTTGTTTGCATATACGAAGGAGCGAAATAGGTATTTGCAAGAAATTAAATCAAATTATTTTAAAACATACACATATTCCGGATAATTTAGAACATATCGATAAGCCACCGCGAGAATTGTTATTGGACACTAACTGAATCCCGTGCGAGCGTTGCTACGCTTGTAACCAGTGATGCAAAATATCATGACACTCACTCGACATTCGCCAACGCATCAACCGACTATCGCTGACAGAACGTTTTGTCATGTAGTGAGAGGTAGAGCCATGGCAAACAGCAATCACCAGCAATGGTCGCTGCTCACAGGCTAGACGTAACACTTGATGTAGAGCACAACGAAAACAGTGAAGACTTCTGCAGTACGATGATGAGAAAAAAAACGAAACGAAAGAAGAAAATGAAAACACAGTGCCTACGCATTCCAAGTTCGTCTCGACACGCGTGACTGTATGAGTTACAAACAAAGCTGGCAAAATTAAACGGAAGTTGAAGTGAGTGTGAAGTGAGCCACTCACCAACACACTCACATAAGTAAGCAAAGCAGCAACTGCTTCAAAACGAGCACAGTCGTGATTGTCGGGAATGACCAGATCGGTGATGGATCACCACCGAAGACGACATTCACCAATTGATTTTTACTTCTTTCGAAAACTTGATGGATGGTTATGGAGAGAGCTTCGACGAGCACATTGATAGGAATGTACCAAGCGTTACTACCATAAGCTGTTTGACGATCGTGATTGTGATAGGTCGCAACTCTGCTTGCAACTAAATGAACGAAAATTTAATAGAATAGTTATGCAGAAATTTCTGTTTCTGTTCTTACAGAGGGTGGCGGGGTCTCGAACCATTATAAGAACCTTTCCCGGCCCCAAAAACCCCTGCATACAAATTTTCACGCCGATCGGTTCAGTAGTTTTCGAGTCTATAAAGGTCAAACAGACAGACAGACAGACAGAAATTCAATTTTATACAGGGGAAATGGCTCTAATGTTGGCCTATGGATCTAAGATTGGGCCCATCGCTAAAAATCTGCTATTTATCAATTTTATCTAGATGAACGCGTCATTGGGACAGTACTAATGGATATTTTTGGTCGCTTTTGAAAATTTAGTCAATTGTTGAATTTATGTATGGGTCCAAATAAGGGGCATTTAGGCCGACATTACATCCATTTTCCCTATAAAGTTTTTCTGATCTTTCGGGAAAAAAACATTGTCGGAACTGGAGAACAGCGATATACATTCGAAAATGGCCAAAAAATACCAGTATTAAAAAAAAAAGAAAAGCCCCAAAAAGTCACTTTCAATTGAAAATCATCAAGTGAATGACTTTCAATTGAAAGTCATTATGTCTTCTCTTCGAGGAGATCCCCGCCAACATCAACAGAACCACTTTCGATCAGTTTTAATGCTGTTTGTTTTGGCTTGACTCGTGTTCATTTCTTCTTTCATTGTCAAATGAACTTACTTTTGCATTGAAGCGAAGCTGTTCGATCCAAATTCGGGCAGGTTTTATGACTTTTCTCACTCGATGCATTTAAGCGTATGCGTATGGATCTGTGCACGTGGATGTCAAACTCATCATTGTCGGGTGGTTTGTTTACCCATCAATAAAATATTTTTGGAATCAAGGTGACGTCTAGATACCGGAAATCCATATGCGACGTCATTTTTAAATTCAAGAAGGCGGCTTCCGCTTTCAGAAGAAGTTAGAAATGCTGACGTCAACCCATCATCAATATGGGTATTTTTTATAGTCAAAATGACGTATCGAGAATGAAAATCAATATTCGACGCCATTTTTGAATCCAAATGATTTTAGAAAAAAAAAAAAACAAGTGAGAAGAACTGATGCCATTCCATATATCTGTGCACGTGGATGTCAAATTTATCACTGTCGGGTGGTTTGTTTACCCATCAATATGGGTATTTTTTAAATCGGGATGATGTCATGAGATCGAAAATTGACGCCATTTTGAAATCCAAGATGGCGGCTTCCATTTTAATAAAAAGTGGGAAATACTGTCAAATACATATCAATAAAGATATTTTGGAATCGGGACGATGTCTAGAGAATGAAAATCGATATCCGAAGCCGTTTTGAAATCGAAGATGGCGGCTTCCGACTTAAGAAAAAAGCCTCTTAAGTTCATGACCAATCTTGGGTCATCTTTTTCGTCAGTGTGCTGATTGTGCCGGTCATAGAGCAAGCTGCGATTGTTTGTAAATTTCTAACACTCAGAATGTTATGGTTTGAAATCGCAAGGATGCATCGGATTGAGGATGACGCGAGAAGTGGCGGGTGTGCGAAATTTTGGTGTTTTGTGTTCATAGAATAATAAAAGTCCTGTGTTTTAGGATTTTATAATGCCTTCAAAGGAAGACTAGAAACCTCGTCTTTCGTGATGTGATAACCCACGACCTATGTTAATGGCATCGAATATCGATTTTCAGCATCTACGCGTCGTCCCCGTTCCGAAAATACCCTGATATTAGGGTATTTGATACTTTTTATAAAACCTGATGGCCGCCATATTGGATATCGATTGTCGGCATCTATACGTTGTCCCCGTTCCGAAAATACCCATATTGTAGCCAATATACAATTCGTAGGGTATTTGACGCTTTCTGAACCCTGATGGCCGCCATATTGGACTCTAGAATGGCCTCGTTAATTTAATTTTCGTTTAACATAACATAATATATTATTACTACATATAATCCGGATGCCATCCCTATCGGTAACCGATATTGTGCGGATACTATATTTTGATGCGTGAAAAGTCGAATGAGCCTGTATTTCCTGTCTGAAATACGATCTAAACTGAGTGCTTTATCTAACTGCTCCTATACTATCACCTTAGCTTGAGTCCCATCCCATCTCAATTCCGGGTAATGAGAAAGCGGACTCGTTGGCTAAGGTGGGTGCTATGGAAGGCGATATTTTTGAGCGACAAATCGCATTCAACGAATTTTTCTCCATTGCTCGTCAGCAAGTCCTCATCAGTTGGCAACAAAAATGGAATGATGGTGAATTGGGAAGATGGTTACATTCTATTCTCCCACAGGTGTCGGACAAACCATGGTTCAAAGGGTTGGACATGAGCCGCGACTTTATATGCGTTATATCAAGGCTTATGTCCAATCACTGCTCGTTAGACTAGCACTTCTATCGAATTGGGCTCTCAGCCAGCAATTTATGTGCGTGTGGCAGTGGTTATCACGATATCGAGCATGTTGTTTGGTCATATACCTTACACCGTGTTGCCAGATCTGAGTTATCCACATCCCTCAGGGCCCGAGGAAAACAACCCACGATACCCGTTAGAGATGTCTTGGCGAGCCGAGATCTCGACTATTTGAATTTAATTTATGTGCTTTTAAAACGGATAGATATGAGGATTTAGTAGTTAGTGTCATCTTGTGTTCTCACAAGTTGTTAGCTGCCGATCGGTGTACCACCATGTTTGTCTTTTTCATCAGAGTGTCGCTTAGTTCGAGATCAAGAGCACATTGCTCTCCAAACCTTGGGTTCACAATCCGTACCCTGCCATCCATTTGTTACAATTTGTTACCCCTAACCTCGATATACCCGCGAGTAATCGGCTCCCGCTTTACTAACGTTAGTTTTAAGTAATTTTGTAATCTAAACAATGAATATCGGCTCCGCAAAGCTACAGCAAATGAGCCTGGAAAAATAAACGAATTATAAAAAAAAACGTGGAAGAGCCCGAATTTAAGTGAAAGTGGAAAAATGAAGAAAGCAAGGGGGCGACCCTGGCGTAGTGGTTAGCATTCATACCTCTAATGCCAAAGTCACGAGTTCAAATCTCACCCCGGACAAGTCACGAATGACCCAAAAGCGTTAAAGTGACTATAATTATAAAAAAAAAGAAAGCAGTTTTCGAGTCATTCATTGCGTCAATTGAAACGAATGTATGCTTCAAATGAAATGAACTGAAGCACTTGAAGAACGAAACAAGCGATAGTCAAGTCATGTTTGAAAGGAGGGATGTTCATCGTGACTCGATAACAAGAAACACAATGACTTACACGAAAATGAAATTGCTCGAAATGAAGCGATTCTGCGGGGGTGCCTTTTCTTTTCTTTGTTTCGAAAATGCATAGCCCTCCATCCTTTCTCCATCTTGACCTATAATGCAATAGGTTTCATTAATTGTCACCTAAAATATATCAAAACATAAAAAATCCAAAAAATATATTTTTGAGAAAAACGATTTTTAAGTTTTTATTTTTAATCAAAAACAAATAGTGATTTTTTTTTCAAATAGTTTTACATGTTCCCTACAACATTGCCCAGGGTACCAAACCGATTGGACAAACATTTTTCGAGTAACAGTTTTCTGAACATAAGGTTAACATTTTTCTATAGGCCCTTTTCAAAATTAAGGCTCGATTTAAAATGGTGATCTGAGGAACGTTTCTAAAAATATTATGCCAAATTAAAAAGTACGAGAATTTATTGGATTTTCGAATTCGTCTGAAATCGTACATTAGATTTAATCTGGCACCTAAAACTTGGCCACAATATGAGAACAGTTTTGCTCATTTTGGTAACTACTTCACTTCAATTTAAGAGGATTTTGTACAGTTTCATTTTCGTTCAAAAAAAATTGATATTAATTTGCCAAGATCGGATGATATTTATTAATTGATAATTTTTTAGTGCTCTTAGCAAGTGGTTTTTATTGAGGCCAAATTGCTTTTACTGCAGTTTAAATTAAGATTTCAAATGGTTAACAATGCTTTCATCATATAACCATTTGAAAACAAATCAATCTTAAAGTGCCTCAAAAATATACCACTTAAAAAATCTCCTCCAGGGTTCTAGTCTTAATTAGGGTTTTGGTGGATGTTATAAAGGCAAAGCTGTCTGGGCCAGGGTTTTATGAATGTTGTTCTATAGTAGCCTTGTAGTACTTCATAAAATGTAAAATGATACTTGGGTAATTTGCACTGTTACTTATGAATTGAAATGCAACTTTTTTGGATTTTTCTGTTGTTGTTTTTTGGCTAAGAACGAAATTAGGGGCATTCTATTAAGTCAATTTAGAGGGGCCATCAAATTCTGTGGCAATGTTCAAGGTATGGGAAAAGCTTGACGCTGGTAGGAGGGAGAATTAGTTTTTCCTCAGTTTCGCCTGACGCACTTTCAATGGATTACTAGTTAATAGATTTTTGAGCTTGCGACTAACATGAAGTTTCTGATCTACTCAAAAACATAAAAATGTTGTCATAAACCGTTCAAGTCTCGTTCGGAACGGTCTAGCGCAAACAAGATTCCCCCAAATGGGAATGAGTCTATTTGAACTGCACTCTATCAGTGTCAACAGACGGACGATAGGACTTGTCCGGGCTTGGACTGAATAGATTAGATTTACTAAAAATATACTTTATCTCTGGTGTGGAGGGCAAAAATACAGCAGAAGAGCACCCGAAATTGCTCTTCCCAATTGCCGCTAATCAGCGCAGCGCAGATAGATTCAGCTTCGACGCAACTTGTTTACCACAAATCTAGCTGCCTACATACCACCGTGATGATGATCGAGGGAAATTCCCCTTCCTGAATTCTGTTTTTCACCACAAACACAGAAACGCCGACCGTGGATGAGAGGTAAGCAGCTCTTTTACATCCGTGAATCATCCACACATGCCGAGTAAAGTGTTTTAGATCATGACACAAACTCGCATATTTGCCACCAGGCCAGGTTTCCCTCGAACGGATGGATTATCACCGAGGCAAAAGCGATGGAGGAAACCCGCCAGGAACGCCGTCGGGACGGGGCGAGGTAGGCAAAACGAGTTTCAATATTTATTTTTTTTTATTCGGTCAGCCCAAAGGCGCGTATAATATCGTGATGGACAGACCAACCAACGGACGGCAAAAAGGCAAAGCAATAGGAAAAATAACAGCTCAGCTCGCTCACTCGCAAGTTCCCTCTTGTGCAGCACCCATCGGCATGAGTCAGTAACACCCATGCTGGTCTTTTCTTGTTGTTATTATTCCGGTGTAGTTCGATACCGCTCGGACCAGGGCAGAGAATGGACTGCTGAGGTAAGCCCCGAGTTTTGCCCAAGACGAAGCGAAGAGGGAGAAGAAGAAGCGTGAAAGAAGGCCTGCGTCAATATGTGCTGTTGTTGCCGTTGATTCGGTCATCAAGTCCCATAACCTGTTTCTGTTGTTATTAATTCAAATGGAGAATCACGTTCATCTCACTCGCCTCCCTGACATTGGCTGTGGCGCGAGAGACGGTCGTCCGAGGGGTGGTGCTCCTCCTAAAAGGTCCATTCTTTTCTTCCTAGCTGCGTCGCACATAATTATCATCATTCCACAACACACCGGCCGCGTCTAAGCAACCCATCTTCGTCGCCGTCGCCATGATCGTCATCATCATCATCATCATCATCGTCTTGTCGTTGGCGAGGGGTGGGGGAGGCGACGGTGACGACCGTCGCTGCCGCCTCCTTGTTGCGTTCGGACGGAATCACCTCCAAGATCGGTGTAGCTTAAGGTTATTCATACTGCACAATCCAGTCAAGCGACCATTTTGTCCCTTCAAACAAAGCACTAGTCGAGGTTTGTCCCTTTAAATTGGCATCATTCCCACCACCGACTGACGAATCGGTTCAACCTTAAGCTGCACCGATCTTGATCACCACCATCCATGGGGAGATAGCAGACGACGGCGACGAAGGTGGTGCTGCTGGACGGTATCAAAGCATATTTTTCCCTCCGAATACTGGATCTGCCGCTCGCTGCCCAGTTGCTCCACCACACGTTTGAACGCGCTTTGAAGTGGCCAGGCCGGTTTGCCCCAGTCTAGCCTTAGGTTCTTTTTCTCAGTATAAATGGAGAAGCAGAGCAGAAGCAAAAAAATAAACTTTTCTTTTTCCCCCTGTGCCGTCGTTGTTGTTAAACATTTCTTGTTTCTGATCTCGTTTGTATTCTTTTCTCGGCGTTCGCTTCGTTGGGAGATTCCCTCCCACCCCCGCGACCAGCCGCATGCCATCACCCCCACCGTGCCGTCGCCGTCGTCGTCGTCGTCGTCGCCACCTTTCCGGTGCCATAGCCAGTCAGCCAGCCTGCACCGTTCTTCGCTCTGTTTGATCGGCTCTTGCTTGCGTTCAGAAAGCCTGGGCGATAATGCTGGGTTTGCTGCTGCTGCTGCTGCTGCTGGTCCAAATTCCAAAAAGGTCCAACTCCAAAGCAACTTGTAGACTGACTCCGCCGAACTTGCCGCGCACAGTGGGATGAGTCAGAGGTGAAGGGCCATTTTGGTTTCGCTGATTTTCAATGATTACGATTTGAGGTAACGATTAGCAACGCTATACTTTTTTTCGCAGGCAGTCTCTCCGTTTTTGGATCATTCTTCTTCTGTTTGGATTTAATACGTCCCTGATGCAGGCTGGCCAGCGAACCGGGACATAATCGGGAATTTTAAAAGGAATCGAGAAAACTTGGAAAAACCCGGGAATTTGAAACCGAAAAAAAAACAAAAAAACTTTACCATATAAATGTTTACGCTATGGTTTCAGAATAAACTAATAATACAGAGCAAGTCTTTGCCAAAAAAATGACTTGCTTTATTTGCTGCATAATTTACATCAGTTTGCCGTGTTTTGTTTTAGGATTTAATCACTCAGCAATATTTCAGATTGATTGTTCGTCCTTTACCAATTTCAGATGTAAAGTTCATGGGCCTCAAAAGAATATATTGAAGATGCTGGACATCGGAAAAAAATATTTGAAGAAACCGAAACCACAAACGAAGTGACAGACGGAGTGGCTCGAAAAATTTGGTGACTAACCTGCTATTTCAATTTTTCAGTGTACCACTTGGCAACACCACTACTACTAGATTGTACTAGCATTTTCACCAAATGCATTAGAATGTTTTGGTTCTATCTCTTTCACTCTACTCAAAACTGAAATGCATAAAAAATGACAAAATGATACACTCTTTGCACTCTGTCAAAGAATCATTGTACACAAAATCAATTTTGAGGAAAACCAAAACAAAAATACTATCCCATCTGGTGGATGATGGCACAAGCTTCTAAGAAAATTCTATTACAGCGAACCACATTATTTTAATTGATTTCTTCGCCAGTTAGTCGTCTGTCACTTCGTTTGTGCCGAAACTAAACTAAACAGCTTCAGGTCTTTATTTTTTGTTTTCAATTCAAATTCAAAACAACAATTCAATTTTATTCTCAATTCCCATGAAAGAATTCCAGAATTATCTAGGAATTGTGCTCTGAATTATCATGGAATTCCTTTTAAACTATTCTGGTTAGGTTAGTTCTCCTCGTAATTAACTTTGCATTTTGTTTTGAATTTTCTTGAAACCCTTGCTAGGAATTTGATTGAAATCTTTCTGGCCATTGAACCGGAAAAACCGAGCGAATCGAAAACTAACCGGGAATCGAAAACAACCAGCATATAACCGGGAATTCGATTGGAACCTAAAAATAACTAATCGAATTATTTCAATATATATTCAAAGCCCGATATCACAAATATTTTTTCTTAGAATCTTGAATATTTCCGGAATTTGTATATTTTTTCATACCAGGGGTAAAAGGAGCATATTGAACAGGGCATAATGAGCATCACCTTAGCCTTAAATTTCCAGTGTTGGTTGGAATTGCTATTTAACATGAAGCTTTAGTGTGATAATTGATTAGCTAGTGAAAGGTCTGAAAAGGGTAGGTTGATAGTTCCGCTAGAGTACGGCAGTATGAAAATTTAATAGAAGTTGAAAATGAGCCATGGGTCATTAATGCGACAGTACTAGTCAAACGCACACTCCTTTACCTAACTCATACATAAATGAATGAGGAGACTGACAAATACATTTGTAGTAGGTTGATAGGTTGATATTGAACTTACTATAAACCAATTAATTTGTTTTGAGCAATTCCTATGCTCCTCCTTCCCCTACAGGATACCAAACCAGTCTGAGATCTAAGAAATATTAGAAATGTTCCAGGAAAAACGTGACGAAATTTCTGATCCACAATCTTGAACAGTTTTCTAATACCAGGATTTTGAAATTCATTCTCAATAAAAGTATTGGAATCTTGATAATTTTGGTAAATCCTGGATCTTAAATGGCTGTGTGCGAAATTTTGAAAAACTTTCAATATTTGACTTCACTAATTCTTTTATTTGGACTTTACTTTCCGGTATTCCCTAGACTTCACTCCAGAAAACTCATGCAATTAACTTTACATTTATCTTCGTATTCTCAATCAATTTGCTTTAACTTTTTTCCTTATTGTTTTTACAATTCTCTTGGATTATTCTTCAAAAATGTCTTGGTATGTCATATAGTATTTAGAAAAGCATTCTCCCAAAATTTACTTGCATTGCACCTCAGAAAGCCATGGCAATTTTCTTCCGAATTGCTTTGAAATTCTTCTCAAAATGCCCTTGAGAATCTCTTCGAATTTTCTTGAAACTCTCCCTAGTTTGCCCCTTAGAAATTTCTTTAGAATCTCCTGGAACACTTCTTATCTTATTCTTCGCATTTCAAGATTATTGTTTATCGCATATTAGCTTATTGCGTGCTCTCAACTAAGTGTTCTAGATGCACTTCCAACAGTTATTAACACTCCGAACACGATGCCTCCGGTAAAATGTGTAACGGCAAATTGCTACGTTTCAAAAATCATTGTTCAGCGATTTATTGATAGATTTGTAATCTAATGATACCGAATATTTTTTTAAAGTATGATGCTTCAAATGGCGCCAACAGATTTGAAATTAGTCAGGAAATGGCTAAGCTGTGATTTGTCAAACATCGCAAGTTTGCCGTTACTCATTTTACCGGAGGCATCGTGTTCGGAGTGTAAATCCAACCCGAAAAATTCCTAGGCCGAACCGGGAATCGAACCCGGCCACGTCCAGCACGGTTTCGACTTCCCTCGGCATAGAGTATGATTGTACGCCGCACAATTATGCTAATGCAAAAATGGTACAGGCATCGAAAGCTCTCAATTAATAACTGTGGAAGTGAATCTCGAACGCAAAGCTGATATGATGCAATTAGCTAATATGCGATAAACAATAAGCTTGAAATGTGAAGAATAATAATAAGAAGATACTAGGAAAAGGAAGAAGAAGGAGACGGCGAAGAGAGACCTGGAACAATACTAGTTTCTGCGGAAATATGCTCAATATTTTCCGCAAATCCTCCCGGAAACTTCTTGAAGTTTCCTCAAAATTCTTATGAATACTCTAGCGAATTATCTTGAATCTATTTTTAAGATAGGTTAAAATTCACCAATAATTTTTTTGAGCTATAATATGAATTAGATTTTCTTGAAAATATTCTTCATACGTCAGAATTTCTTTTTGAATGATTGATTGCTAAACATTTAAGGCATTTTCAGCTGTAAATAGGTGAGCATTAGGCGTAGTTTCAGGATTGTAGTCCTATCATCATAAAGTTTTCCATAGGGTTAGTTCGCATTGAAAACTCCTCCGAGTTCCCTTAGAATACGCCCTGAAATGCCTTCCGATTTGCCTAAGAGATCCCTGGAATTCTATTAATAGTCCTCATAAAAGTACTTTCGGAACTAGTTTGGTATTCACCTTTACTTCTCCATACAATTGCCTTGAAACACTTCTTCCCCGAATTCCTATTGCTTTGTCCCTAAATTTTCTCTTGAATGGCCTTCCATTTATTTGGCCTTCTCATCATTATTCAATGCTTCAAGTGTGAGAATCTTAAAAATGTGTCCATGTCTTATGATTTTTCGCTATGATTCATTTTTAAAATCTCGCGCCAAGTTCAACAATGTGAAAAATTTAGTGTTGCCTCAAAATCTTGAAAATTGTCTCAGCAGCCGCCGTCATTTCCGAAGCTGAAGAGGAGGAGGACGTTGAAGTAACCGCTTTCAGAGTTTCCGGTGAGTGCGATCATCGTCCGGACTTCAAACCCATCAACGATCAACCGGACGAAATCGGAGTGAAAATCGGTCAGGAAGACGAAGAACAAATCAAGCTGACAGATTATCTTCGTCGACTTTCTCTTTGCATTCCCACGGCCATGTTAGCAAGTACATGATCGTCATAAGACGTGATCAAGTTCACAAGATCGCTACCAATCACTCGATATCGTCAGCGCTGTTCATAAAACAGATGGAGACGAACAACAAATTCTACACCTGGGCCGCTATGGACTTGGCCAACGAGAAACCGAAGAACATACGTATGTAGTGATGTTCTACTTTAAAGGAGACTGCCGTCGACGGCCACAGCAAAATCACGGTGGTGTATCGCAGAAACGGAACCGTATCACGATCATCCGGAAGGCACAGCAGAATCACCAAAAAGAGGAGGATGGATATCCACCGTCAGTAGAACGGCACAGTGGTAATTCAGAGCTCGGTTCGCAGTTTCTTCCAGCGGCAGTTTGCCAAGCCAAGGGAACGGGATTGCTTCGACGAATATTTATTGTAGTACGTGCGGGGTACGCAATTTGCCGAATTTTGAGTATTGCGAACTCAGAGAAAAATTAACATTTGGCGTCAGATTATCAGCTTTAATAGCTTGCTGTGGCTGTCAGTTGCGTCGAATTATTTTCCTTGAAACGGCTATATTTGGTCAGGCAGACCGAGTTTTTCCACCATATCAAGCCGGACAAACATTCGCCCTTGGTAAGTGTAAGGCAGCTAGGCAGCAATAGGGTCGAACGAAGGTTATTTAGCTGAGATGGTGTAAGATAATCAAATCAATCAATTAAAGTTTCTCCGAGTTTCGCTGAGTTATTGAGTTCTGTAAACATGTTTTCTTTCATTGCATTGTTGTTTTATTTGAAAACCATTATTTTTTTTATTGGAAAAATATTATGTGCATTCCTAATAGAAACTAAGTGAAAACTTTTTTCAGTTTCGAGTTGTAGAGAGTTCAATGTATTTTTTTTTTTTGAATTTGAAGCTTCATACTTTTAAGATTTATTCGGTATCAATAAATTTAAAACCTATCGATAAATTTCTGAGCAATGATTTTTCAAACATTGTCAATTTTCCGTTACACATTTTATCGAAAGCATCGTGCTCGGAGTGTTCAAACCTCGATAAAACTTGTAATCTTACTATTTTACCATCTTAAGCTGCATCAATTAAACCGGGAAAACTGTTAGATTACCGGGAAAATCGGGAATAAGAATTCTTAAATCCAGGGACCACTCTGTAGAATTCCCTTGAACCTTTTCTGAGCATTCGATTCCCTGGAAATTGTTCCTAAAATTGTCTCTTAACTTTAGTCAAAACTCTTAGCAGAAACCGTTCGGAATTTTCTTCAGAAACCTCTTGAGCATTCCCAAGAAACCATGACTCAGCTGTATACAACCAAAAAGGTGAAATAACGTGTCTATGGTTAATTGGGTTTCTTTTGCCATTTTTATGGAACAAATTTTATTGGAGTTCTCTTATGAACCATCCGCATTATTACCTTCACACCAAAAAATTCTGAATTTTACTGGCGATGTAAACAGCCATGCATGCAAACATTCATACATGTAAACTTCCTTTTCACGTAAATTAGCAACTTGCAAGAAATGTTGCAAACAAAAGTGGACAGTTGCATACAATATATGGGATATTGCATGACATGTCTCATAAATTTACACGATCTATAATTTAAATTTGTATGATATATGACGCTCCATTTATGTGCATCATAGTAACGGAAATTTACACTACTTTTTTTTAGCTGTGTTGAAATTACCGCCAGAGCACTCTTAAAACTCTGTTTCTTGTTGAATTATCATCACAATACTCTTTGAATTTTCCTTAAAATTCATCTGTCATCTTCCTCGCGATCACGTAGGAATTTCGCTTGAAGTTTTGTTCACAAGTCAAAAATAAAATGACCTAAGCATTTAATTTAGAACTTCCATTCTTCTCCACAGAATTCCCTCCAAATTCATCTAACAATTTGTTAGGAGTTCATCTCAGAATAAGTTTGGAATTCTGTTCAAAATTTCTCCTTTCAAAATATTGTAGGAATCCTCGTCAGTATTTTTTTGAAATCAACACTTTGATTCCTTTTAAAATGTACTTTAAATTCCTGCGTTTGTCATCAGGATTCTATATCATCTGTGATTTTGTATGACCCCAGGGCCCATAATTATGATGTTTTTTTTTCCAAATTTGTAACCATAGACATTTTTCAAAATCCCACGTTTTAATTATCTTTTTCTTTAAATCTGGGATCACGAATATTGGAATTAGTCAAGACTCTATACAATTGTTTTTAAATTATTATTATCATAGTCACTTTAACACTCTTGGGTCATTCATGACTTGTCCGGGGTTGAGATTTGAACTTGTGACTTTGGCGTGAGAGGTATGTTAACTACTACGCCGGGGTAGCCCCCCTCTATACAAATGTCAAAGTCCCTAATCTTGGGTATCTTATTAAATCTCTGTGATTTTGAGAGTTACATTAGTGCAAAAAACGTAGTGAACACTTGGTCTGAGATCTCCAACATTTATCCCTAAATCTCATTTGTATCAAGTTCATTTTGTCTAAAACAAATTTTTAATTAAATCACTTATCAATCACTACCTTGGAATTGATTCTGCACAGAATTATCATGGAATTCTCCTCAAACTCACAAGAAAATACCTTTGGAGCTCTTTTCGTACCTTGGTATTCTCTTCTGAATTTACTTGAAACTCCCGTAAGAATTTCCTTAGAATCCTCCATAGAATTCCTCGCAAGAATTCAATACCTTTGACAACTTTCTAAAATTTTAAACCTAAGCCTATTCCTTTTAAAATTATCCTCAACGCCCTTCAAATTCTATTTATTATTCTCTTTGAATTCTCTTAAATTTATCCTTAAAAATTGCTTCAGATAAAATTGTCCTCAGAATAACCTAGGAATCCTCTTTGAAGTTCTTTTCACAACTCCCATGGAATTATTCTAAGATTGACATAGAAATTCAATTCAGAACTTCCTTTCTTCCCCCCATCTCAGAATACTTTAGGATTCTCATCTCAGAATTATCTTGGAATCCTGGTTAGAACTCCGATAGGATATTTTCCAGATTTGCGTAGTAATTCTCCTCAGCATTTATCTTGAATTAACACTTTCTTCTTCTTCTTCTTCTTCTTCGCTTTTCAAGATTATTGCATATCGCATATTAGCTTATTGCGTGCTCTCAACTTAGTGTTCTAGATGCGCTTCCACAGTTATTGGTTGAGACCTTTCGATGCCTGCTGCCATTTTTGCATTAGGGTAAATGCTCCTATAGTCGCGGTACGCTAGAAGCGTTAGGTTCCTATAGTAGTGTATTGAGGCTCCATGCACAACTATAGGAACCTAACGCTTCTAACGTACCGCAACTTTAGGAGCGTTTCCCCTAGTATAATTGTGTGGCAAGTACAATGCCACAGGGAAGTCGAGAAATTTTCCGACCCGAAAAATTCCTAGACCGGGCTGGAAATCGAATCCAGTCACCTCCAGCATGGTCTTGCTTTGTAGCTGTGCCTTTACCGGCTGAGCTAAGGGAGGTATTAACACTTTAGTTTCTTTTAAATTATCCTAAAAATTCTATAGGTATTATACTAAATATGTTAAGGATATTCTTTTTACAAATGAAGGAGTCCTGACCAACCTTCCAAGTTGCAGGGCCTTGAACACTTTCCAGCACCAAAATAATGATTTTTGTTTTTTATCTGGGATACTGTAAACTCAGAATTGAAAATTGGAAATTTTAGTAATTATTTTTTTATGATTTCTCGTTTGTATCAAGTTCTGAATTTCTAAAACAATTTCTTAATATAAATAAAGAGGCGCCTCCCTTAGCTCAGTCGGTAAAGGTGCAGCTACAAAGCAAGACCATGCTGGAGGTGGCTGGGTTCAATTCCCGGTCCGATCTAGGAATTTTTTGGATTGGAAAATTTCTCGACTTCCCTGGGGACTTGCCACACAATTATACCAATGCAAAAATGGTACAGGCATCGAAAGCTCTCAATTAATAACTGCGGAAGTGCATCTAGAACGCTAAGTTGAGAGCACGCAATAAGCTAATATGCGATATGCAATAAGCTTGAAATGCGAAGAAGAAGAAGAAGATATAAATAAAGAGAGAAGGATTTGTAATTTCCATTTAATTCCACTACCCTATTTGCTTATCCTTGACAGATACGCGTATTTCATCTACAATGTGCAGACTTCTTCAGTATCTTGTACTAATACTCGACTGTACTTGTACTAATTCTCGATTGAGTCCTTGTATCACCTGTTTTATGTATGACACTCTCTAACTAGTTACATTTGTGAGCAAACAAAGTATTGAACCGAGTAGTAAATCTTAGCAGCAATTGGCAAAACATCAATACTCAACAGTGATGCCGTTTTATATTATACTGTTAGTGTCCTACTTGTCAAAGTGTGTCTTATTTAATGTGCAGAGCTGTATTTCGGCACAGTGTGCAGAGATGATTGCCCCTTGGAAGGATCAGTAATTTCCATTTAATTCCACTACCTTATTTGCTTATCCTTGTGTGTGTGTCGAGTATTAGTGCAAGACATTGAAGAAGTCTGCACATTGCAGACGAAATACGCATATCTGTCAAGGATAAGCAAACAAGGTAGTGACAATAAATGGTAATTACTGATCCTTATCTCTTTCTTTATACAGCCTATGGTATGGTCTAATATTTTGCAATCAGGAGCAAAACTATAATTTTTTACGAAATTCTGCTATGGAATGGCTGTATACAGGTATTCCACTAAGACGCCCATGTTCATCAGGATTCAATTTCTTAATTCAATTCACAATTTGGTCGAATGACTCATTCAGCTCAATAGCGTTCTATCTAAAGACCATTACACTATTCTATGAGTGATCTCAGGTGCTGAGTAGGGTCTGGTTCGACGTCTCGGGCTTAGAAAAGTGATGTAAATTGATTTTTCTAAGTACTGTGGATTCCCGTTAATCTGAACGACACTTCATTCATATTAACGGGGTTAATATGAATGAAGGTTAATCTGGTAACCCTACCAGCATCAGAAAAGCGTATTTCTGGTAGCCTTATTTACTGCTTTGTTTTGATTCAGCGAGCCGGTTTACAATGTTTCATTTCGCTTCACTTCATTCCACGATCTAAATGACGATTTAGTAATTTTTAGATTGCAAGGGGAAGATTAGCGGGGGTCCACGGTATCACGATAATATCATTTACTTATTGTATATTTTATACGATCACTCCGCATTTGAGGATCACTTCCAGTTGTCTAACATCACATAACAGATGTGGAACCCGATCTTCAAAAATCGACCCCATTTCAGTGATTTCAAGTGGTATACCTAGAAGGACATCGATCTGTCAAATTGATTATATCAGCTGTAAAATGAGAAAGGGGATCAAGGGGGGTAGTCAATTCTTTTAAAATAATTCTAACGTGGTTTATAATTTTATGTGTCCTTAGCAATCCTGAACTCATGTCTTACTATTTCTTGAACCATTTGTGTTCTTTATTTATAATTATATAGCAAGCGTTAATAAATTCAACACCTTGCTTCACACAGCAAAACTGTGATAAACTAAAAAGAAACATATATGTAACATTTATTTCTTTGGACATTTTCTAATTTTTTGGAACCAAAAAATAAAAAAAAGTACTGCTAAATTTCTAAAGAATGAGCATTGAAACATTGAAAATGCTGCAACATAAACATATTTCGAATGATCCATAGAACGTTCAACAATGAACCATGAAATTAATCAATAGAAAATCAAGTTTGCGCACTAACAAATATAGGAATGATCCAAAAATCCACAATATTATGCTGAGTAGACAAAATCGGTCGCTGCTCAGCCACCGAGCTCCTTTCATCACAACAAACCATTACGATTAACCAACGAGCCTGGCAACATGAAGCTGTTCAAATGGAATCGATTTTTCCCGGATGCACATCATATTTTTTTCCGGTTTTATATAAACTGCAAAATTTGATAAAGCATAGTTGATTTCAGAAATACACTGAACTCTCTACAACTCGATTCTCAAGGGACCATCGTAATCGCTATCACAGTAGCCTTGAAATTAATTTTTATTATGGTTCTATAACTCGATATAGAATTACTGTAGATGTCGCTGGAAAAAGTAACGTTATATTTTTTAAAGGTAGAAAAACGTTCCATTGAAAAAAAAAATCAGAATGTGGAAAATTGATTATTTTCCAAGATCGCATTAGATTGTCAAATTATATTCCATATATAAGATAAATTTTCGAAGTCTGAAATTTTAAATGTTTTTATTGCTGCAGATTTTCGAATTTTGAACGCTACAGGGTGAGTGGGTAATTGGTCTGCATGTTATACAGTGATAGAGTAAACTCGGAAATTCTTATAATTCGAAAAAAAAAATTGAACTCTTCTGAAATCCTATTCCGTACCAGGACTATTGAGATCTCGGACAAAGATTTATTTTGAAAATCACAAGATACAATTTTTAAGATGTTGGTTCGCTCGCAACTATTTTACTACAGTCAGATTTTTCCCTAGAGGATTCTATGCATTTGTGCAGTGTATGTTACAATGATAATTATTGGGTGGTATCTATTTACTTAAAATTTAAAGCTTCTTTCAGTACCACTTCACACACGCACTTGTATTTTGCTAAAGAATTAAGATATATTGCTTAAAAAAACAGGAATATTGCGTATAGTGTTATTGCGCACTTCACACCAAACTGGACAAATAAGTGTGTTTTCTCTCTTATGTTAACATTCGCATTTTACTGCTATAATGTTTTTCAAATTTATGAACGTTTTGTTTGAACTTATTTCACCCCGATTACAATAATTTTCAACTCAATACGAAATCCTCTGAATATCTCAATTGGCTCAAGATGGCCGCTTCCGTGAATCTCTATCTATAGGATTACTAGGCAAGACAACTAGGTAATTGAATTATACAGTTTTTTTATTGAAGATAATTTTCCCACAAATAAAGACGGATCCCATGGATTTACCCTCCCCACTAGCAAACCTCAAAAACTCCTGTGACACATATGAGAGGTCGTAGAGTTCTCTGCTTGTTTCTTAAATAAGTGTCCAACTATCAATCCTCACCACATTCCCAGCAGTTGCTAGGACGTTGCAAGGACAGTCTAAATTTTTAGAAATAGTGCTGCTTCCATCTAAGAGGTCGAAATCAATGCCACATCTCGGTCAATGCGGTAACGGACGGAGGTGATAATACTCTCAAACAATGGTCTAGGACCTGTACCACAACCACATGCGAGTTTGTGCAACTTTCTCTAATTATTATTATTATTATTATAAGATAATTTTACCACAAACAACTACGAAAATTTGCACTTGGTCATTGGACACTTTTGGTTTCGATGAAAATAATAAACCGGGAATTTTGTTTAGATTTACACCTGGAATTTCGAAATGAAAATTCACTGGCCACCCTGCAAAGCACTTCCGATCAACTTTTGAAATTGTCCACTACACCTACATAAACTTTTCGATTACATATAAGAAGATTGATCTTGAAATCGACGGAGTTTTTTACGATTACCAAGATAAATAGCGGTAAATCGTTTAACATAGGTGTTATCATCGCGAGGTGATAAACAAACATTCAAGCGAGCATCTGATCTATAAGAAGAGCCCATCAAGAACGATAAATTCATAATCCCGGAAGCGGGAAATCTGAATTAGCACCTAGAAGATTGTCCGACGAAATAGAAATCGACTTTAATCCATCAAAATTTTCCCACTGTGCCAGCCAGTAGGCCTGACGACGAGACAGCATTTTCTGAACGAAAAACAATTCGATACACTAACTCACCCGCTCCGCATGCTTTGGGGGGACTCTGAAACTGAAGGCCGCCATCGTCTCCCTGCCCGTCCACCCACCACCCTCTCGCAATCACCCATCATAAAACGCTCTGAGTTGAGTGTTGTTACTGCGGTTGCTGCTTACGTCGTCGTCGTCGTCGTCGTCGTCGTTGTCAGTCGTCGTCGTCGTCGTCGTTGTCAGTCATCGCCGCGTTCCGCTGTTGAAATTGATCTCTCCAGCAGCAACCGAGTAAGCAAGCTGTAGCGTAGTGTGTAGTGTCAGTTGTGTGTGAGTTGGTTTTCGGCGCGCGGCTGAGACAGACGAAGCAGGGCCAATGCATAATAAAATCCAGAAATCGCTGGAACCTGTTGAGTTGGTGTGCTTGCTTGCTCGCTGTGTATACGCGGTACCTATGCCGCCGCATGTGTATAACTAACTGTTGTAAGTCGAATCCCTAGGACTGATGGCGACGTCGAACGACGACGACGACGAAAAAGTCTGATTGGAGACTGGAAAAGTAAACATATGAGCTCCCCGCGCGTTCGCGGAGCCAGTCATGCTCGCGTTGAACGACGAAGTCAGGTCGAGCGCGCGGGGGGGGGGGGGGGAGGGTGATTGATTTCGGCTTTCGGCCGATCGGAATATTATTATGCGAGCTCACTTATTTCTTGCACATAGGTTCGCTTCGAACCGGAAAGCTTGACTTGCGAAAAATGAAGCAAGCTCAAAAAATGCCAAATTACACCGGCGGGGCGGCGGTCGGTGCTTGGTGTGGTGTAGAATCAATGCGAAAAAGAACCGTTCAACCTGGCAGCTCGATCAGCAGCAGACGGTCGTCGTCGTCGGTCGGTCGGTCGGTCGGTTGGTGGCTCCCCAATATTCACAACATATACAGGTAGCGATCGCGATCGGGCGCGCACAATGAGTTTGGCGAATGGAAGATGGAAAACGGTACGAAACAACAACAGCAGCAGAAGGAAGAAAAGAAAAAAAGATGTATGAACCGGATTGATCGCCTTACCGCCTGGCTGGCGATCGAACACCTTTCGAAACCTGTTTGGCTTGTTTTTCTCCAAACTGCATCATTTTTCGCAGTAATGTGCTGCCGGGGACTGATTGGGGGAGCATTTTTCACTACCATTGACCACGAGGCGCAGGGAGGTCATTTTTAATTTTTCGAGAGAGATTCAGCAGAATGGAAGAATCGAGCAAATTGGTTTGATCATTCAATATCTCGTGACTTGATGGTGAGCTGGAATATTTTAATCTAGCCAGTGATGGTATTAATTTAGCATATCACAGCTTCTAATGTTGTGATGCGCTTGGTTGTACATTTCGTTTACACCCTATCCGTGTATGTGAGCGATGTGTATGGAAATTGTGTTAATATCAGGTTCTGATGACATTGACAATGGAGCTCGGCATTCGAGATCCAGTTGTGAAGCCACCAGATCATTCACTCATTTATTAGAACCTGAACACTTCCAATGCACAGTGGTCCAGAAATGAAAATTAGAAGGAAGAAAATATCAGTCAGCACAGTGCTCTCTTGCCGTGCGGATCTATTTGCTTTTTGCTGAAGGAAGTGTTACTGCTACCTTTAAACTACAACAAATTTAAACAGCACTTTTCAATGCTCAATATACCTGCAAATGTTCTACCTTGTTCGACTCTTATTCCTCTTCGATCCTTGTTTGTTTCTTGGATATCGATTTGGAAAATTCTTCTTCGATCCTTCAGATTCTTATAGTAATCTGCTTGGAAGTCGATTTGGATAAAAGTTTTACTGCCGTGCCATGGCGCCTAAGCGCAAAAAAAGGGCAATCTCTTGATCCCCCTTCTGATGAAATTAATTTGATCAATCAATTTGATTTGCTCATAGTTGATGAGAATGATCCATCATCCAGGAAAAATTCTAATAAAACTTTCCCGGCTTAATGCCAAGAAGGAAAAGGTCCCCTCTATTGTGATAACCACTTCCGATTTCCATGCTCTTCGCGCGGAACTTTTGATGTTCGTTAAATTCTAGTTTTCACTTCAAATTGGCCGTCGGGGTAATGCCGTGTATTGGCTGAAACCTTGGACGGATTCAAATGTCTTCTCAAGTATCTTACTGAGAAGCAGCACAAATGTTTTACTTACGACACCAAAACTGAACGTGTGGATGATTTGCCAGTTTTGAAAATCGATAAGTTTTTTGAAGAATAGTTTTTCTTTTTATGGCCGAAAGAAGGTTTTTTTTCCAAGTGCATTTATGACCGGTATTCCGGACCGGATTCAACCAGTTTTACCACTATATGATCCGGAAAACAACCAGCAAAATGGAGTGGCTGTTCGGTAAGAAAATGTCTCCGGACGAGATGATGCGCAAGAACCACCGGGCTCTGAATAAAGCAATGCGTGATTTGGATCGGGAGAAGATGGAAAATGGAACAGCAGGAAAAGAAGATCATCGCCGACATCAAAAAGCTGGCCAAAGAAAATCAGATGGATGCGGTCAAGATTATGGCTAAGCATCTGGTCCGGACGCGACGGACTAAACATAACCACGAGCAATGACGAGGAACTGCATCCCAAACCTCACGATAAACAAGGAGCGGATGCATACAACGAAACTTTTAAGCGCAAAAGAATCATTACCAACATAGGAGAAAATTCGGTAAGATCCTTCCATTGCATTATTTTATGATTCTTCAATATTGTACAAATATTTACACATTACACACAACTACACATAGTAACTCGGAGCGTTTGGTACGGTATGTCCACGCATCCTTCCACTCCTGTAGATTCAAGAAATGTTCCCATTAATTTCCAAGAATCATCTTTGCGGCAAATACAACGCAGTAGGCCTGGCCGTATTGATGTTTATATCATATCTCAGATATGCTGTAAACATCAATTAGACAAGAAAAATGATTAGACCTCATCTGACCTAATTATTTTCCAGGATGCATTCTCGTACTGGCTGCGTGTGTATTAGATTAGGATTAGATTAGATTAGGTTACGACACCAAAACTGAACGTGTGTTCAAGGTTGTCATGAATCAGATCAAAGATGAACTGGCTTCTTGGAGTTGTGCCACTCCAAGTAATCAAAATGAAAATGAAATCCCGTCCTAGCGATTCACGCAACGAGAATTCTAATTAATTTTATTTAGTTCACTTCAAGTCTAGTGGACTAAACAACCTTAAGGCCTTGGAAAAAGCTAGCCTTATGCTCCATGTCCGAGTGAAGTGGGAACACTTCAGGAAGACTGGAGGAAATTTCCAAAACCTCACCCAGTGCCGTAAGTGCCAAAATTGCTACATGCCAGCTAAATGCATGAATTGTGGTGATTCCTCTCACGCAAAAGACGACTGTCCTGTGAAGGAAGATGCTAAGAAATTTAAATGTTCAAATTGTGGTGAAAAGCACAAATCCATTTTTGGGAATAGACTCGCAAAGCGATCCTACAATCTCGTTCTAAGCGTCAGGTAGGAAACGGTTCACGTTCCCGACCAGGTACAAGTTCCTCTACTGTTAACAGCGGTCAGCGAGGAACAAATTCTATATTCGTACCCGTAGGTACAAATATCACCCCTGCTTCAAATTCTTCATCTATTTCTGCTCCCCTCGCGGCTAACAATGTTCAGCAAGTAAATGGAGCTACCTATGCTGCTATTGCAACGGGTAGAAATCATACTAGCCAACGTAATTTTAACGGAAATTTTGATAATTTTGACTTAGGAAGGATTACTGCCCCTAAAATGGAATTTTTACAGAAATCATTAATTGACTTGATTACTGATATGCTAAACACTAACTCCATGTTTGATGCTATTCAAACTGGAGTAAAATTTTCGAGCAATATCGTCTGGACTTTGCAATTCAATAATGGATTTTAAATCATTCAATATTTTAAATTGTAGCGTTCTTTCCCTTATCTTTCTCTGTTGAGGCAGCTGCAGCGTACGTCGCCATCACCACGTCGTCTAATAAACCCATCGTACTCTTCACGGATTCAGCCAGCGTTGTAGCCGCCCTCGACGCCGAGTACCCCACACACCCGTGGATCCAGGCCGCTCCACCGAACACCACCGTTGCCTGGATACCTGGCCACTGCGGCATCCAGGGTAACGTTGAAGACGACCACCTCGGCTCTTCTGGTCGACTAATGAACAAACAGACAAACGAAGTTCCAGGTCCAGACCTAATAAATTGGCTGTTCAAAATTACAAGGGAGAACTGGAGCAAGGACTGGTTAGGCAGATCCGTAAGATAAAAGGAGAGACCTACCTGATCACCGTTCTCAAGTGGTGTTGTCTAGGCTGAGCTCAGGACACACTCGAATGTCGCACAACATTGCTGGAAATGGCGAATTCCATCGACGTTGCCCAAGATGCCAGATCCATCAATCGGTGAAGCACATGATATACCACTGCCCACAATACCAAGAAGCCAGAGACCTATACGGTATCTCTTGCAACAAAAAAAATGCCCTCAGCAAGGACCCCAGTCGTTCCGCTGCGCTATTGGCCTTTCTCCGTGAGACAGGCCTGAACAACCAGATATAACTCCACCCGATAGAGTCATGACCGCCTACAGCATACCACGGTCACTCTGGCGTGCACAGGGTGGGGCAAGGTGGGGCAATTGCCCCTCCTTTTATAAATAAGATGTTTATTTCCACATTTCCAAATTACGATTTAAAATTACTTGTTTTCTTGATAACTTGATTTGAAGGTAAAATAACTTCATTTCATACTATAAGAGCACTGTAAACCTTTTATTGCGTCAATTCCTTTGAGATGGTGTCTGAAAATTGCACCACAAAGGTGCATGAAGGGACAAACTTCAATGAAATTTTTTGGTCAAAAAATTGCACCACAGTGGTGCATACAAAAAAATTCTGTTGTAATTTTTTTTTTTTAATGTGGTTCATGGAGGGATAAAAGAAGAGGGTTAATTTAAGGTTGAAAAAGTTCGTGGTGGTAAATCAAAGAGAAAGCTTTTTATTGAATATCTGGTGTAAAAATATCATCAATCATGGAAGGACTAATCAAAATGAATAACCCTGGTGGAAAAATTGAATCACGCTTAAAATTTGGAGGTGCATATTTAACTGAATATTTCTTGTGGAACGTTCGCAATACTGTGGTGAATGTAGAAGCAAGGTTTATTCATTTTTCTGGTGCATAATTTGCATCGTTCTGATGAATGCAAGCTTCATTGAAAATTTATGGTGGAAAATTTGCATTGTGCCTGAGAATTGCACCAGAAAAGTGCATGGTAAAACAAACTTCACTGGCAATTGTTGGTGCACCATTCTGGTTAATGGAGGAGAATGCTTTATTGAAAATTTATGGTGCAAAATTTGCATCGCTGTGATCGATGAAATTAACAGAAAATTTCTGGTGGAAAACTTGCACTGGTCTCGTAAATGAAGGCACAAGCTTTATTTAAAATTAATCTATATTGAAAAATTCTGGTGGAAAATCTGCACCGATCTGGTGACCGGATGGGCAAGTTTTTCGGAAAATGTTTGGTCTCAAATTTGCATCCTTTTGCTCAATAGAGGAACCAACTTTAATTATAATTTCTGGTGTAAAATTTGCTCCATTCTTATGATTGGAGGGAAGCTGCTTTACTGAAAATTTATGCTGAAAAATCTGAAAATAGGGGCAAGTTTTATTTGGTGGAAAATCTGCAACATTCTGATGATAGGAGAAGCAAGCTATATTGAAAATGTCTGGTGGAAAATGGAAAAACGAAATCTGCACCAATCAGAAGATTGGAGAACAATTTTTTGTGAACAATAACGGTGAATTATTTGCATCGTTCTGGTCAATTGAAATTTCCTGGTGTAAAATTTTCTGGTGTGCAATTTTCTGGTGTTAAATTTTCTGGGGGCAAGTTTGTATTGAAAATTTCTGATGTAAGATTCAATCTGCTGCATGAAGGGGCTAGCTGAATTGAAAATACCTGATGTAAAAATTGCACAGTTCTGGTGAATGACGGGGCAAGCTTTATTGAACATTTCTGTTAGAAAAACTATAATGTTTTGGTGAATGGACGGACAATTTAAACTTGACTTGCGAAAAGAATCTCAAGGGTATTGAATTCTGAAGAGTAGTTCCAAAATAAAAGATTTTTGGGGATGATTCCATGAAAATTCAGCGAATAATTTCTAATGAATCCTGCAGATAGTTGCAAGATAATTTCGAAATTAATATCGAGAGAATCAAATTTTGAATGACATTCCAAAGGGATATTGGGGAAAATTTCAAAGAAATTCCGGAGATAATTTCAAGTTCTTTTTGGGAAGAATTTCTGGAGAATACAGAGGAAATTCTTCTGAAACATTAGGGGAATTTCATTTCCAAGGTGTTCTGAGAAAAAAAAGTTCTAGAATATTCCGAGAAGAACTTCAAGGATATTGAATTCTTAGGACAAATCCAAAATATTTCTGGAGAGATTTCAAATAAAATTCTGCGGATAATTTCTAGTGCATCCTGCAGATAGTTCCAAGATAATTTCGAAAAGAATATCGAGAGAATCAAATTTTGAATGAAATTCCAAAGGGATATTGGGGAAAATTTCAAAGAAATTCCGGAGATAATTTCAAGTTCTTTTTGGGAAGAATTTCTGGAGAATACAGAGGAAATTCTTCTGAAACATTAGGGGAATTTCATTTCCAAGGTGTTCTGAGAAAAAAAAAAGTTCTAGAATATTCCGAGAAGAACTTCAAGGATACTGAATTCTTAGCACAGTTCCAAAATATTTCTGGAGAGATTTCAAATAAAATTCTGCGGATAATTTCTAGTGCATCCTGCAGATAGTTCCAAGATAATTTCGAAAAGAATACCGAAAAAATCAAATTTTGAGTGAACTTCCAAAGGGATTTTAAGCAAAATTTCAAGCGAATTCCGAGAATAATTTCTAGGTAGACTTCTGTTGAAGACAGTGGACTTCTAAGAAGAATTTCAAAAGAGCTCTTCGGAGAGTTCTAAAAAATCCGAGAAGATCCTCAAGGATATTGAATTCTGAGGACTGTTCCAAAAGATTTATGGGGAGTATTCCAAGAAATGTCTGCGAATAATTTCTAGTGAATCCTGCAGATAGTTCCAAGATAATTCCGAAAAGAATACCGAGAAAATTAAATTTTGAGTGAATTTCAAAGGGATTTTGAGGAAAATTTCAAGCGAGTACCAATAATTTCCAGCTCATTCCGGGAATAATTCCTAGATAATACTGAAGAAATTCTTCTGAAACTCTAAGGGAATTTAAGTTCCAATGTGTTCTGAGTAAAAGTCAAGAAGTATTCTCAAAATAATTCCAGAGGACTTCTGAGAAGAATTTCAAAAGAGCTCATAGAGTTCTAAAAATTTCTAAAAGAACCAAAGGAATTCTGAGGATGGACTTTTTTGCAACTGCAAGTTTAAAGACAGCTTTTGGATTCCCTAATTGAAAATTAGGTATAAGTTTGCCATTGAACCATGGTCGATTGTTGTCTTACTAAGAATTTGTCTAAGAATCTTCTCTGAAAATTTCAAGTCATTTGTTACCGTGGTTGACATGCTCAATCCTTCGCACAAGTCGTCATTCCGTTAACAATCCTGTACTCGTTTATCAAAAAAGTTTTGTGCGCCTTTGGTCCAATCGTTATATATTTTTTAAACCTTTTAATGATCATACTAGCCTTGGCATTTAGATCAAAATTTGAAAAAAATTCAAAATACAATTTTCGCTGAAAATGACCAAGTTCAACGTACTCGCAACGGTAACAGTAAAGTGACTATAACAGCATATAAGGGCTTACAAAAATACTTACTTGAAATAGTCAAAAATTGTAACGATGCCTTCAAAATATACAAAAACGTACTGCACAAAATTTCAGTAAGGTAACTGCATAAAAGATGATACCAGTATATTGAAGAATATATTTTCTTTGGTTTATATTTTTAACCTGTAAAGAAGAGCAAGATGCAAAACATTATTACAACGATTCCTACAGGGTTCAGAAATTTGAAAGAAATCGACCGAGTTGCTGGGCAAACAAATCACAGTGATACCCATGTTGGTAGTATGGAAGCGTGGAAGAATTTCAAAACCAGGAAGGCTATCGACGAAGAACTGGACCACCAAAAAACAGCTATGATTGCTGCTAGTAAGGCAAAGCGGCTACAAAATCGCTATATAATGGAACATTTCATCGATATTGTGCGCATACTTTGCAAAGGTAGCCAACCACTTCGTGGACATTCGAAAGGAGCGGAAAGTGTGCCACCCATTTGATGGCTTACTACGAACCTGTGCTGGAAAAACACTTGGCGGAAGGTGCAAGAAATTGCCAGTATTCAAAATGATTACGTCGTTGCACAATGTAATGTAAAGAAGATGAACCACCACCGGAGCAAAAAATAAATAAAATTAGCTAAATTGAACAGTAGGGAAAAAGTGGGAGGAGGACAGCACCATCTACCACGTACTTTGGAGTACTCCCCATCCCCAGATTAAATGCACCATAGAAAAAAATTGCCCCTCCTTAACAAGATTCTTGTGCACGCTAACGGATCGAAACAACCACCGCTATCACACCATTAGGAACACCTTCAAAAACCACGAACGTCGCTACGAACTTGAACTCCCCCCCCCCACCAGCACGAAACAGCATAAAAAGACAGCATTACTTAACTTTTCTATTTTAAGAAACTCCTCTCAAGAACCCTCCTTCTCTTTTTAGAAGTGTCCCCTATGGGCACTCCTCAATTTTTCAACTTTGTGACTTAGGGAACCCCCCTCAGTGGTTCCCGGAGACGAACCAGCGTTCAGCTGAAAGTCTCCTTAATAAAGATAACTAACTAAGACGCTGTTCATAAACTACGTAGACAGTTTAGGGGGGGGGGGGGTTGAAAACTATCCACGGACAATACAAATTTTAAAATTTTTGTATGGACAATTGTCTACGCAGGGGGAGAGGGGGTCAAGAATCCCAAAAAACTGTCTACGTAGTTAATGAACAACCCCTAACTAACTTTCCCTTATCTTCCTGGTTCGACACCGGAGAGTTATCGTAATGGAGAAGGCGTCGATGACGTTTAGAACATTCGTGTATGAGCTGTAAGACATCGACCTCACAGCCTGTTCTCCTTAACTACTTTCCAGCGATCGTCGAGAGAAGGTTTTTTGAACTCGCCACAATTCACTATTTGGTGACCTTCGTGTTTGCACGATGGACTTAACTTCGAAGCGGCCGAGTTGTCTCGGACGGTCTGAACGATTGTGCCGCATCTGTTGACTGCTCCTTTCTACCAGCTTCCTTCCACTTCTTTGGTGACTCCGGTTTAGAATGGGCATTAATGTGAGCACGCCCCACCACTCGTTGCGGATACAACGTTTGCCATATATTCTCCAAAGGTACTGAAGTCCATTGCCGGCTACTGTTGCTGGTATACCGCCCAGTTGAACTTGACTGAAGTGGGTAACTTTTCGACTAGCTTCGGAAGTAGAAAGGGATTCGAAAGATGGCTATCCAATCCTACAGCATTCAAGTGCCCAAACCAACCACCAAACCAAAGCTCACCAGTTTACATACCAAGTGAAAACTTAATCATATTTTGTCGTGAAGTGTTGTGGTTTTGAGATGCCGACTCAACAAAAAGTTATTCAAATGAAGCGACGTCTCTGAAAGCAGCCAATAGTGTCTTACAAACTGGATCACGCCCTTACACCCTTTCCGAAATTCATGGTTTAAACTATTCAACTTTTGGTTATTAACTGCGCTTTATGCTCTCGATGGTGGTTTATTCTATTTAAGCAAAACCGATCCCTCCAGGGTTATCTGGAGGGATCGGTTTTGCTTAAATAGAATAAACCACCATCGAGAGCATAAATCGCAGTTAATAACCAAAAGTTGAATAGTTTAAACCATGAATTTCGGAAAGGGTGTGAGGGCGTGATCCAGTTTGTAAGACACTGTTGGCTGCTTTCAGAGACGTCGCTTCATTTGAATAACTTTTTGTTGAGTCGGTCGTAGATTGTGATAATCCAAGGGGCACGGTGGCCTTAGAGCGACCGTTTTTGCTTACTGAGCAGAAGATCGTGGGTTAAAACCCAAGCCTCTTTACATTACTGAGTTGATAGGGTCGCGTCATTTGCTTAACAGGTTTTAGAAGATCGCATCACTTTCCAATGTGAATCCAGATCTAATTTACCCTTCCCACTAACAAAAACGTCCTTCCCGGGACAACCGTGGAGATGCAGAGGTATACTAGGTCTCTAGTAACAATGGGTGTCGAATGACAATCCTTTACCTTCCGATGACCGATTCCGATTTTGTACACTGAGAATGGATTGCTAGTCCCAAGCCCCATTCATATGGTTATTTGTGCAAATTTCGCTAAATCTGGTCATTCACGGAGTAGCAACTACTGAAATGTATAGTCGTCAATGCTCATGCTCATGCTCCAAACCAAAGTTCACCAGTGTTTCGAGTTTATCATTCTTCGGAGTTGGTCTAGTGTGAACCATGTTAATCAAGCTCTGGACGATTTGCCGGGATTTTCTGAGGCATAATATCCCTGATCACGCCTTCCGCGAAAGGAAAGTTAAGCCGTTGGTTACCGGTCGACGAGTTTGATGGGTGAATAGTCAGGGTCCAAGTGTAGGAGCTGCCTCCCTGGCGTCGGTAGCATTGATTGGTACTTAGTTCTGAAAATAAGATAGACGGAAAACAAATCATTTAAAAAACACTTACCGGTAAACTGTGATTTCGCAGCGACTTACAGTGTATCTCAAAATTAAGCGTATACCTGAATTGACACTTTATTGAAAAACTTTTAAATCTTGGCTGGTGGTTGATCAACTATTTATTGATTTATTGGTATAGCTTTGGACTGTATTTACAGAACCTGTATGAAGTTTGAGAATTTTTTAGCAAAGCGCTCAATTTTCAATTTTGTTTTTTCGTTGTGGACGGATTTTAGTAAACTTGCGGTTTATGAAAGATTTTTATTATGAATTCAAATGAGAAAAATTAAAAAAAGAAAGTCTCATTGTTGTTCAAGAAAATGGGTTTTCCCAAAATAGTTCTGCCTTTTTACTCACACGCTCAAACAAATAAGCCCAATACTATCCCAATATCCGATAAATGATGATCCAACAGGCTAAAATTCAGAATCCTTCTTCTTCTTCTTCGCATTTCAAGCTTATTGCATATCGCATATTAGCTTATTGCGTGCTCTCAACTTAGTGTTCTAGATGCACTTCCATAGTTATTAATTGAGAGCTTTCGATGCCTGTACCATTTTTGCATTGGTATAATTGTGTGGCAAGCAAGTCCAATCATACTTCTATGCCCAGGGAAGTCGAGAAATTTTCCAACCCGAAAAATTCATAGACCGGACCGGGAATTGAACCCAGCCACCTCCAGCATGGTCTTGCTTTGTAGCTGCGCCTTTACCGACTGAGCTAAGGGAGGACCCGAATTCAGAATCCTATCTTTTTTTCAAATTATGCTCGTTCTGCTGTTTTTCTAAAATAGAAGGACAGCTGTACGCTCAATTTTGAAATAGACTGTATATAATCAATCGTGCCGCGTCCTTAAGTCCTTGGCGACCCTTATGGCGATGGTGTGTAAATAAACAGCTTGGTGATCACCGGTAATATGTTTATTTGCTGTTATATAAAATTCAAACATCCGGTGCTTGTTTGCAATGAATCGTAGCTACACGGGTTTATTACGAAGGAAAAGAGAATACTTTCTAGAAACAGCAAACCCACAGAGTTCAACAAGTGGCTTGCGTGTCGCCTTATCGCCCCAAACATTCATCCATGCAAACAACAACAACAACGAGCAGCAAAAAAAAACAAATCAATACATGACTAATTCGAGAATCACGCTTATCAGCTTCCCTCGTGTTCATCTTCTGTCTCTGTGTTGACGACGACGACGGCGACGGCGACCGACACGAACCGGAGCGGAGAGGCGACGACACTGCTCCCAATCTGGAATCAAAAGGATCCCCCCCTCGAATCATTATCTTGGCATCGCTTCGCCATGGCATGGCAGAAACCGTCGAACCGGTCCACGTAGCAATTTCCTTCTTCAAATCCCAATCCCGCATGTCTTGGTCTCAGTCCCAGAGGAAAACCCAGAGATGTGTGGAGAATCCCCTGTCCCGGATCGCAGCTGCACATGCCGTAGCCCGAACCCCGATTCCCAGCACCCATTCCTTTTCCCAGTAACGTAATTATAACGCTCTCAAAGTCGCACATCGGGCATCGGCAGAGGAAAGATCCGAGAAGGATCCCAAAGTGAGAGCAGTGCAGAAGCTGTAAAAAACACTTTGCATTTTTGGTTGCCGTTCCACACAATTTTTGCCTGTCCTGCCCTGCCCTGGCTGGTTTCCCAAAACCGACCCACAAACGAGCAACAACAACGAGCAACACGACAAACGTATTTAATTCTTTCCATTTTATGAGTGAGTTGAGATTATTTGTTTGGCGCCAACCTGACGTTCAGCTTCACCGAGGAAGGAATCTCCGACGTAAAATACACGCTCTCTCGGTTATATACACATTAACACAACAGAGTGCTTAAAAAACACACCACAGCACAGTCTCATGATAGATTGTATAGTTAACACAGTCAGTGAGAGAAAGAGTCCGTCCGTCGGTTTCGTTGTTGTATGGATGAAAGCAACAGCTCAGTTACTTAGGCATAGGCGTACCCGAGGTTGGGTGAAATTTGGGATTGAAGCTTCAGATGGGGCTGTGTGGAATTTAAATCGTACAATCGGTCAGGAATCCTTTCAGGAGAATGGAATGGATAGAATACTTCAAAAGGAATCAATAATAGCCAAAAAATTATGTGAAAAGTTTCATCGTCGTTCTAAAGCATTCTTCAGAACCGTCATAAAACCTAAATTGTTACTTGGACTGTGTACTTCAAAGATGAACTCAGAGAACTTACTTCAGAACTCTGATTCTCATCATAATTCTTAAGATGTATGTTTCAAATTCCTAAGCGTCCGTAAAATCCTTTGAATCCTTTGAAATACTAACTCTCTGTGTTTTCAGGACTCAGAGATTCATAGGACCGGTATCAAAGCTACCCAAGTAACCAACAAGCCCGTTAATAACCCGATGAGGACCCTTTTTACAATACATGTTGAACATGACAAAATTCGGACACGCGTCGCGATTCTATCCTGCACGCTCGAAACGAATATCCCAGTCCATCCGCTCCTGGCAGTTTTCGATCGAATTCCTGGACAGGAATTTTTTACCTCGGTTGACCGAAAGAGTTCCCCGGAATTGAACAAATTAAATCTAATGTGAAATGAGCTTCGGAAGATCGAAAAATCTAAGTCCGCCTTTATAATTTAGGAAACAGAATATAGTTATTTTTTGTATTAATCATTGCACCCATTTGATGATTTTCGCAATCTCTATTTCTACTCATTGATGAATTGATGAGAAGTTATTTTTAATGAAAACCATCTTGAAAAACGAAGATAATAAAAAAAAAAAAACAAATGGAATAATAACAACATGGTGATTGTATAAACATTAATTTTAATAATCAATCGTTCCCGAAAAGTTTCCCTTCTCCGGATATTGCGAAGAATTTTATGTGTGCTTGTTTGGGTTTTTTCGAAGGGTCAACTCTTTTGCCGAATGAAACTGCTGGTTAGGTTCGGAAGACGGCCAATTTCCAGCTGACTGACAGCTTCTGAAGTTTCCGTCGGCAGTTTTCCGCAGTCCCAGTTTTACACTGCAGCAACGCAATTTCTGGAGAAGGCTGGTCTGTTTTCATTCAGAACGCGACGCAAACGCCATTGACAATATTTCTAGACCAACAATTGAAATAGGCGGAACAGCCAAACGTAAACAATGGCTTTAAACACAAAATTCTAGCGAATCAAAACACTCCCACGCAAACTAACAATGCCATTCGATAAAGGAAATTTGCTCTATCAGATGATGGTGTTAGATTATTTGGATGTGCTTTGATTCTCGAGTAATTGGTGTTTAAAGCCATTGTTTACGTTTGGTTGTTCCGCCTATTTCATTTGTTGGTCTAGATTTTGTGTATTCCCATCAATATTAAGTGTCACTGGAAGCCGGCAACCAGTGCTTCGTGAACCGCATTCACTTCACTCTTCTCAATCGGCTGTCTGTTGTTTTTGATCGGTTTTGACGGAGCTGCTGGACATGCTGGAAGTTCTGGAATTGGATTCTTTTTCCCTTCCGTCGACAGTATCGCTAGAATTATTCTTCCTACTATCGCTAGTATTATTACTCGACTATCCATCGGCTTTTACTCGTGATTTAGCATTTAAAAGACCCACTCTGTTTATTTTTTCTCTGTTTCTAGGCGGATCCATATTTTTAGTTTAATTTGTAAACATTGGGTGGTTTTGTGATACACTTTATTGACACCAAAAAGCAATAATGTATGCTTTTTGTTCCCGTTTTAAACCAAACGGTTTAATAATTGCTTTTATAATGATAAAACACCTTTATGAAGCATTTTGTCATGACATCAATAAAAAAATACCGAGCAGGTTTATGATTGACTAACTTTATAGTTTTATAAAAGAATCGGGTGCTGCATTAAATTCATTTTTAAAACCAGACCCGTTTCGACTTTATCGTCAGACTTTTAAAGGTTTTCAAAACAGCAAAATTCTGAACTGCTAAACAAGAATATGTTGCACTATTGAATGCTATATTCAAACCAAAAAGATTGCGTTTGCCGTGATAAAACCACAATGAATAAGTGTGAAAGCCAAAAGGCTGTGAAATTGTTACTTGGGATAGCTGTTACATTAAACTATGAAAAATTTGGAAACCCCATCAAGAGGTTCGTGTCCGGATGTTGTCGTGTTCAACCTTTATAAGGCTGATATACGGCTTTCAATATTTTTATACTAGCCTCATACTGCATATACTAGAATTATAATGCACCTTTTTGCACTAACGGGCTCGACGGCTACTAGGGTAATTTTGACTTATCCCCGAATTCTTATAAACTAGCTCTCTGGGTTTCTGAAATTGTCCTGGAAGCCCTGTTAGATAACTTTTGAAATCATCTGGATCATGTCTCAAGACCGCAGGACCTCAATTTGACTTTTATATTGTTGGTCCCTGGAGGAAGCCACCAACGCATTCCTCCTAGGGTCGCATCATTGGGGTACACTAATCATGGGCGGAGGGGGGCAGACTGAAGGTGAGTTCTCCACGTTCACTAGCTAAATAAATTGAATGTTTTTATATGAATTTTGAAAGTTTGGTATGCTCCGTTGCAAATTTTCCAATTTCCTGAATTCAGATCACAGGGTGAACCGGAAAAAACGGAGAAATCGGAATGAAGCAGTAAATTCGAAGTCAGTGGGAGATTTTAGAATGGATACTAGAAATAACAACCAACTATTTCCGAAAAGAATTTCGGGAAGAACTCTTTTGACTAGAACTCCAAGTAAATTGAGAGTAAAGCGTTTTGACTAGAACTCCAAGTAAATTGTGTGAGATAGCGAATTTTTTCTTAAGTATCTCTATGGCTAGTTTTTTAACATGGACGTTGGTGGGAGGGCCTAATCTTATGCTTCATAGTGGAGCGTTGGAAAGGGTTGGTTTGGATCCGGCATCGTTGGCTCATGCCGTGACAGAATAGCGTCATGAGCATACGATGAGGATTACTAAGCTTCCCCTCTCTGATGAACCATTGCATAAGAGAACCAAAGTTCTAGTGATAGTATCACACTTGTTACTCCTTTATTTGAAAGCCGCGTTGTAGTACGCTTACGTATAGGCACTGACGTTGGGTGCGATACTGGCGGGTTTTGCCGCAAATCACTCTTATTTTATTTATTTTTACGCAGATAGATTTATTTGGGTTTGCAAAGTTCAGAAAGTGCCCAACAGTGCTCCTTCTACTTGCGTGACAAGCTTTCGTTGTTGTTTTCATTGAGGGATTATTCAGGGAACAATGTTAAACATTTTTGTACATGGTATTGCAACTAATCTTATATGTGCTTCATTTTGATTTGGGATAAGTGTTTGAACTATGGTTCGGAATTTCCACTGTGGCGCGCTTCTATTGTAACATAACCATACGTATTTTTGTGGTGCGACATAGTGGAAACGTGTGAGCGTAGTTGAAGCATATGCCCTATGTAATTTAAAAATCAGCTAGGAAACTAACTTCAAAGTGAAGCATTTCAGTCACTTGAAGGTGTCACCTGGGACGAACTAATATATATTAAATATAGGCCAAAGTCAAAAACAACTTGAAACACGTTAAATTTCAGATTACATTCACAAGTGCAGGTACTTAATAAAGCATGGTAGGTAGATTAGAGATTTCAATTATTTATTAAATTAGACTAGATATCATAATCATCAAACGAACTTAAATAAGAAAATTTAGATAGCCTAGTAGCATTAAGTGGATTAACAGAAGAGTTAGGATGCGGAGGGTCCGCTTAGGGAGGCAACTAGCCTTTAAAGCAACTGGCAACTAGCCTTTTCATGTATTGTCTGTTTATTTTGATTATTGCTTTAAAATATCAATTTGGTATATATATGAAAGGATGGGAGATGGATTTTCGGTTTCTTTACATTTAGCATCACTATGTGTCATTTCCTCAAAACCCCCCAATAACCGGCCTCTTCAATCCCTTCCTTTTCCCATGGCGTTCAAGTGGTCCGCATAGACTATTCAGCCATTACCCGTCCTTTATCCTCGGCTTTAAATTGACTTGCGCGCTCCCATTGCCCCACCAAACGCTGCAAAATGAAAATCAAAATGAAATAAACGTAGCCTGTTGTAGCTTACGTCTTCGATCAATCATTTCGACGTCAAGCAGACGGCATCTATCGGGATATGCTGGAAGGTTCAAAGGATCACGCCACGGTAGGTTTCTGAGCGCAAGTCTTATGAATCTTTTTTGCACACGCTCGATTTTCAGATTCCATGATACGTCGTTTGGAGCCCATAGAACTGAAGGATTTTCTAGGATCCGTGACAGTGTGGATCCGTGAAATCCTTGGCAATCTTAGAGATGAAGCCAAGTTGACGATTAGCCTTGGAAATAATAGATGTATCATGGGAATGAAAGGAAAGCACTCTGCTAAGAACAGTATCATCGATGTGGTATTCATAAATTAACGGATCTTTGGACCGATAGAAGGTCATCACATGACATTTCGCGACGCTGATGACAAGCTTGTTCGAGCGGCACCACTGAACGAACATGTTGAGCAACATTTGCAGGTGAAAACAGTCCTCGATGCAGCGTACCACCACATAGATTTTCAGATCATCAGCATATACGAGCTTGCACTTGTGGCCAAGGGTAGATGCTGCGTCATTGAAGAATAACACAAACACTAACGGTCCCAAATTACTTCCTTGCGGGACACCGGACGTGCTAGCAAATGGCGATGAAACATAAGATCCGTGTTTAACGTACAGCGTTCTGCCAGTCAAGTACGATGACAACCACGACACCAATCGATTTGAGGCTCCCAATCGCGATAGCTTGCAGAGCAACACTTTATGATCAATTTTGTCAAAAGCCGCTTTTAGGTCCGAGTATATTACGTCAACCTGCGCTTTATCTTCCATAGCCGAAAAACAGGTAGTAGTTAGATCCAGCAAGTTAGTAGCAACAGACCTACCGGGAATAAATCCCCTGGTATGTGGTGCTTATAATCAACCACGCATGCGCTGGTGTTCAATTGACAACGTCATCCAATGTGATGCTTCACCACTACCGCTGTCCAGTAGCACTCTTTTGGATGGTATGGATTATTTGTGCCTTGGCCAAAGGAATCTTGTGCGCAATCCGCTCGATCGCATTCTCGATCTGGTTTTTTGTTTGCCTGATTGTGAGGCTAATGTGAATAGCTGCTCAGCTCCGTTGCTACCCGTTGACTCTCACCACCCCCCGCTTGAGATCTCTCTACCAGCGCTTGTGGTGTGTGACGAACCTATTTAAAAGGCATGAGGAGCGACCTCTAAACTTTCGAATGATTTATTTTGCGGCCCTTTCGAACTTTTTGCTAAACGTTGACTGAAATGCGATATCTACTATCATAGATGTCGATGAAATGGCGGAAATGTTTTGTTCCATTTTGAACGATTGGCTTGTTTCGAATGTTCCACGAATTCGGCCGTCAGTTTCGCCTGCCTGGAGTACTCTCCGTTTACGGGATTTAAAACGCACTCGCAATGCTGGTCAACGGAAACTACGTCGTCAACGAACGCCTGGCAACAAACGAAGTTTTCAACAAGCCAGCAATGCGTACCGGTTTTTGAATGCCACTCTCTACAAATCTTACGTATTGTGTGTGCAAATTGGTCTGAGAATAAATCCACGTGGTTTTTGGTGCTTTGTTAACTCCAAACGGAAAAGTGCAGTGATCCTAACGAATGTCTACCTGAACGAAACGACTGCAGCGTCAGCTACGGAGTCATGCCAGTTGTTCGCCAAGCATTTTGCATCCGTATTCGCGCAGAATCCCGCCTCAAACTTGGAAATCGATGAAGCCACCAGTGATGTTCCCGCTGATTTAGTTGAGTTTGGACTATTTGCTGTAAATCCAGAAATAGTTTCATTGGCTGCAAATAAACTGAAACGTTCGTTTGTCCGTGGTCCTGATGGTTTGCCTGCAGTTAAAATATGCCGTTGTATTGCCGCTTTAGCACATCCGTTGTGTGATATCTTCAATCGCTCACTTCAGCAAGCAAAATTCCCTCGCATTTGGAAGCAATCGTTTATGAAGCCCCATTTTCAAACGTGGTGATCGTTTCAATGTTGTTAACTATCGGAGAATCACGAGTCTCTCAGCTGTCTTAAAATTGTTTGAGATTATAGTGGGTGGAGTTATTCTCGATGTCACAAAAAGCTACATATCCACTGATGAACACGGATTCATGCCCGGACAATTTGTTGAATTTTACGTCGAAGTGCATAAAAAGTATGGAGGAAAAAGCGCAAGTCGATGTAATTTATACCGACCTGAAGGCGGCGTTCGATAAAATTGATTATAACATACTGCTACACAAGTTATCTCGTCTTGGAGTTTCTATGCAATTGGTTTTTTGGTTGGAATCCTACCTTACAGAGCGTGTACTTCGAGTGAAGGTTGAGGGTTGTGTATCTTCGCCGTTTTCAAACAAGTCTGGAGTTGCTGTTTATTCTGTTCTTCAACGATGCTGCTTTGGTTTTGGGCGAAGGATTCAAACTGGTCTATGCAGATGATTTAAAGCTGTACATTGTGGTGCGCACACAAGAAGATTGTTGGCTTCTGCAAAACTCGCTGACTTTGTTTGCCGATTGGTGCCAGAGAAACAAACTGACTATTAGTGTGGAAAAATGTCAGATAATCACGTTTCACCGCATGGTACATCCAATTTTGTTTGACTATCATATCGACGGCGATACTCTTACCAGAGTTACCAGTGTGACTGATCTAGGGGTTCAACTTGACACAAATTTTGATTTACACCGTTCAGCGCTCATATCGAAAGCAACGCGACAGTTGGGCTTTATTTCCAAAGTTGCGAAGGATTGTTCGGATCCACATTGTTGGAAGTCACTGTACTGTGCACTTGTCCGTCAAATTTTGGAAAATGTGTCCGTCGTTTGGCATCCTCACCATGTCACGTGGTACCTAAGGATCGAACGGGTTCAGAAACGGTTCATTCGTCTGGCACTGAGAAACTTGCCGTGGAGTGATCCTGACAATTTGCCGCCGTATCCTGATAGATGCCGACTGTTGGGCTTAGACACACTGGAATAACGACGGAAAGTACAGCAATCGTTGCTTATTGCTAAGCTGTTGAATGGTGAAACTGATGCCCCCGACCTGCTTGCGATGTTGAACTTTCGTGTGCCGAGCAGATCTCTTCGGAATACATCGCTACTGCAACCAAGTTTTCACCGAACCATGTTTAGGAACAAAGAACGAATCTCAGCGTGTATTCGTGCGTTTACGGCTGTCGAAGAGTTTTTCGAGTTCAATGAACCAACCGAACGTTTTGCAAATCGGATTAGGTCTGTGTTAAATAAGCTCTAATTTATTCATTAAGACTAAATTGTCAGATGAATTATTTTAAATACAAATACAAATTAATGTAGGCCTATGGATCTAAGATTGGGCCGATCGCTAGAAATCTGATATTTATCAGATGAACGCGTCTTTGGGACGGTACTAATGGAAAATTTAGTCGATTGCTGAATTTATGTATGGGCCCAAATTAGGGGCATTTTGGCCGACATAACATCCATTTCCCCTGCATAGTTTACATCTACATCTTGAAATTGGTACCACAAGATTCAAATTAATTAAAAAAAAAATCCACGTTAATCTCATTTCGAAGCAGAATAAGGAACGCAAAGGGCTTGAGATTGATAGAATAGTCATAATAGTACGTGGAAAATTTGACAGTGTTATTTCAACTAGAATGCAAACTGCTTTAAATTATTTTTCGTCGTAATGCGCCAACTTAAAATTGAAAGGAACATCTGTAGAACTTTCCTGCACAGTCAAGTGTCTGGGATTAATTCTTGACTGTAAGCTTAACTGGAATTCACATCTAGAGCAGGTTGTTAATAAGGCAACAAATGCTCTTTGGATAAGTAAAAACGCTTTTGTTAGGAAATGGGGCCTTAAACCAAAAATTATCAACTGGATTGTAAGAACCAGAATATCCTACGCATCATTGGTTGGAGCATGAGCAGGAGCATGAACATGACTGACCGCCCATTCCGTCTCGCACGCTGAGCCGGTCAAGTCGCATCGGTCTCGTTGTACGACACTAGTTTTTGAGTTTTTGAGTTTTTCCCCACGCGAGGGTTTTTTCTCGCCAAAGTTAGTTGGCATAGTGTTAAGACAACTAGTGCGCGAGTGAGGAAGCCGTTAATCATACGCCGAGCGCTTTGATTACGGTCCAGCTTTAACATCAACATCTGTAAAATCATCATCACTATCGGCCCATTGATAGCAACAACGAAAGCACGTTAAATTGCCTACCGAGGCGAAAGAGGCATACCAGCTGCAAGGCTATCGACCCAACAGCCGTTGGGGAATACAATAGCATCGAACCAGTCATCTGCCGCCTCAGTGCAATAGGTATACCGTGTCGCTTTGTTTTCACCAGTATCGCATCTTCCCGCATGGTCCAGTATTAGATTAGGCTGGGTCATAATTAGGGTGATCCAAAATCTTGTAAATAGTATATATCTATAATTTTTTTTTTCTTGGTTTTTTTTTTCTCGTACTATTTTTAAGTAGAGTATAGTTAGGGTGATCCAAATATTTTTTTTCAGTATATATATATATTTTTTTTTTTTTCTATTTTTTTTTCTTGGTTTTTTTTTTGTTTCTTTCATATTACTCTTTAGTAGAGTAAAACTATATCATTTTTTTTTGTTTATTTTTGCATTTTTGTTTTTCTATTTTTGATATTATTTGAAATTACTGTAATTATTTGTAAAATATTTACCAAAAACACCATTGCGGCGATATTTAACCGCAATGGATGAAAATGATAAAGGCGGGGGATGGTCGCTTGCCATCTCAGACGACGAAACTCTTAATTCCACCTCACACGAAAGTCTCGAGGAAGTTGTGGAAATGGAAACCCTTGACGTTCCAGTTGACTCGCTCTCCAGCAAAAATACTGGAGCATATTCCAAGAAAAGATATCGCCCACAACCCTCTCCCCCACCATCTCCTCCTCGTCCACCTGCACCCCCCACACCATTGCCCCCGAAAACCTCTGCGCTCCCCCGCCTAAAGGCTTACCCAGAAGCCTCGAAAGGCCCATGGGTTGTTTTTTTCCGGCCCAAACAAAAACCTTTGAACATTCCGAGGATCTCTAAGGATCTAACAACACATTTTTCGGCCGTTACCGATATTTTCAAGGTAACACCAATAAAACTGCGCGTTACCGTTGATGACCGGAAGCAGGCTAACCAAATTGTTGCGTGCGAGCTTTTTTCATTGGAATACCGAGTCTACATACCCAGTAGTGAGGTAGAAATTGAAGGAGTGGTCACCGAAGCGAGTTTGACTAGTGATGATTTCTTGGGTCCCGATTCCTTCGGAATCTTTAAAAACCGTGCCCTGCCGAAGGTGAAGATATTGGACTGCCTTCAAATGCAGTCAGTATCCGTAGTAGGCTCCAAAAAAACGTATTCCTTGTCAAACTCGTTTCGTGTGACCTTTTCGGGTTCAGCGTTACCTCACTACGTCGCTATTGGCAAGGTTCGGCTGCCTGTACGTCTGTTTGTACCTCGGGTAATGAACTGCTCGAAATGTAAACAACTTGGTCATACATCGGACTACTGCTCGAACAAACCACGCTGCGATCAGTGTGGCGAGCAACATCAAGAGGGCCCTTGCGGTGCTCCTCCAAAATGCGTGTACTGCAAGGAAAGCCTACATACCCTGACTGACTGCCCGAGGTATAAACAGCAGGGAGAAAAACTTAAGCGGTCTCTGCAAGCTCGCTCCAAGAGAACTCTAGCAGAACTCTTGAAGAATACCGCTTCATCTTCTCAGACCACACCAAAAAGCAGTAACACGTTCTCCATTTTGCCAGTTGATGATCTAGACTCTGACTCAGAGGTCGGTGAGGATAGTCCGTTTGTCTTTAAAGGCAATACGAGAAAACGAGCAAAAAAACACACCACCGAAAAGCCTCGTAAGGCCACTCGTACGGACCACCCTTCCCCCTTGGAAAAATCAAGAAGTAACGGAAATTCACCGAAACCCATTCCACCGGGTTATAAACCTTGTAATTATGACAAGAACTTTCCGTCACTTCCAGGATCATCTAAAACCCCAGATGTTCCAGTTTTTCGGCCAGAAAATCAGCTGAATAATCAGCAAGAACATGCTCCCATGTTCACGTTTTCTGGTATTGTGGATAACTTCTTCAGTATATTCAATGTCTCTGACTCAACGAGGAGCATTATTAATTTAGTGCTGCCAATGGTGAAAACTCTTTTGAAGCAACTAGCTTCTAGGTGGTCCTTCCTTGCATCGATCATATCCTTTGATGGATAATTCTCCGAATGAGGTCGGGGATATGATCTCTGTTCTTCAGTGGAACTGTAGAAGTCTTATGCCAAAACTTGACACATTTAAATTTTTAGTTAACAACTCACTTTCTGATGCATTTGCCCTTTGTGAAACATGGCTCTCTTCAGACAACGATCTTGCTTTCCACGATTTCAACATTATACGCCTTGACCGCGCAGATTCGTATGGAGGGGTGCTTCTGGGGATCAACAAGCTCCATTCCTTCTATAGAATCGATCTGCCTTCAGTGACAGGCATTGAAGTAGTTGCATGTCAGGTTAATATTCGAGGTAAATGCCTCAGTATTGCCTCAGTATATCTTCCACCAAAAACCGCGATCTCTCGTCAAAGTTTCGCGGATATCTGCACGGCTATGCCGGAGCCACGGTTGATCTTGGGAGATTTTAACTCTCACGGTACAGGCTGGGGGGAACTGTACGACGACAACCGCTCAACCTTGATATACGACATGTGCGACTTCTTCAAAATGACAATTCTGAACACCGGGGAAGCAACACGAGTAGCCAAACCTCCAGCAAAAATAAGCAGATTAGACCTCTCACTTTGTTCGAGTTCACTATCGTTGGATTGCTCGTGGAAAGTAATTCAAGATCCCTACGGTAGTGACCATTTGCCAATCAAAATTTCTATTACCAATGGTTCATCTTCTACTCGCTCGGTCGACATCGCGTACGATCTTACGAAAAACATTGACTGGCGAAAATTCGCGTCCGCGGTCCTTGATGCCAGTCAATCGGTTGACGTACTTCCTCCGCTGGACGAGTACTCCTTTCTCGCGCGTGTCATCATCGATTCTGCGCTGCGAGCACAGACGAAACGTGTTCCGGGTGTTTCCGTCCGCAAGCGACCTCCCACCCCGTGGTGGGATAAGGATTGCACCGACGCGAACAGCGAGAAGTCCGCCGCGTTTAAACGCTTCCGCAAACACGGTAAGGTCGGGGATTTCGAGCGGTACACCGACCTCGAGAAAACCTTTAAAGACTTAATTAAAGCAAAAAAACGCGGATACTGGCGTCGGTTCGTCGATGGTTTGTCGCGAGAGACTTCCATGAGAACACTCTGGAATGTCGGCAGGAGAATGCGAAACGCGTCATCACCGATTAATGAAGACAAGGAGTACTCGGACAGATGGATTTTCAGCTTCGCGCGGAAAGTTTGCCCGGATTCGGTACCGGTTCAAACCAACGTTCGTGATCGTCCGTCGGGTAATAACGAAATAGATTCCCCGTTTTCGATGGTGGAATTCTCACTTGCTCTCCTTTCATGTAACAACTCAGCTCCAGGAATGGATAGAATCAAGTTCAACTTGCTCAAAAATCTCCCAGACGTCACGAAGAGACGCTTGTTGAACTTATTCAATCAATTTCTGGAGCACAACATTGTTCCGGATGATTGGAGGCAAGTAAGAGTTATCGCCATTCGAAAACCCGGTAAACCCGCGTCGGATTATAACTCGTACCGTCCCATCGCGATGCTGTCCTGTATACGGAAATTGTTGGAGAAAATGATTCTTTTTCGTCTAGACAAATGGGTCGAGTCGAATGGTTTACTTTCAGATACGCAATTTGGATTTCGGAGAGGCAAAGGAACGAGCGACTGTCTTGCGTTGCTTTCAACTGAAATTCAACTGGCCTATGCGCAAAAACAGCAAATGGGTTCAGTTTTCTTGGACATTAAGGGGGCTTTTGATTCTGTTTGTATCGATGTCCTTTCGGATAAACTCCACGATTGTGGGCTTTCACCAATTATGAACAACTATTTGAGCAACTTGTTGTCTGAGAAATATATGAGCTTTTCTCATGGAAACTCGACAACTTCACGAATTAGTTATATGGGTCTCCCCCAGGGCTCATGTTTAAGCCCCCTTCTTTATAATTTTTATGTAAAAGACATTGATGGTTGTCTTGATGAAAATTGCTCGCTAAGGCAGCTTGCAGATGACGGCGTTGTGTCCGTTATAGGGCCAAGTGCACCGGACCTGCAAGGACCATTGCAAGATACCTTAGACAATTTGTCTACTTGGGCTATGAAGCTGGGTATCGAATTCTCTCCGGAGAAAACTGAGTTGGTTGTTTTTTCTAGGAAGCATCATCCTGCACAGCTACAGCTTCAACTAAAGGGTAGAACAATCACTCAAAGTATATCTTTCAAGTATTTAGGTGTCTGGTTCGATTCCAAAAGCACGTGGGGAAAACATATTGCGTATGTGAAACAAAAATGCCAACAAAGAATCAATTTTCTTCGTACAATTACCGGAACTTGGTGGGGAGCACACCCGGAAGATCTGATCAGGTTGTATCGAACAACCATCTTGTCGGTTCTAGAGTACGGTAGCTTCTGCTTTCAATCCGCGGCGAAAACACATATCTTGAAGCTGCAACGAGTTCAATACCGTTGCCTCCGAATCGCGCTTGGCTGTATGCACTCGACGCATACGATGAGCCTCGAAGTACTCGCGGGTGTTCTTCCACTGACAGATCGTTTCGCGGAGCTGTCCTTTCGGTTTCTTATCCGTTGTGAAGTAATGAACCCATTGGTAATAGAAAACTTTGAGAAGCTGCTCGACAGAAATCCTCAAACAAGATTCATGAGTCTCTATTACGATTACATGACGCTGGAGATTGGCCCTTCTTCATTCAATTCCTCTCGTGTTTGCCTCCAAGACTTTTATAGTTCCTCTGTAAATTTTGATCTGACCATGTTGCAAGAAATCCGTGGAATACCAGATCACCATCGGTCGATGGTTGTTCCCTTAATTTTTGCAAACAAGTACCACCATGTTAGTAACAATAAGAGTTTTTTCACAGATGGGTCAACTATAAACGCTTCCACTGGATTTGGAGTATTCAACGAATTTCATAGCGCCTCATATCAACTGCAAAAACCCTGTTCCGTATACGTTGCGGAACTAGCAGCCATATTTTACGCAGTAGAGCAAATTGCCTCACTACCATCTGATCACTATTTTATTTTTACTGATAGCCTTAGCTCGTTGGAGGCTATTCGATCAATGAGGCCGATGAAGCACTCCTCGTATTTCCTGACCGAAATCCGAGCTAAATTGAGTACTTTATCTAACTGCTCCTATACTATCACCTTAGTTTGGGTCCCATCTCATTGCTCAATTCCGGGCAATGAGAAAGCGGACTCGCTAGCTAAGGTGGGCGCTATGGAAGGCGATATTTTTGATCGACAAATCGCCTTTGCGGAATTTTTCTCAATTACCCGTCAGCACGTCCTCACCAACTGGCAACAAAAATGGAATGAGAGTGATCTGGGAAGATGGTTACATTCTATTCTCCCACAGGTATCGAACAAGCCATGGTTCAAAGGATTGGACATGAGCCGTGACTTTATACGTGTCATATCAAGGCTCATGTCCAATCACTACTCGTTAGACTCGCATTTCTTCCGAATCGGGCTCGCAGGCAGCAATTTGTGCGCTTGTGGTAGTGGCTATCACGATATCGACCACGTGCTTTGGTCATGCACCCTACATTGTGTTGCTAGATCCGAGTTATCCGCATCCCTCAGGGCCCGAGGAAAACAACCTATGCGGCCCGTTAGAGACATCTTGGCGAGCCGAGATCTCGATTATTTTAATTTAATTTATGTGTTTTTAAAACGGATCGATCTGAGGATTTAGTAGTTAGTGTCATCTTGTGTTCTCTCAAGTTGCTAGGTCTCCATCGGTGTACCCCCATGTTTGTCTTTTTCTCCAGTATGTCGCTTAGTTCTAGATCAAGAGCACATTGCTCTAAAAAACCTTGTGTTCTCAATCCCTACCCTGCCACCCGTTTGTTACAATTTGTTACCCCTAACCTCGAGAAAGCCGCGAGTAATCGGCCCCCGCTTTACTAACGTTAGTTTTAAGTAATTTTGTACCCAAACGATGAATATCGGCTCCGCAAAGCTACGGCAAATGAGCCTGGAAAAATAAACGCATTATTAAAAAAAAAAAATGACTGACCGCCCGTGGATCCAACTCCGTTATTGGCAGATCAGCTGTGATTGCACAGAGAACCAATAGAAAAACAATTACGACCAAGTTCCTGTTCAACGTTACTACGATAACAACTACTCTTGAGAAGGATTCATTATAGATTTTCGATCAACGCTCCTTTCCTAAAACTCGAATATTATTTCTTTTAAGTTCTCTTTCCTCCAACCGAATTTCAATACGCTTCATCTCATTTTAACAATAAATCCGATCTATAATGAGATTGAACCGATAATTGTCTGCTCAATAAGCAAAATGGGTCGCCACTAGGCCACCGAGCTCCTTATATCACTCGTTCAACTTGCTGTTGCTAGATTTTGGTGCAGGCGGTGACCTCACAGACGACGACATAAACTGCCTATCCTACGCATCATTGGTTTCGTGGCGGAAAACTAGTGAAAAACTCGGCTCAGAAGAAGCTGGGGAGACTTCAAACACTTGCTACTCTCTCAATAACTGGTGCAAAGAACAGCACACCGAGTATGGCACTAGATGCTCTACTTTGTCTGCTTCCGTTGCATCTATTTATTCAATTAGAAGTTGAAAGAAGCGTCTGATATTGTCTGAAAAAAATATATGAATCAACTCTTGTATTAAAAAATGAAGACTGGATGGAGAAAAAAATATAATTTCGATCGAACAAAATTCGATCTTAATGTTTGGGAAAGTGGAGGACCAAATATCCGTCCAAGTTCAACTGTTTTTTTTTTACAAACGGTTCAAGATTGAACAATCGTGTGGGAGCATTTAATGCTTTGAAATCAGCAACATAAAATCCAAAACTCGTATGGGAATGTACAATGTCACTCCTGAAATTGGCCTATCGAAACCTAGTGAAGCTATATTGAGTTCCTGGCCACTGTGGAATTGAAGGAAATGTAAAAGCCGACACGTTAGCCAGGCTAGGATCATCTCAACAATTCATATGAGGACCGGAACCATTATGTGAAGTTTCTGCTTGTTCTCTTAAAATTGAGATCAAGCAATGGAAAAAAATAAATAAAGTGCAGACCAACTTCCATTGCTAGGCAGTTGAAACGGTTCATAATTCCGAACATTTCAATGGCTAGCAAAATTCTTGGATTATCAAAGAAAGATCTCAGTGTCTATACTGGTTTGTTAACAGGACATTTTTCATGTAAATATCACTTGAAGTTAATAGGAAAACGTCAAGAGGATATGTGTTGATTGTGTGGCATAGAAAAGGAAGACTCTGAACACCTGATATGCTCTTGTACAGCAATCTTCAATAAAAGGTGTATTTTTCTGGATAAAGAACTGGCAGAACCCTTTGATACTCTGAATGTGGGTCCCAGTAAAGTAAGACTTCTTTGCGACAAAATCTGTCAAATATCTTCTGAAATATGTCATCAACGAGTGAAATATTTCGCAAAGTGGTGAACGTATGTCTGCTCTTTCTGAGAATACAACCTTTGTTTACATTAGAAGATCTTAGTCCAAAATGGCGTCGAAAGAGAAGTAAGTCCGAAAAGGAAATTGTGTGCGGCCACAATGAAAATCCGAATCTCTCGATCAGAAACCTTGCCAAAAAGCTTGATTTTCCTGCAAGCAGTGTTTCTAGCGTTTTAAAATCGCTTGATACTTGTTTGACAACAGCTAAGAAGACGGAAAGCGGAACAAAACCAGATTTGAAGAGCCACCAGAAGAACATGAAGGTGTCACAAATATTACGAAGGAGGCCAGTTTTTGTTGCTCGTAAAATAACTAAAAATGTCGCCAACTTTCGTGCATACTTCGAAGCATTGACAAAAAATGAAGTCATTCAAGGTGAAAACTGTTCCGAACCGCAGTGATAAGCAGAATGTGACGAAATGAAGCGAATGGAGTCCATGTTTTACCGAAGGAGGCGAATCCACCCAACTGCCCGGGGTTACGTCCTATCGATCGATATTGGGCTCTCGTGGAGAGAGAGCTTTACCAATACAAACAAGCTAATTTCGAAAATCTTGGACAAAAGCAGCAATATCGGTTGCATAAACATCTGCACTGACTCTCATGATCAAAGTAAACGTGAAAATTTGTCAATTTTAAAACTCTGCTAACGACTAGACTACCATGCGTCTCTATTGATATATAACGACTGTAACATGGTGCATGGTAGTCTTGTCGCATAGGAGTATTGAGCGAAAACCCAAAACTTGATAGCTTCAAAAAAACGTAACTCTTAAAAACAAAAAAAAAATCGCTGATATTTTGATATTTTATGTAAAATAGCCTATATTTTCAAGGTAAATATAAAAACATATTGCGCCCTTTGTCTACCAACCATGTAAACCATAACAAAAAAATAAATACAATCAATGCTTTTCAATATAAAATCTCAGTGTTCACTCGGCTGTCGACAGAAGCAGACCACTCTCAATGTGTGTCACGCGATCGTCTGTTTACTCGGCAGCAACCATTGTGTGGTTCTCCTCATTGTTCTTCATCAGCAGTTCTTTAAGTCGATGCGTTGTCGACTTTGCAAAGCAACCGTTTCGTGATGAATGTGTGAGTGCTGACCACGTTTTGCGTCCATTGCTACAATGGAAGCGCTCTGACCCTTGTTGGCGAATCTGCCATACAAGTAAACCACTGGAAGTGGCTCCCGTTCTGGTAGAGGAGGCTTTTTGGATAGCGGAAGATAAAATGTTTATTGTGTTGAACCTTTTGACTATAGTTTTAAGATGTATTGTATAGTGAACAAGAATCCTCGGCTCTGTAAAGTTAATTCGGTTGAGCCTTATCAAATAAATTAATAATAATAAATAAAATATATAATCTAAATTTTTAATATCATTATATTTTTCTTAAAAAGTATTTTTAATTACCTCTAATTTGTTATTTTGATCTTTGACCAAGTGTTTAAAAAATTATAAATAAAAAAAAGTCAGTTTTGAAAAAAAATCGACCATCCTTTTCTTATTTTTTTCATTAGGGTGACCATTTCTATACCCTAATGACAACATAAAAAATACCGATTTAATATTTTACAATAAGGAACAAAACTACCAATTTTTACGAAATTCCGAAAATGCCAATTTTGGTATGAAGGCTTCCTCCTTACCTCCTTACCTCCTAGATCTTAACACGCTTATGGGGATTCCACAACACACAGAGAGCGAGAAGCCAAAACCCGAAAATCAGCCGAGAAGAGAAGAGAATCTCTGAGTTGTGTATCTTTCTGCCTATTTGAAACCTACACATACAACCGAATCGGGGGCTTCCGTCATCGTCATCGCCAGCAACACTATCATCATCATCTCGATCAATCCATCAGTAGCAACCGTATCGGTCACATTTGCACGTATCTACCTGCTCTGCCTCTGGTCCTTCCACTCGTCGTCTCCGTTTTCGTTGATCACTGGTAGATTTGGGATTGCCGATGGTCTCTGCTCTCAAGTAGGCATTGAAACCTTTGAACACCTTGTTCCGAGTAGCGAGCGAGATTCCTCTTCTCGTCCGCTTCGCCTTCACCGTCAATTTAGTTTAAGACTGGTTATAAATACACAACATATCGACTGTCGTCATCGCCGTCGCCGTCGTCGTCGCCGCCGTCGCCGTGTGTTGCACCAGCTCAACGCAGTCAGCTCTTCAGGCCAGCATCAAAATTGCTTGCCCCTGCTGTTTTCGAATGCGAATCATCGTGCCGGGAGGTGGATCCTCCTCGCGTACGTTTTTTGTACATACCTGCGTCCTTTTTGGTCCGTTATTCGTGCGACACCAAGAAGGCAAGTAGAGAGAGCAGCAGCCGAGAGTAGCGAGTCATTTTTTAAAAAACCATGCCTGATGCGTCCGTCCAGCCAATTCGGACCGGTTGCGCTGCGTTAGTTAGTGGGTGCCTGCTGATGTCCACTAGCAGGGGCAAAATTTAAACGATTTAAGAAAGTTTCTTGTGATGAAGTGGAGCTGGGTTTTCGAACATTTAGCATGATGGAAGTTCTGAACTCTCGCTAGCTCGATATGATGGGGTGATACAACTCTGGAGGACATCCAGTAAAGAAGTTTTGGCTTCAAATGCTTCAACCAATTAAGGTCTTTTAATAATTTTGGAATCCTAAGAACCCGCGATGATTCCGAGCATATTATTCAACAAGTTCAAACCTTCTACAGTAATGACCCGATTTTGTCAGCATGCACCTTGATGATGAATAAGAATGATTTGGAATTACGGTTATGTGAAAAAAGTCTAATGTGTGGGGGGGGGGGTCTGACTGTCATTACTGTATCCAAACCAATCTGGTGACTCACACATTAAACTCGAACCCTGTCATAAAATTCCGGTCCTTGGTGCTTCCGAGAAGTTCCGCGCAATTCCAGTTGTGTGTATGCACGGTTTCCCACAACATTTGCACTGTCAATGGTCATCAATCCGCGATAATCCCCCTTTGCTTTGGTTGGACATTTCTCCGATTCGGTTGTGGGCGTTTCGCGTTTACTGTTTTCGTAGAAATGCGCCAACACCAGTCATCTCGGTGGAGGACCATCGACATCCATCCCATCGCATTCGATCCAATTGGAACAGCTGCTACTTATTTATAAACCTCGCGATCATGAGCCAATGGGGCGACTCCTTTGGATTTCCGATGGTGTTAATTGTCAGTCGAATCATGCAAATGCTTGCGAGTGATCGAAACCCGCCAATACCTATTTACAAATCGTTTTGTCGCCTTGTTCGGTTTGTTGCTTTACAGCCAGTCTACTGCGACGACGACGACACCGTTTTCCATTTGTTTTGCTTATTTGCTCATCTGCTTCAAATCGCGATCAAGCAGTCAACGAGCGCCCGATGACGTAAACCGCAGTGCTATCTCTGGTTCTCTATGAGTAGGTACACCCGTGCAGTTCTAAAGTCTACACGGTTGATTAAATCAACTGAAATATGAGCTTTGTTCACTCAAATTCGCAAAAACCTAGGTTACTACTCTATTAGAATACTTCTATACTGAGTATAATTGTCGTTGATTTTCCTCATATTCGAGCAGATTTTTGAGGAAAAGCGAGTAAACCTACGTTTGTGAGTCGATCTCATCGGTCGTGTTGCAACTCGTAGAAAAAAAAGTGCCCAATGGTGGTGGTGGTGACCACAGAGGGGTCTAAGAGGGGTGGTCGAAGCTGCTGGGTGAAGGAGGCACTTCAACTGAGGCGACGGCAGGAGCAGAGTTTATTTAAAGAAGCGTACACTGATAAGGCGCTGCTGTTAGACATAGATTGAAGAGTGGCTTTTCCGCGGAATGAGTGAATAGAGAGCTGTGAATTTTATGATTTTAAATCACTT